>NW_026129854.1:206494-545860 GCF_022985175.1 Labeo rohita | reverse complement strand
AAACCATATCAGATGTAAATTTTCACCAGGACTGATGCGTGTGCAAAGTTTCATGAGTTTTCGAGCATGTTTAGGCCCTCAAAAAGACTTTTTACTTTGGAGAAGAAGAAGAAGAAGAAGAAGAAGAAGAAGAAGAAGAATAAACAGAGCAATTCCAATAGGGTCCTCGCACTGCAGTGCTCGGGCCCTAATTACAGCTGCAAGCAGCGATGAAAGGGCCCTCGCACCCGGGCTCACCGCCGATCAGTGGCGAATGGTGGGCACTATGCTTTTCACATAGTAAATTTAGGAGGAATATGTCAAAGTCATTTATATGTGCCAAACTTCCTGCTGCCAGTTGGTGGCGCTATGCCTAAAACTGAATATTGGCATGTAGATGTGTTCAGGCCTGCACTTTTATTAAATATATGAAGTTTGGTGCAGATTGAACATGGCATGCTTGAGTTAGTGTAAGACATTACATATCTTGCTGCCAACAGGTGGCGCTATGATTATATGTGAATATTGGCCTTTAGGTGTCTTCAGGCCAGTACTCTTACCAAACATGTGAAGTTTGGAGCAGATCAGACATTGCATGTTTAAGTTAGTATAAAATAAGTCATTTCCTGTTGCCAACAGGTGGCGCTATGATAATGACTGAATATTGGCCTCTAGATGTGTTCAGGCCAGGACTCTTATCGAACATGTGAAGTTTGGGGCAGATCGGACTTCGTATGTCTGAATTACAACAACTTCTATTCCCATGGCGAAACATCGAACTTTGTCAGACCGCCACGGACACACCCTTCAACGAAAACTCTAGATCTTCACAATTTAACATGGCAAAGGCCTTTAGAGTAGACTGACCAAATTTGGTGTTGATCTGAATAAATCGGTAGGAGGAGTCCGTTACAAAGTAAAACATGTCACTTCCTGTTGCCAGCAGGTGGCGCTATGACTAAAACTGATTATGACTATGGGCATGTGTTCAGGATCGGACTATTATCAAACATGTGAAGTTTGGGGCAGATCAGACATTGTATGGCTGAGTTATAACAACTTCAATTTTCATGGCGAATCATCGAAATTTGACAGGGCGCCACGGACACGCCCTCCAGCGAAAACTCTAGATCTTCGCAATTTAACGTCACAAAGGGCTTTAGATTAGGCTGACCAAATTTGGTGTTGATCCGAATAAATCTCTAGGAGGAGTTCGTTTTAATACGACGCCTGGAAATGCCAAAAATGACACAAAATTTGCTGAGAAAATGAAAAATATCCGACTTCCTGTTGGGTTTTGGATTTTCCTCCAAGAGACTTTTTTGTAGGTATTGGTGTGTTACATGTGCTTACCAATTTTCATACATGTACATGAAACGTAGCGGGAGGGGCACTTCATAGAAAGTGAATAGGTGGCGCTGTCGAGCCATTTTGCCACACCCACTTCTGGAGCCTATATCAGACGTAAATTTTCGCCAGGTTTCGGGCCCTAATAATAATAATAATAATAATAATAATAAACGGAGCAATTCCAAGAGGGTCCTCGCACCACCGGTGCTCGGGCCCTAATAATAATAATCCTTAGAAGAACAATAGGGCCTTCGCCCTTTTAGGGCTCGGGCCCTAATTAAACATGGGGTCAATAAATATTTTCTTGTTTTACAGCTGGAGACCAAAAAACGCAAAGAAAATCAGTCACAGCAAGCCAGTCAAACCAGTCCTGATGAATGAGGAATGAACATGTCTTCTTGTGCCCAAACAGAAAAGACAGATCTCCACTGGTATGTATGTATTCAAGCAATGTATTTATATGTGGTACAGCATTTGATGTTGATCTCTCAAAAGACAACCGTTATAATTTTTCACATACACATCTTTTTTTATAGCTCCTAGAATTAGCAAATCAACTGTGCCATCATCTCTGGAATTTGGGCAGGAAATGACCGAATTTGGTGAGTACTGACACCTGCACCTGTAATCACCAACACTATTTCTTTGTTGACTTATTGTTTTGTCTGTTTGTTTGAAGGAGGATAAAGCCAGTTGATGAAGAGATCAATTCAATGGCCACCAGGTGCAGCACTGCAGCCTGAACCCATCAGGTATCTGCTGTGAAGACTGCATTCATGAACAGCTCTACTGTGACAGCTCAGATGTTACGGCGCATAAAAGTAAACTTAACAACTGATCAACAAGTGTTGTGGAGGGATTCTTTTGGCCCATACCTCCAACAGGAATCAATGTTAAGTCCAATGCAACAACTATAAATACAAATTCTATATATCGTTCATTGATTAACAACATTTAATACATGTTTTGTCCCTCCAGGACATCTACATCAGGTGGTGTGTGAGGAAAGCACAGAGGACCATCAGAGACTCCAGCCAACTGCATGGATCGCTCTCATTGTTACCATCAGTAAGAAGTTATTGCAGAACCTACACCAGCAGACTGCGAGACAAGTTCTTTCCACAGGCAATCAGGCTGAACTGAACTCATACCAGTAACACCACACACAGCACATCAACCTCATATGTACTGCACTCTAACAGTTACACTGTCTGGACTCTGACTCACTATTATTCTGCACCCTGACACTCTGTTTGCACTAATTCATACCGTACTGCACTGTCACTATTGTTTATCATTGTTTTCATTTTGTGCTCACTAGTGTTGTCACGGTACCAAAATTTCAGTATTCGGTACCAATACCAGTGAAAATCCACGGTTCTCGGTACCAATTTCGGTACCAAATCAAAACACAAAAACATGAATTGAACAACACACTATTTTTATTTATAACAAACAAAAATAAAACAAAGTTTTGACTTGGAAGCTGGTATTTTGAGCTGAGGTGATGAAGCATTTGCTGGAATCCCCATTTTTCACTGTATAAACTGGCACTTAATCCATACATGTGAATTCGGCAACAGCTCGGTTCAGTTTTCTTGCCTCAGGTGAGTTTTTGTCGTACTTCTGCTGCTGAAAAGCATCTGGAACCGTTGTCTGCTTAGGAGTTTGGTTCGTGGTCTTCTTCAGCCTGCAGCTGTAAAAGGAAAATATAATATACTTCAGTAAAACAATGGGCTGAGTCTGACTAAATGCAATATTAGATTGACACCAGCTAAACAGAACTTTATATATAACTTTTCAGTAAATAACAAACCTCAGCTTTTTATAAGAAAGTTAGATAAGATTACTTGTATTAATGTTACACAGATGGAAACTGTAGTATTAAAAACACTTTACAAAAAGATTCCATTTAACATGACTTAATAAACAAGTGTTACATAGCAATTATTCTTCTTAATTTCAAAATGTATTAATAATTTATTTTAAATTAAAAGTTATATCTGTTGACATTATTTCACGCACAATGAACAAACATGAACGATCAAATGTTTGTATAAAACAACATTCACACACATTAATTAATGTGCACTCACTGTAAATTGATGTTAGATAATATATTAAGTCATGTTAATGAATAGTATATTTTACCAAACTATACAGGACTGTATTTGACTGTACGTTTATTTAATCAAACTGCGCAAACTATATTTCATAGCCTAGAACTGCTTTTCTGATGGACTTATTTTAAGGCTATAAACATTAACCATACATTTGTACATGTGTTCTCTAACACACATTTTTTAGCTACACGGGTCATCAGGTGTGTAAAAATAGTACACGATCATGTCCTGTTTTTTTTGTTTGTTTTTTTTTTTTTTTTTTTTTAATAATAAACGCTATCGGTCTTTGTCAGGTGACGTCACACTCACGAGAATCGAATTGCATTTTGGGTATCGCCGCCATTTGTAAGGTATCAAAGCTGAGGTGTTCTGTAGTTGCAGAATTATCCCTTTGATTTGCTTCAAAATGGTACGTTTTTGTTGCGTTAAAATCAGCGATTGTAAATTACATGATTAGAAAAGGTTAAAAACTGACCACGAGGAAAGATATTTTAGGTCTCCCAGTTGAAAGAAACAGTAGACAACATGCAGCGGAAATAACCAAGAAGTGTCGGATGGCCTGAATAGCAGCGGTGATACGCAAAATCATCATATTTTCCCGCAACATTTTCATAAAGGTAAGTAAGCGATTTTTTAGTTTGTGCTTATTTTCTCTTTTTTTATACCTAACGTTATATCCACATGTTTTGGGTTATCAGTGCTATTCAGTGGTGTAGTGCAGGTATACGGTGTAATGACAAGTGTGGATAAATGCAAATATTCCCTAAAAGCACCCAGTAAAGACGGTGATGCGGTCAGGAACGCGGCGCCGGTTTCCTTTTAAATATGTTTGATGGTTGCGCCGGCGCCGTCTCTGTTCATACATGAGAGCATGTCAGCTTTGTGGTAAAATAATTATTATTGATAACTAATTTGAATCAGTACATTATAACGAAAACAATACCTTAGGAATGAAAAGCAGGTTTTTTTAAACCGATGAACCAGACAGCCAAGGAGCAGAAACGCGCATGGGTGTAGAGATTTATTTTATTTCACTACTGAAATTCTTAACTAAATACTTAACGGAATACCTAACTAAAATACATTTTTAATGTTTTTATTTTTTAATGTATTTCTGTATTTCATATAGGTTGGTGTGACTAAACTGTAAGAAAAAAATAAAAACATTGCAGCCAGCTGAGATGATGACCCACCAGGCTGGAGGAGATGGTCGACTTCACAAGACACCACTCGATGCCACAAACTGAATGTAACTTGTGTGTACACAGAAGAAAACTGACTGCTTTTCATGCATAAGGACATAAGGGAAATTCTCACTTCATTTTAAATACTTCTGTTAACTTCATGCACCTCAGACTGAATCTGCCTGCACAAACACTGTTTTATACAACTGTTACAGGCACAAAATTATCCTTCATTAGTTTGTGGTGTCCTTTGGACACAGTATAGCAATGATTGACTGCTTTCAGATTTCCACAGAGAAACCAAATTAATTATTTCACAGATCATCTAGCACATATAAGAATCCATGTAGAAAGGGTCATTAGAAATGTTTGGCAGAAGCATTAAATCATCACCACATTATTATTAATATTATTTTTATTTATTTTCATTTTATTATTATTATTGTTCAACTTTCTTTGTAGTGCTTGCACTGTGTCCACTTAGCGGTATGTTGATGTTCTTCATGCTTGTCCCATCTTCTGTTATGCATTTTTAAGCTGATTTTTAACACAGTGATGTATTTATAATAAAGTATATATAATGACATTTTCATAAATGTGTTTTTGATTGACTCCTTATCAGTACTTGTTATCAGCCAAATGAAGTACGGAAAATGTTGAACAAACAGGCTAAAGTGTAATGGCATTAATGGTATAAGGGAATGTGCAAATCAATGGTAGACAAAAACAGAACATATAAGTGTATTTGTAAGTAAATAATATACGTTTTTATACCGTAAACAAGAGCACGTCATATTTCCATCGAGGTTGAACACCGGCAGCACTCAACTTTTTGCGGTCAGGTAACGTTAATATGGATCAGTGTTAATTGTTAATGACAAATTATATACGTTACGGTTCCTAAAACTTCTGCTGAGATTATCTCGGTCCCATATCTACTTGGTTTGCTTCTGTTTCTCCAGTATGATGATTTAAACGGTCTTTACTTTACGGCTCTGTATACTTTCAGTTAACTGCTCAATGCGACGATACCTTCAAAATGGCGCGTCGGTGACGTCACACATAATAAACGCACGTGACTGACAAAGACCGATAGGAGCATTAAACACTTAATAAAGAAGTTTATTGTAATACTCGCGTTAGCATTAGCCGCGCTTATGCTAACGATTAACTAAGCAAATGGCGATGTTTAAGGTATAATTTTTATAACAAAAGCTCTAAATATAAAATAAAATTAAAACTTACCTGCTTGAACTTTCATTAAATTTGGGTGTCGGTCTTTGAGGTGTTTTATTAAGTTCGATGTATGTCCTCCTTTTGAGAGAAACTTCGATGACACCGTTTGCAAACGGGTTTCTGATGATCTATGATGTTGCCCTTGTCATCAGCCGCAAATACGAAATATTTCCACACGTGGCTCCTTCCTCCTTTCTTTTCAACAAGCGGATTCAGAGCAGCCACATCAGCAACACCACCGGTCGCCGTGTCTCTGTGCTTTTGTGAAGAAGACGCAACTGCGCAGTGCGCACCTTTCCGATAGCGCAGCAAGAACCGGGTTGACCGGGTGCTCGGTACCACCGGTACTTAAGAAAACCTGGTACCGTAACATTTAATTTTTTTTAGTACCGACTTGGTACCGAAGTACCGGGTCTTTTGACAACACTAGTGCTCACTGTATAGTGTAATATTTACCATATATTGTTTTCTACATGTATTGAGTCCCTTATATATACAGTGTGTATATACATAAACGTGTGTGTGTTGCATATATTTAATATTTTTCATCCATACTGTAATGCTGTAGTTTGAACAAAAGAATTTCACATGTACATGTGATCATGGTATTGTGACAATAAAGTGATTTGATTTGAATTGGTCATTTCTTTTGTTCATCACTTGTACTGTAGTGTGCTGGATAACAACTGCAAATTATTTATGACATGGAAGAAGTTTATGGATAAACAAAGAAAAAGGATACCAGGAGAGCTCAGATGATGAGCAGGAAACTGAATGTGATTCCATGATGCTCAAGAAATTTGACCATGCATGCAATTGGGTGGTTTCATCTGATTAAAATATGGTTTTAACATAACCCATTTTTATTTTTCTTGAATATCATTTGTCTTTATAATCTACTTTAGTTGTCTTTATGATGTATTCTCCAGTAAAGTATTGCACATGATGTTGGATAATAAAGTATGGTGAATATTCTGTGTTAGGGATGGTGTTTGGTGAAAACACCATTTAATTTTGTAAACAATACACCTAACTACCATGAGTGTTTTAATTAAGGCATGAACATTTGGTCATATTAATGACATTCAGTTACCTGAAGGGAAGGCTGAAAGATGAATTAGAAGAGACTGCATGGACCATATTGCTACAAACACTTCATGCACAACTGAGGGTGATGGATCAGGGAAAGATCAATACTCAGTACATAGATATGAATCTAATACTGTATTATAAGCAAGATGAGCATGCACATTACTGATGTTTCACATCAGAGAAAGAATAAAATAAGGAATATTTGACACAGAGACACAAATTGGGTGTTTTACATTATGATTCTTTGCACTGCATGAATTGTATGGCTTTTGCACCATAAACCACACACTGTCTGTGCCTTGTCTTACTGAATGACACATTGAAATTGTGTGATAGTACAATGAAGGATCACAATATGTATTGTTTTTTTTTACATTTGTGTCTTCATTTACTGTCATCACTGTATTCTTGCTCCTGATCTAATGAAATCAATGGAGCCCATTTCAAATGGGAACTGTCTATTCTTATTCTAAGATAACCATGACTTGCAACTTACATATTGGCAAGTTGCTGAAAAGACAATCTCAAAAATGTGACTCAGCACAGTGTGATGTCGATGATGAGAAGAGATTTGTGTACATTTTACTGCCCTTCCATCTCTAGGGGCCCAGTAGAGTCCCCTGGAAGAGCAAAAAAAAAAAACAAAAAAAATTACATTTCAAATGGCTGTAAATCAGTGTCTGATTATAATGACAAAGAGAAAACTGGCAGGACAACTACTTATGCTATGTTAATTACATAATGTTTTAAAACGTATATAGAAAGGTGGTATAAAGGTGTTTTAAAAAGTGGTCTAAGTAAAATACCAAATTTCAGCCTGTCTCTTGAATATGCCATAGATGTTTGCACAATGAACATGTTTAGATAAGCTTTGTTCAAAAAAAGATTGTATTTTCTCCCAATTTTATAATTAAACATTCTAAACTACATTACCCATAAGCCTCTGCCATTCTATCGATGGAACGCGAAAAAAGATGGCGCTGTTATTTGTAGTTTAATGAAGATATGCTTAGGGTTAGGGTTACAATCTCTGTAAAGTGGCAATTACTCACCACATAGCAACACTGTATTGTTAACTGAGGGTATTACAGACGTAATAATAACTGCAAAACGGACTTTGCAACATCAAGCGTTTTTTAATTTGGTTTAAAAGATAGTCCAATCACAGCGAGTTCTACGAGTGCCATGGGAACTTCAAAGCCAAGGGCAACCCAGCTGAGCAGAGGCGTTACACTTACTTGTCCATATATGGTCATTTATGACAGGATCTTCCGGGTTCTTGTGGGGAATGGAAAGATAATCAGTTGAACGATTTATTTGTCGCCACTCCATATAAAACTGTGGAGTTACCCTGATGCAGCAATAGATTTGTTGATTACAGTATATATGTATATATATTTTTTTTTGCATACATTGTGTACACCAATATTAATGTACAATATCTAAAGTAAAACGTTTGCATATCCTGTGTGAAAAATAAATCAAAATGTAAAAAATAATAATAATAATATTAATAATTACATGCAGTATTTTTCTACTATTCAATTTAGCTTCTGTAACATTTACAGTGTATTTATAGTGTATTAAATAAACAATTAATCAGTTCTGTTTCCTGGAAATGGACCTGGAAATGATCTGCCAGTTTAACTATAGGAATAATAATAATAATAATAATAATAATAATAATAATAATAAAAATCATGAAATCACACATTTTGTAGTCATTTCCCAATGTTTATTGATATGTCAAACTTTTCCCAGATAAACAGTGCTCAGAACAGCATTCTTTCTACAGTTTGTGTCATTATGAAAAAAAAAAAAAAAAAAAAAAAAAAACTGTTGATTATAAAAATTTACAATACTCAAAAATAAAAAGAGAATTTGTTTACAGAACATGTTACAAGATGCCAAATAATATTCAAGGCTCCAGTTGAAAATATATTTTCTTCCCTTTAACAAACAATTAGGCAAAAATGATTAAGAACAATACTTCAATATTTTACAATTATTACCTTATATGATATATTTCCTGTTTCCTGTCATCATTGTTTGCTTCTATTGTGACTAAATGCAAGACAAATTAATGATTAATAATTATAATTTTATAGTTAGTTGTTAGTGGTAGTTATAAATCACTATATGTTGACAGGAGTGCCCACAGTAGAGATGGGAGTGAGTGTTGACTGTAGAGGAGAAATTAAAAAAATAATAAGTAAACATGCAAAAACTGGAAGACAGCAGTAAAGTACTGAGAGCAGATGTGCCACACGAGAGAAAGTGATGTGGAAGCTGTTGGAAGGGCTGATATTGTGGAGAGCTGATGAAGAAGGACTTAGTAGTCTGTGAGAAATCCTGCAAGACAGGAAGAAAGAGAATTGATCACATGATGAACAACAAAAACACTGACAAAAACAGATGGCAGACAACAACATACTGTAAGTGCAGCATGTATAACAGTAAACAGAACGTTATCGTCTGTTGGTGTAGATGTCAAAATAGTTATTATCATAGTTCTTGTTCATGGTGTGAACAGCTTTAAGTTTAAGATATCATGTACTGTTAGAACGGGAAGAGACAGTGGCAATTTGTAAAGGTTAATAAAGAAAGAACACAATGGACTTAATATAAACTTTATGATGCAAACACTCTGACTACTTACAATGGGCAAAATTAGCATGAGAGTTCAGGCAATGGCCAATGACAAAAGTACAAGTGAAAGTCGTAGAATTTTACATAACTACGCTTGTACAATATTATATAAATTTGCTGATTTGCTGTTAATTGTATGAATGAGTTCGACATGACACTTTGTTGGTTGTTCTTTCTGATGGGGCTGTGGAGCAAGCTGTGCAAAATGTAACTGCAGTACAGTTCAGTCAAGATGCTCAGACTGACATTGACATACCTTTGGAAATCTTTGCCTTTAGTCTTTTCCGTAAATGCACATAAATGGCCCAATTCAGATCCCATGACTGGCCTCCTTTGGTCTTCCCTTTCAGCTGAAACAAAGAGAAATATATACATGTTGAGACAATGTGCTAAAAATAATCTGGAACCAAAATATTTAAGAGGAACGACTGTAAGGAAAGTTATTATTAACAGAAATAATGATCAGTTATAGCTAAATGTCTTCAACATTACTGTGAAAGGCTGAATCACTGAAGGACTTGTTCAGCCTCCTTGGCAGCTTCTTCAAGATCAGCACTGGGAGCTTCGAGTTCAAGTTCCCTGTTAATTCTAGCAGCTTTCTGACAGAATTGGTCAATTATGAGATTATAAAAATATCATAATGGACCACAGAAAAAAAAAAAAAAGGTGTGGCAAGCATTTTGTGCTTTACAAATAGAGTACCGTAAAAATCACAGTTACTGGTAAAACTACATTTACAGTGGTAAAACCATGGTAAGCGTTGTGGTTATTGTGCTTTAACTACAAATACCATAGTAAAACTATGCTTACAGTGGTAAAACTATGGTAAACGTTGTGGTTGTTGTGCTATAACTACAAATACCACAGTAAAACTACAGTTATAGTGGTAATACTATAATTAGTGTTGTGGTTATTGTGCTTTAACTACAAATACCATAGTAAAACTATGCTTACAGTGTTAAAACCATGGTTAATGTTGTGGTTGTTGTGCTTTGACTACAAACACCACAGTAAAACTATGGATACTGAGGTAAAACTATGGTAAGTGTTGTGGTTATTGTGCTTTAAAAACAAATACCACAGTAAAACTATGCTTACAGTGGTAAAACTATGGTAAACATTGTGGTTGTTGTGCTTTAACTACAAATACCACAGTAAAACTATGATTGCTGAGGTAAATCTATGGTAAGCATTGTGGTTATTGTGCTTTCACTACAAATACCACAGTAAAACTACAGTTACAGTGGTAAAAACCACAGTAAGCATTGTGGTTATTGTGCTTTAAAAACAAATACTACAGTAAAACTATGCTTACAGTGGTAAAACCATGGTAAACGTTGTGGTTGTTGTGCTTTAACTACATATACCACTGTAAAACTATGGTTACTGAGGTAAAACCATGGTAAACGTTGTGGTTTTTGTGCATTGGTTACACATAATATGGTATCAAGCAACAGTTACTATGGTAAAAATATGGTAAATGTGCGGACTTTTCACATGATCACGGGATACTGGGTGGTACTGGGTTGGTTGATTTGTAAAGCTGTCATCAGCCACGTGAATATGATTAAAACGGTTTTATTTATTTATCTATTTCAAAACTGCAACAGTTAGAAGTTAGCTTAGGCTAATGTAAATGTTAGGCTAATGTTAGCAGCTGTGCTAACGCAGCAGCCGACTGTTCTACTAACTAATTTGAACGCATACGCTTCCATTTTAACACATGACTGTAAGGAGACGCAGAAGCACCGAAATAATTAAAATAATGATCTCATTAAAAAAGAAAAGATTATTGCCCTTACTTACCTGTTTGAAGGTGTACGCGCATCAGGTGAACTGGGCAAACCGAGCCTCGCTGGTGACGGCACGACCGTAGAAGATGCTGCGTGGTATTTGTACGCATCTGCTCCACAGAAGTTAATGGGAAGGATTGGCGTATCATATGCATGCGAAATTGGAATTTGGCATATGTATTACATGCAAATGGAAAGTGTAAAGCCTTACTTATTTATATGCAAATTGATGAGAATGGGTTGAACATTATGATAAGCCTGTGTGTGAACTGATATTAGGCTAATATTGTAGACCTACCAATGTGTTGGGTTTTGCTCAATATGATAAGTGGCAGGTCAGTGGGCTTGCTTGCGGTTGACTTATCTACAGGTGTATCAAAAAATTAGAATATCATGAAAAAGTTATTTTTTTGTTAGTAACTTACTTAAAAAACTGAGACTTTCATAGATTCTAGATTTATTACATGTAAAAAAAATTCTAAAGTATTTTTGCTTTTAATTTTGATGATTAGAGCTTACAGCTCATAAAAGTAAAAAATCTAGCATCTCAGAATATTGGAATATTTCCTAAGACCAATCAAAAAATGGATTTGCAAAACAGAAAAGTTCAAGTTCTTTAAGGTATGTTCATTTATGCAGCCTTGGCCTTGGGTGGATGCAGTTCCCCTTCAGGAACTCGAGCTGCGTCAAACGCTATGGGGAATGCCTTTAGCGTAAGCATGCTCTGAATCATGTGTAATCAGTCCAATAGAGTGGTGAGACGTCACAGGCGAGTGACGTCACGGACCAGTAAGTATAAAAGCATGTGCGAAGGAACCGGCATTCAGCTTCAGTCATTCAGTGAAGCACTCTGTGTTGTGTCTCTCGTG
This sequence comes from Labeo rohita, assembly GCF_022985175.1. Lineage (NCBI taxonomy): Eukaryota > Metazoa > Chordata > Actinopteri > Cypriniformes > Cyprinidae > Labeo > Labeo rohita. Next base: position 533,585 of record NW_026129854.1, on the reverse strand, counting down.
TTCTGTTTTTTGTGCTAGTTTGCGCGCCTTTATTTTGAGAACACAATGTCTGATAAGGCGAAAAGAAAGAAAGCAAATCACGTTACAAGTGGTGTGTTCCTCCCTGTTCTCATTACATCCAGAGCGGGGATACACACAGCATGTGCATGGTTTGCTTGGGAGCTGCCTGCATTGCGAACGGCTTTCCCTGTGTGCTCTCCGCTCCCTGAAGGCTCTCTTCACTGAGGGAGCCTTCACAAGCGTTCCTCACAGGTCTGGCCCCGCTTTCGCTGAGGCGGAGAGGCAGCTGCACTCGTGGGGTTCGCAGCTGGATCTATTGGAGGGAATGGAGACGGGTGACCCCTTATCTCCTTCCTCACCCGGTAGATCCGGGTTCTCAGGGATCAGAATCCCGCTCTGCGGTTTCTTTCCCCCCGGGAATGGCCTCCTCCCCTGGGAGGAGCCCCCTTATTCTCCACAGTGTGAGGAGTCATTGGAGGTGGTTACTTGTGCAGTCGCCAAGTTAAACATCGACTGGCCCGCCGAGAAACCGGCCATACCACAGCGAAGCAAACTAGATAAACGCTTCCTGCGTAATAGGCCACCTCCTTCCCACCTGAGCCTGCCTTTCTTCCCCTACCTCCATGCTGAGACCATTCTCGGCCCGCCTCTTTGTCCCTGCTTCCGATTATTATGGAAATGTGGTGGGGATGGCAGAGGGCAGATATAGAACGATGCCCCGGGTAGAGCAGACGCTCGCGAGCTATCTCTCTCCCGATTCGGCATTATCTCTAAAGGCTCCGGTCTTACCCTCCCACTGCGCACAACATCAGCCTTGGTGGGTAAGGGGTACTCGGCAGCAGGTCAGGCTGGTGCTTGTCTGCACACCATGTCGGCGTTGCAGGCATACCAGGCTGATCTGCTTAAAGAGCTGGATGATTGTGACGAGATAAAGAAAGATGACATCTTAGAACTTAGGAGAAGCGCTGACTTGTCTCTTCGCACCACCAAAGAGACCGCCCGTTGTGTTATGCAGTCCAAGGCAGCTATGGTGGCAGCGGAGAGACATTTATGGTTGACCCTGTCTGACACGAAGGAGAAGGACAGAATCTTCCTCCTAGATTCCCCGCTTGCACCTTCTGGCCTGTTCAGCAACACTGTCAATTCCGTCGTCGACAGGTACCAGGAGGCTCATAAACAGGCGGCGGCGTTTCAGCGGTTTCTCCCTTGTTGCGTCCTAGCTCTTGGGGCTGCTGGGCGGGAGCAGCCCCAGCTGAGTACCAGCTCCTCATACAGAGCGTCACCTCTTGTGCTTCTCCGCAGCGGGACCGAGACCAGTGGGCGCTCGAAGTCGGGGGCTTCAAAGTCGGTGCCCGACCTGCGGGTTGTGCTTCAGGCTAAGAAGTCCTCGACGAAGTGGTCCTGACCACTATGGTTCAGGACCGCTGAGGGTTGCCCCTACTGGGGAAGAGCGGGGTGCGCCGCATTCCACGGTGTCCGTCTCTCCTCAGTGCCCTTAGGAGACTGTTCTGCTAACCCTGCCGGTGTTCCAGGGCGCAGTGGTCTCAGGGCACATTGGTCACCCCCCCAGTCTTTTCTGCCCAGAAACGTAGCGGAGCTGGGGAGCTTGCCACCCCTGCAGGGGTCTCTAGAACAGTTAGTTCAGCCGTTTCCTGCCGGGGAACTGTTACAGGACACCGGGCTAGCAGTTCAGACAAATCCAGAGGCCAGTCTTGAGAGACTGGTTCCCTTAGTAGATTATCTGGCAGTGTGGAAGCTATTGCCTAATGTATCTGCATAGGTCCTGCACACTGTAGAGTGAGTTTATCGCATCCAATTCAGTGCTCCGCCGCCTCCTTTCAGCTGGGTTTTTCCCACTCTGGTGGGCCCCGAGCAGGGTCTGGTAATGGAACAGGAAGTAGACACTCTTTTGAGGAAGAAGGCCATCGAGGTGTTCCCTCCTCACGACAGGGAGTCCAGGATCTACAGTCGGTACTTCATTGTTCCAAAGAAAGATGGGTGCCTGCGGCCCATTTTAGGTCTAAGGCACTTGAACCGCTCAGTCATGTGGCTGAAGTTCAAGATGCTGACTGTCAGTCAGGTGGTGTCACAGATCGGGTCCGAGGACTGGTTTGTGACGATAGATCTAAAAGACGCCTATTTCCACGTCTCCATCCTTCCGCGTCACAGGAAGTTCCTGAGGTTTGCTTTCAGGGGTGAAGCATACCAATATCGGGTTCTTCCATTCGGCCTAGCACTCTCACCCTGCACTTTCACCAAGTGTGTGGATGCAGCTCTGGCTCCTTTGCGACTCCAGGGCATCTGCATACTCAATTACATAAACGATTGGTTGATTCTGGCTCATTCAGAGCATTTGGTGGTTCAACATCAAGATGTTGTTCTCGCTCACATGAAACAGTTAGGGTTGAGACTGAACGCCAAGAAGAGTGTGCTGTCTCTATTACAGAGAACCACTTATCTAGGCATGGTGTGGGATTCGACCACAATGCAGGCACGTTTGTCACCTGCTCGGATCGAGTCAATCCTCACTGCAGTCGTGAAAGTGTGAAAGAAAGCCGGTCACTCACTGTAAAACAGTTTCAACAACTGCTGGGTCTGATGGCATGAGGCCCCTACAGTGGTGGCTCAGGACCAATGGGTTGTTCCCGAGGGAAAACCCATTTCGCATGATCAAGGTCACACGGCGATGCCTACGTGCTTTGTACATGTGGAAGAAGCCTTAGTTCCTGTCTCAGGGCGCAGTGTTGGGATCAACCACCAGGGAGCTCTGCGTTCGCGCTCCTTGTACAAGCTGGCGCACCAGATCCTTGTGTGGTCCCAGGGGAAACTCCTCTCGTTGAGAGCAGTACATATTCCTGAGCATCTCAATTTGGGAGCAGACGTCCTGTCGAGGCAGGGGCCGAGGCCAGAGGAATGGATGCTTCACCCAGATGTGGTGAAGCAGATTTGGAGAGTGTTTGGCCAGGCTCAGGTGGACCTCTTCGCAACTCAGGAGAATGTGCAGTGTCCCCTCTGGTACTCTCTGACTTATCCAGCTCCCCTGGGGCTGGATGCCATGGTACAGACGTGGCCGAGGCTTCGTGGGTGTTTAAGCCTATCGAAGAGTCTTCAGATCATCAAGTGATTATTAAGACAGTCCTTCTTCTGGCATTAACGTTTCTCAAGAGAGTAGGAGATCTTCAGGCCCTTTCTGTGGCCCCTTCTCATTTAGACTTTGCGTCTGGCATGGCCAAAGCCTTTCTTTACCCTCGTCCTGGGTATGTTCCGAAGGTCCCCTCCTCAGCACCATGGCCTGTTGTACTCCAGGCCTTTTGTCCTCCTCCCTTTCGGGATACGGACCAGCAGAAGCTTAATTGTATGTGTCCAGTTCGAGCACTGGACACATACGTCTACAGAGCTGCCGTGTGTAGAAGGGCAGACCAGTTATTTGTTTGCTATGGTCCCCCTAAGAGGGGTCTCCCTGCTTCCAAGCAGACCCTTAGCCGCTGGATCGTGGATGCCATCTCCCAAGCTTATGAGTCTTCGGGCCTTCCCTCTCCTTTGGGGGTCAAGGCCCCCTCTACAAGAGGCATAGTTACCTCTGTAATGCTGCAGGATGGTCCACACCTTTGTCCTTTGTCAGGTTCTATAACTTAGACCTGAGAGTCTCTCCTGGCTCTTCTGTCCTCTCGTCCTAGCACACACACTAGGCAGGGACTTGGAATAAATGGGGGTGTGGGCATATCGTTCCCCATAGCGTTTGACGCAGCTCGAGTTCCTGAAGGGGAACGTCTCAGGTTATGTCTGTAACCCTGGTTCCCCGAAGGGAACGAGACGCTGCGTCTCAGGCCATACTTCCGGCATCCCTGCGAGCATTTGCTTCTTCCTTAAAGCTGAATGCCGGTTCCGGCGCACATGCTTTTATGATTTCTGGTCCGTGACGTGACCTGCCCTGCCCGTGACGTCTCGCCTCTCTATTGGACTGATTACACATGTGATTCAGAGCGTGCTAATGCTGAAGGCTTTCCCCATAGCGTTTGATGCAGCGTCTCGTTCCCTTCGGGGAACCAGGGTTACAGACATAACCTGAGGTGTTTTTGGGCTTGAAAATCTGAAACACAATTCACTGCCATTATGAAGCTTGGAAGAGTTCTGGACATTTTTAAATATAACTGTATTTGTGTGAACGAGGAAAGTCATACACACCTAGGATGGCTTGAGGGCAAGTAAAAAATATAATGAAAAAAAAATAATATATATATACATACATAAAAAAAGAAGAGGCTCAGTCTTTAATAAATTTTAATGGAAAAAATAGCTCATAAAAACTGTATAGATATTACATAATATCAACAATCTCCTCAAAACTCTAAATAATTTAAAAAAAAGAAAAAAAAAAAAAAAAAAAATTCCTGTGAGAGAGAAAAAAAGTGAATTTTAAGATATCAAATGTGACCGAAACATAAAGAGGCTCAGTTTAATTAATTTTAGTGGGAAAAAATAGCTAATAAAAATTATATAGATATTACATAATATCATAAAACCTCCTCAAAAATCTAAATAATAAACAAAAAAACAAATAATAAACAAAAAATATTATTGAAAAAATATTGCTTTGATTTTCAAAAAAAAAAAAAAAAAAAAAAAAAGAAGAAAAGAAAAGAAAAGAAAAAAGAAGAGGCTCAGTGTTTAATACATTTTAATGGGACAAAATAGCTAATACAAATTGTATATATATTGTATATATTACATAATATTATAAAACCTCCTCAAAAAACTAAATAATAAACAAAAAATATTATTGAACAAGAATATATTTAGATTTTCCTGAAAAAAAAAAAAAAACATCTCAAGGCATCAGTGATTTTTAAGATACCAAATGTGACCCAGAAATGAAGGAGCTCGGAGTTTCAATAATTTTAATAGGGAAAAAATAGCTAATAAAAATTGGATAGATATTAAATAATATCATAGAATCTCAAAAAAATCAAAACAGTATAAACAAAAAGTTTTATTGAACAAAAATATACTGGATATATTGATTTTCAAAAAAAAAAAGTAATAATAAATAAATAAATAAATAAAAATGAAGGGGTTCATACAGGTGAGTTGTGTTGATGTATTATTTTACTTGTATAAACACATATTCTTTCACTAATATGAACAGATATCTGAATGATGTTTGTCTCCCTCTGCTGGACTAAATAGAGTAAAACTCCAGCTAGACGCCTTGACACAATCATTCTTGGGGACTGGAAAAGAAACTACAAGGAGAAACTAGTAGTAAATCTAACACTCATGGTCAGGGAGAAATGTTTTCTTCCCAATCAGGGCAGGCCCATGGCATAGGTGGAATAGGCAAATGTTAGGGGCACCAAAATGAGTGAAGTTTCCTTTTTTATTTTATTTTATTTTTTTATTTTTTTTTTTTTACCAATACTACTTCAATAGTATGAATTTAAAATATTACAAAAAAAAGCGATCATCCGACAACAACATAACTATTTTATTGCTCTCCCGACTCACCCCGGTTCGATACATGATCAGTCTTCCCCTGCACAGCCACACTTCCACATACACTAGTCACCTGATTGTGAAACATGTTCACTTCACTAAAAATTATTAGTATGTCAAAAGGACAGAAACCCTCTAGTGCCCAGGGAAGAAAAAAAAAGAAGAGAAAAACCGGGTAATGATGTAATGAATGATGTACATGGTAAAAGTTTGTAAACAAACTTTGAGTTGGCCCAGACAAAAAGTTTAAAATAGGGTAATAACAATGGATATCCAGATATCCGAAATTTTGTAACATAATTTGTTGTCATTTTTCGTGTCACACGTTTTAATAATATTTTTACATTAAAACACACCGAAGTCTCTCAAATTACTTCATGACCAAAGATGTCAAAGCAACAGGTTTGTAGGCAGTTAGCTCTGTTATTTTTGGTTCCTTGGGTATAGGAATGAAGGTGGAGAATATGAAGCAGGAGGGGACCTCACACAGCTCTAGTGATCTGTTGAAGAAAGTGGATTGTCTAGCAGTTATAATTAGGTTACAGCAGCCAAACAACATCTAATGTTAAAAAGTCAAGTGTCCAGAGCCTAACAACTAAAGCAAACACTGACCACTGTAATGGTAACCTAAAACAATTTTTTTTTTTCCTTTCAGTGATTGTGTTTGTTAACATCAGGTGTCTTCAACAACTCTGTTTTCCTCCATCATCTCCATGTAAACAACAAAAAACATGAATTTGTAAAAAAAAAAAAAAAAAAAAAAAAAAAAAACATCATGTGCATGTGTATTATGTTTTTGAAGGGTGTTTCTTGATCGCCAACTACTGGCCTGGCATGCATCACAGTATTCATTAGCATAGTGCTTTTTTGTTTCCAATGAAACCAATATTTTTGTTTAAATTTTACTTTTTTGTGCAATTTTACTCATTTTGAATGGCTAATTTGTAAGCATCTTATTTGATTAATTATAATTATCTCTTATGTGTTAAATTTTATTAAGTAAATTTAATGTATCACTTTTTACAGTGTGTGATTAAAACACACACAACAACAGCAACACTTTCACATCATTACACTCACACTGTGCCGACTAATGTCTGTGTGTGTTTAATGTCACACAGAGACACTGAACAGTTTGGATAAAGGTAAAATCCAGCGTGTAGTGTTTGAGTGAATGTGTGTGTGAATGTGTGTAAGTGTGTGAGTTTGTGTGTGTCAGAGATGCTGTAGAAGGACAGAGTGCCACCAGACACGTCCACATACACTCCTACTCTCTTACTGGACACTGAACCAGCAGATATCACAGTGTCTTTATGATTGTGCCAGGCAGTGAATCTGTGATCAGAGCATTCAAGACTCCAGGAGTTCACATTATGTCCAAATCCACAATCATTACTCCTTCCTTTTCTCTTGATTTCTTTATATGACACTGATATATAAACATTATTTCCACTCCATTCAGTCTCCCAGTAACAGCATCCAGTCAGACTCTCAACACACAGAACCTGAGGCCAATCAAATCTGTCTGGATGATCAGGATATGACTGTCGCTCTTTCACACGCGTCACCTTTCTGTTCTCGTCAGTCAGTTTGAGTTGTTTGTTTGCTGTGTTTGTATCCAGTGTGAGATCACAGGCATCTGAACACAAGAACATACATTACAAGAGACACATTTACAACAACTAAACAACAAACAACAAAACTGTGTGTCTGTTTATGGACTTACATTTGTGTATTCCTGTTGTGATCCTGAACTTTCCTCCATGATCCACACTAGAAAACACACATGTGATATTTCAAGATATAAGTGTGCTCACAAGTTCAGCTAAACAAGTTCACTTACACACACACTGTTATGTTTGTGTTTTTTGTAAAGTGTTGTTTTGTATTTGCTGCTGTGTTTCTGAGTGTGTCTGTATTGTGATCTGAAATCAACAGAGATCTGATCCTAAATGGTTCAGTCATGTCTCCAGATTTACATTAAACCCTACTATACGATTCTTAAATTGCAAATTTGGATTTGTTTGCCTTTGATTTTTAAAAATTGTGTGATTACTTGTAAATACTAAGTAAGTAGGGAGTGTGATGTAATTTCTTTTGCACATATCGTTCTCTGTTTTTGGGTTAGGAGAGTTAGAGAAGTATCACTGTATTTTCTTTTGATGTGTTTTTCTTTTCATTTAGAGGGTTTCGGTTTAGCTATTTTTGTTTGTTATTTTGTCCTGGTCCTCGATCTCTTCTTTTCTGGATTTCTTTGTGGTGTTATAAATAAACCTGTTTTCTGTTTTCCATTAACTATTAAATAGCATTCTCTATTTATGTTTGTTTAGTGACACAGTTTTTACAGTTGCTAGGAGCTGTTTTTAAATACTTATGCCATTTTTAACCTCTTCACACAGTTCTCCTCCCCCACTTTCATCTGGCATAGCAGTTAAATCTCCTCCCCTTTCACATCTGTTATAATAATTTACATTTATATTTTACCTTTACAGTTTAAATAAACCATACATGTCATATATTTCAACAGGGCATCTTGCTTTATTAACATTTATTATGAATGCCTTAAATAACAAAATAACAACACAAGGCCAGGGGCACAGGAGACATTTTCAAAGTGGGGAGGACCAAACTGTATGTAAAAGCCCAGATAGTAAGAACAGGGCCTGTATTCACAAAACATTTTATCTTACCATTAAAGGAGTCATCGGATGCCCATTTCCCACAAGTTGATATGATTCTTTAGTAGTGTTGGGTTAGAGTCCACCTAAGTTGAGTCAGAGTCTTTAACCAATCGAGTCCGAGACGAGTCTGAGTCCAAAATGGGCCGAGTTGGACTCAATTCCGAGTCCCAAAGGGCTCAGTCCGAGTCGAGTCCAAGGAAACACTACTGTTTGTCAGTATCTTAACATTGTTTTAACCCAGGGGGGCCCAAACTCAGGGAGGCGTCCTACAGATTTTAGCTCCAGCCCCAATTAGACACACCTGAACCAGCTAATCAACCATGGGGTTTCTAGTATGCCTAGTAAGAACTAGCAGGTGTGTTGAGGCAAGCGGCAGCTAAACCAAGGACCAAGACCAAGTTTGGGCACCCCGGTTTTTAACCTTTACAACTAGAAAAACGCAATGTCAATTGAAATGTAAGAAAAAGCAAACCTCCAGTGGATCTTGCCATTTTGATTTTTGTAACAGAAAAAATCAGATCAGAATCATGTAATAGAAGTTATGGCTGAACTATGTAAGGTGACACATTTCAGAGTGAAACAGGTTTTAGAACGTGATAACTTATAGGGTGGGACTTGACTTTATTCATTGTTATAGTAAATGTATAAATTCAAGGGTGGGGGTAAAGGAGTAGGTATCTTTGGACCTTAAGAGCACAAAATGCCCCTTTTTTATTTCTGATTGTGGCTGTGTGTGTTTTGGGTTTTATATGACATTTTTTTGGATGAAAATGAGGCTTTAATGAGGTTTTATTTTTGAATGCGTTTATAGTTATATTAATTACAATAAATTACATTACATAAGGAATAATTGATGATGGGCCACTGTATTATTAGAAAATCATGCACACCCAAGGTAGTTTTGGACCCATAAAAACTATTGCTGCAAAGATGTTAGAAAATTATTTTTCTTTAAAGCTAGAAACTGCCACCATGTTTAAAAAAATAATAATGATTTCAATACAGCAAAAACTAATCAACTAATGTAAGTAAAACATTCTCAAGCTTACTGAAGGCAAAACACTCCAAGTATTACTTACAAGCAAAAGGATTTTTAAAAATATATTTTTTTGAAGTTTTTTAGCTAGATCTATCTAAAGGCTACTATAGAAATAAACCACTACAGACATTTCATGAAGTAATAAATGTTAAAATAAAACACTGCAAGATCTTCACTGTATACATTAAAAATGATTCTTATTAAAGTTAATAAGTGATTCAGTCCAGAAAAGGGAGCGATTTTCTCTTTTTCTTTTGTCGTTTGATTAATATTTATGACGCTGTCTGCGGCTGGAGGTTTACGCTGCTGTCGCTTTAAGATCTGATGCACAGATTAAATATTTTGACGCATCAGTATTCCTCCCAACTGTTCAGGTTTACTTAAGACAAAACCGACTTCATTTACATATAGTCCTCGGGACGAGCTGCTTTGGTTAAAAATTCTCAATGTTTGTGTAGAACAACACCCTTTTTACCTTGTCAAAATGAGCTCTGCAAAAATCATCCTGATCTGGTCGAGGCTGCTTTAAATGCAAATGAGCTCTGCTCGCCCCGCCCCTCTCTTCTCTCTGTGGAGTGATGAGCCTGTTTACATTAGCTTGTTCAATAATGTTCATTATTACATCTAGCAACACAACACCTCAATCGCTCAATCTGAGATATTCTTGTCTGACTTACATCCCTACTCCGGCATTGATACAATGGAGGTTAGACTGTGACAGCTGATCTGAGGTAAGACGCTCATGTCAATCAACTATCGTGGGAGAGATCTCTGTGGGTGTGACGCCACACCAACAGGCATCTGAGAATGGCTCGATTTGAAAAAGGGGATATTATTTTTACAGATTAATAAAAAAAACACTGCATGTTTTTATCATTATACGGTAGCTTTGTACATATACTGCCAACACACATTACTGTTCAAACAACATGAAAAAGTGAACTTTGCATCCGATGACCCCTTTAAGAGTTCTCCTAAATAGCAGTAAAAGTTTTTAGCTAAGAGTTTTCTCTTAAAACCTATTCACAAAGCTGCTGCGACAAACTTTTACTAAGGAATGGAGAGACGTCTTAAGCTAAGTGTAAAGGCAGCGTTTAACTTGTTGCTATGGATGATGTCAGCATGCTTACTAACTATGCACACAGCGATAGCAAACAGTGCAGTATAAGTGTCACTTTATTTCTTTACAACTGAGGAAAGAAAGACATGAACATCTTGGATGACAGGGGTATCTGTAAATTTTTGTTCTGGAAGTGAACTTCTCCTTTAATTCTTGCCCAACTTGTTAATGATAACAAGAATATAATCAAAGGAAAATTTGGAGCTCGGATAACCTCCAAAATCAAAAATGTTGCGTGAGAAAATGTGTGCAAATAAATGCAGAGCGTTTCTAAGTTGAAACCAGATTGCCAGATTGCAATTTGCAGACAACAGCAATTTTAGCCCTGCTGAAAAAAAAAAAAATGGTTTTACTGATTATAATGGGAATTGTACTGGTTTTAATTGTAACTGTAATGGTGCCTGTTGGTCTCTACTGGTAATTTGTCACCTTTTATATAATCAAAGGAAAACTGTCCCTGACAAGTTTTACAACAGCTATTATTTTTTAAGATTTTCTCCTAAATCATCAAGTTATGAGCTACTTTTAGCTCATAACCTGCAGAATGACAAATCTGTCCCCTGTAGACCAGCCTTTTATGTGGGCTGTCTCAACTTTCAAACTTGCACAATTCTACGTTGATAAATTTAGATTATGTTATTTCACCCTATTTGGGTTAATAGTTGTTAATAATTACATGAGATGATTATATGTTATGAAGCTTTGAATGAAGAAGAGTTAACACAGGTTACCATATAGTTATGATTCAAACAGACACAAATCAGCATAAAAAGCAATGTGCATTTTTTGACAGCTCTATGTTTTATTCCAAATATTAAAGAACTATTCATGAGATTCAATTGGGTCAATTGAGTTGCAGTGTACAGCCCTGTCATTTCTAAATAATTAAAATATACATCAAATATTGAAACAAATACCTGATATTTAGGCTACATTTATTACTGCATGGTTTCGTTTTATTATGTGGATTACATGCCGTAGCCAGGGGGGGTTTGGGTGGTTCGAACAACCCACCCCAAACTGCCAAAGGTCCAGAATTTATTTATTTATTTTTAATAATAAACAAGTGTTCTTTTAAATATCAATGACAATTAAAGTCATAAAAAAGTATGAAATACTTCAAGAGGTTCTAAATTTGTGGAAGTCAAGACAAGAATTGCGTTATGGATTAAATGCACTAATTGCATTAATGCATTTGAAGCGCGCCACACGGACCATTTCCGCTCGGATCACAGTTCAAACAGCAGTGGAGCGCAAGTTTACTAGTGCAGACGCTTTTCGCGAGCACTAAACAGCGCTGTGAGATCCAGAGTGAAGCGCTTGAATTCAGAGAAGAACACAATGACTCGGCGATTTAAACAGATGACAAACAGGACAAACACTGCTCGCAACAATTCAGTCAGAAGGGCGTAGATTTGCTCTGGACATTGGTGGGGACCTATGACCCTGTTTAATCTGCTGTTAGTTTTAAGTCCGTATTCACAGACTATAGCTTGCCCTGCTATAATGAATGTGCGTCAAAGGGGTAAAAAAAAACAAAAAAAACACTAGCATTAACGTTAACTGTTGTCGTTACTTTGATGGACTTTGATGGATTCACTAGTGAACTTGAAGTGACTTACACTTTTCTTTGAAAAAAAGCTCCTTATGTCCAGCTTCTTTTTTTTTTTGCTGCCGCCATCCTCACATGTATGTCACCCAACACACCTTCTTGCACGGGAAAAAAAATCCACTGCATTTGGCGCTGCTTGTATCTGAACGCAGCCATAGCCTCTCACATGATAGCAGGGAAAGGCACAGCCAATCAAAATGTTCATATGTGTTTTGGGGGCGGGAGGACTCAAGGAGAGAACTTGATTTATCCCTTTCTGCGTGATTTATACCTAAACCACATAGTTAATTTTTATATCATGGTATTGAGGTGCTATAGGCCAATGTGTGTGTTTTTACTGGTTATCATTATGTATGCAACTATGGAAGACCAAGGGTGAATTTTAATAACTCAAACAGTCAGAATAATAAAATTTCACCATATAAAAATTAGGTATTGAAGTACTTGAACCTCATAATTAATTGTTCAAGTTAAAGTTGCTAACATGAACATCTGCTGTTTATTTCTCTCAATGTGCACACGTTTATAGCATTAAATGTGTATTGTTTGCTTTGTTTACTAAATGTGTATTAACTGTGTTTGTTTAAAGTCTGTTAACTTGTTCTTTGTTTACATTAGTTTAAAGTTACTGATGGTTTTAATGTAAAAGAATGTAATTAACTTGATAAACTATACCACTATATCATTGCAGATGTATTTAAATGTCTTCATGTTTCATCACTGTCATGATTCCGGTCTGGTCAGCCCACCACCAGAGGTCGCTGTGCATCTCGTTAACATCTCACACTGCACAGAGTGTTTCATCACACCCCAGACTACGTTTCCCATCACCCACTGCGCTGATGGCACGAACACCTGTAGCCAATCAGACGCCCTATATAAGCCCCGGACTTTCCTCTGCGACTTACCGAGTATTGTGGTTTTGCTTTGTTGTTTCGCGTATCTCCCTAGTTCCCAGTGTTTAGCTTTCTAGCCCGGCCTTGTCGTTTCATGTCTTGCCGCCTGCCTTTTGGACTACTCGCTTGTTTCACGGATAACCCCTTCTCTTTTCCCCCCTGGATTACGTTTGCCGATCTCCGACCCACGCTTGCTTCACGGACTATTCTTGTGTCTCGCTCCTATATACCTGTCTGCTATTGTCTACCCTGCCTGTTCGACCATGTCTTTGTCTCGCCCTTCAAATAAAGCTTTGCAAATGGATCCGCTTGCCTCTCGTCTCCCTCTCCACGTTACGATCATATTCATCCAATTCTGTATTGTTAAAGGCGGTATATAAATAAAGGTGATTTGATTTGATCCATATTTTATCAAAGACTTTAATTTTATTCAGTAACAGCAATAGCCGATGCCTTTGTCCATAAAAGGGATTTCCTGGAACATCATGAGTTTTATAAATTCTACCAGTCTCACTTGTGGATTGTCTGCACAAGGGAGCCCTCCGGTGTTCAGTATGAATGAAACAGACATTACAGGTTAATAAAAGCAAACAATCCACCGCATGCCTTTGCTCAACCATGGTGCTTTATGAGCTGTGATCTGCATCTCTGGCTGATGATTTCACTTCCAGGGAGGCATGCCGAAGATCTGGGGGTTTGAACTGACACACTAAAGTGAATTGTGCACGGGCTGGAGAGAAAGTGACAACATTTGAGCAGGAAATTTTTTGTTTTCCTTATTTAATGCACCTGATTCAGATCATCAGCTCTGTAGGGTATCAGAGTGAATCAGACAAATTGAAGATTCGATCAAAACATTGTTGAAACCACAGAGCCAAATTCCACAAAGAGGCCCAGGCTAACCAGATCATGTCATAAATCTGTCCATGATACCCTGGCGCCAGCCAGCCTTAAGTACCATCATATGAGGACACTTTGTTGGGTGGAAAATTCATGCTTTAAACGTTTCTATCATTCAGTTCTTTGTAAAATGTATTGTATTCTTGTTATAGAAATCATGTCCAAATTATACTCCGCAAGAGCAGGAAAATTTGGACCAAGTGACTGATAAGATAACATACTGATTTATGTTTTGGGAGGAGAAACATAGCAATAGGTCAAGACACCATTTTGGGATGTGTCCAAAGCTGAGTTTAAAACCACAGGACACCATAAAATTTTGCTTTTAGCTACTGCTCTTTGTCTCTTTTACCCATGCTCCTAGCCATTACTTAACACAAGGCAATGCAAGTAACCTCCAGATTCTAGCTGAACTGGTGCATTTAATATGAAGTTTAATAGCCTCATTGAGAAACTCAATGCGAGGGTTAATTAAATGATTGATGGTTATTCAGGTCTAAGCAATTGCATGTACGTATACTATAAACTTGGGATTTCATATTTTCACTCTTCTAAACTCATTCTTTCCTCATTTTCCCTCTTTCTGCATGAATGTACCTGTATGAATGTGTGTCTATGTGTTAGATTAGTTTATATGTCATAGGTTTATCCAATAAATTCTTATTTATATTGAAAAGAGAAGTATCTTGAGTTTTGTGCTTATAAATTAATGTCTTAAACTGCCGACCTTGTTACCATGCTAACAAATAGTGTTTTCACTACATTTTGGATATTAGTACCCATTGCAGAGTTGATGTTATACAGCTCGCTCAATGAATCACTGGCCCATTCATTGATCCGCCACAAAGCGGAGATTCTGTTCAAATCCCCTATAAAATCTTAAATGATTCCCTTTGAGCTAAATTGACTTTCCCTTACAGCTCATTAGGAGAGAAGTCCATGAACTGAACTGAGAGTGTCAGATAAGAGAGACATACAAAAAGCAGTGGGTCCTCAGCACTGGAGTTGAGAACCACTGATCTAAAGTACAAAGAATATGGCAAAGAATATTCATAATGCTCTCAAAGACCCTCAGTGAAGCATGTTTCACATTTCTGGGTTCCTCTGAAGTCATCATAGTTGGTTAACCCTCAAAGACCGAGACAGCCACCCGCGGCTAAAAATAACTATTGTTAATAAATATCTAATAACTTTTGAACCGGTCGTCCAATCTGAATGATTTAAAAAGTACCGCAAAGCTGAGATCTTCCGCTTTTTTCCTGTATCACGTTTGTCTCATTTGGATATTCAGAGGCTCCGTAGTGAACGTGATTAGGTCATCATTTTTTGATCGCATTGATTCGTCAGAGAAACCAATGCATTTTGTTCCTCTCAGCCAAGCAGGAACGATTGTTGATGCTTAGTCCCACCCCCGTGCCCAGATTGGTTCAAACTGTCATCTATTCAACCAATAAACATAGTTTTTGGACTTTTGAACCACCAATTAGCATGTTTCTTTGGAAATTTGAACAAACTCAAAGTGAAAGTATGTCGTGCGTGCATAAAAACAAACACAAAATAGCACATTTGCATGACAGCACTCTCTGAAAAAGCATAGAAAAACACACGACAGAGCACTTTGACACATAACAAAACAAAAGCAAGGATGAAATGGCAGTACGTGTCCGATAATGCGCTGGAATTTGTTTTCACGTCGCTATGCGCTGTCCCGGTAAAACGCGAATACAGCCAGTGGATCGATCCATTTGACTGTTATATTATGGTAATTCTTCTCATATAGTTTATAAAGATCATTTGCACAAATTTTTTCAGTTGCACTCTCTATATTTTCTCTCATTTTGTGTGTAATTTGTAAATCATTTGCACTGTTTGTATATTTGTTGCACAAGACCATTTGTGCAGTTGTTTTCACTACTTGCTGCACTGTTTGCGTTTGTTGTTCATACTCTGAAAATATATTTCTCTGAAAAACAAAAACTCACCTTTTATTTATTTATTTTTTTTTTACTTGTGTTTTCTTTTTACATAATACCGTTTCCATTTACTTTACTTCCTAAACGTTTTTGAACACATCTATATTGTCCATAAACTAAATAGACGTCTTTTTTTTTACTGAAAAGCGCCTATAACCAATATTGTAATAAATGGCTATAACTTGCTTGGGGAATGTTATATGTAGATGAAATTTTATTTTGAAGTGTAAACCACCCAAATACAACTTTCTAAAGAAAAAAATCCAAACTTCATGAGTTTCGGTTTGAGTGCACAGTAAAAAACCTCCAATTGTTGCTTGCGATTTTCTTAAAATTTTGGAAATTCATTTATTCTTAGAGAAGACAAAAAGACAAATTGTGCCTTTAAATTAGCTAGAGAGACTGAAACTTCAATTTCTCCTGTTTACAATGATATGTAGCACTTGATGCTGACTACTAGAATAGGTCTGAAAAAACAAAGAAAAGTGCAGGCATGTCAGGTGCCCCAAAAATGTCCTAGGTCTTTAAGGGTTAAACTTCTAAAGCAGTAAATACATTTTTGTATTCCCGTTTACTGAAATAGTAAAAAAAAAATATATATATTTATTTATTTTATTTTATTTGTATTTTTTTTTATGCTGATGACCTGTGTGTGATGTGTCATCACAGTCTGTGAAAAGGGTCCATGTTAATGGAATCTGTCCTAGAATCTCACCTCAAAAAAAGACTTTAGTGCATTACTTCCCAACTTACTTGAGTTTATCCAGATGTTTGCGTATATCTGAGAGTAGCTTCACTCCTGATTCTCCTGGGTGATTGTAGGTCAGATCCAGCTCTCTCAGGTGTGAGGGGTTTGAACCCAGAGACGATGCCAGAGCAGCACAACCTTCTGCTGTCACCAAACAGCCAGATAATCTACAACAACAGTTGGGTTCATGTTAATATACTCCATTTTGCTTTAAATATTTGTATTATTTGAAATTTTAACAATCACTTGTAATTACACTTTTTTTAATACAAACATATAAAACTTGCATTTTAACATATAAACATAAAAAAAGGAAAAAGAACATAAGAAAAATAATAATAATAAAATAAAAAAAATAATAAATAAATAAAAAAATACATTCCCCCCCACCTAACAACCTGACCGGTAAGTGCTATCCAGTGGTAAAAGCAGGCACTGAAGGCATAACAAACACATTAATCAAAAGTTTAAAGAAAGGTAATAAAAGGGGACCACATTTTTTTGAATAACAAAATCTTGTCTTTTAGGGTATATCTAATTCTTTCCAGATGTAGAGTACTCGTCAACTCTGTCAACCATAATTTAAGAGTTGGAACTTTTTTCTTCCAAAACAGAAGGATACGTTTTTTAGCAGAAATCAACCCATATGAAATAAACTGTTGTACTTGTGTCTCAAAAATTCTTCGGAAACAGCAAATATAATTAATATAGGATCTGGTTCAATAGAAATGTCCAATGTATCTGAAAAAACGTGGAATATTTTGTTCCAGAAATGCTGTAATTTGGGACACAAAACATAGCAATGAGACAGGGTGGAATCTGAAAACTTACATTCGTCACATAATGGAGACACTTCCGGAAATATTTTATTCAATTTACACTTGGAATAATGAAGCCTATGAAGCACTTTAAACTGAATGAGACAATGTCTTGCATTAATGGAACATCTGTGGATCAGTTCAAGACTTTGTTCCCAGATTTCACTAGTAATTTCTACTGCAAGTTCTTCTTCCCAGGCAGATTTAATGCTCTCCATAGATGGACTTTTCACCTGTTCTAAACCTTTGTAGAGCAAGAAGATGGTACTACCATTTCTAAGACATCTTTCCAGAAATGTGTCCAGATACATGGTTGTAGCTGTGACATGATATACTCAATTTTTAGAGATATACAATTTAATAACCAACAAAGCTGTTCTACTGGTGGCCTGTGCTGCATGTGCTGTGCTGCATGACACATAAGAGTACACATAAGAGAACATTCATAAAGCCCAAAAAACATTTTTGCATTGTCACAGTAGTAGGGATGCAGATAGAAATGAGAAAGGAAATGTGAATGGCAAGCTAATCGGCTAACGAGCTGCAAGCACGTTGCACTCACGGTTATAGAATAAAAATGATCAATGACTAAAAAAAAAAGTACTAAGATTTTTCTAGAAATGTGAGAAAACACTGTGGCAAACCAACGGGCAAACGGAATGCTAACGCACAGCACAGCATTTCGCTCGTGGTTATAGAATAAAAGCAAACGATCAGATCAGTCAGATTAGTTTGATGGATAATATCAGAAATCTGGTGGGAATAAAGCTATATTTTATCACTTTAAACAACAGAGAGTAATAGTAATATAGAGATTTCTACAGAAAACAGTGCATGTAGCAGCCAATGCATAAAACTCTGCAAACTGGGTCTGTAAAAAAGGAACCGTATGAACTGTGTATGAACTGATTTTGAGGAATGCACACTTGGCATTGCTCAAAGATCTAGAAAAATTGTGTCTGTAGATGGTGTCATATGGGGTTGTAATTTGAATAATACACAAAATTATTAGTGAATGAGACCCACTGTCCTGTTACAATTCTTTTTCTGTGTGTTTTAATGCAAACATTTATGCTATTAAAAAGAGATGTTTTAAAATTAATTTTAAGTAGATTACTTTTTGTGATGGGTGTCAAGCGGCATTAAATTTGAGAAACAATACTAAAAATATTGATGATATTTCATTACTGATGTAAATGTGCTGTATTAAATGTGTAAAAAAAATACACAGAAAGATTTAGACATCAACAGATTTAGACATCAACACCCAACATACAAACCTCAACAATGGTGACAATCATCAAACTAATTCAGATAAACAGATCAACTGCAATGCATGCTGGGAATCATGAATGAGTTTTTACTATGTTGATACCCAGCATGCATTTCTACGTAAAATTTTATTTTGCTGATCGTCACCATTGTTGAGTTTCATACACTGATTCTTCATGTCTACTTGATTCAGCAATTTTTTTTTTTTTTTAATGCATTCACTTTTAACTCACAAAAGTATGATAGAAGTACATCAACTTTAATTTCACAATGCAGTATTACACATTGTGATTACTGACATAACCTCACAATGACTACAATCACCATCACTTGATCCCAGTGGATTTTAGTTTTCAAAGTCTCAAACAATGTGTTTTTGCACAATGTTATACTAGACAAAGAAATCTAACATGAAATGCAAACAGTCAAGAACCCAACTAAAGCAAACACTACTTTTAACATTGATTCAGTGGTTGCTTGGGAGTAGCACTATTAAAATTTGTTCTGGCCCAGTTCAGGGCTAGTTATAAGTTACTATTTGGCTGAGCTTTGGGGCAGTTATAGCTTGTGTGTGGCTCATGTCTGTAGTCCAGATCTGGGCCACTCAAGAGCCGTAATTCTTTGCTACATTTGGGCTGAGTTTAACTGCTTGCTTGGCCCAGAGCTGGGCCAGATGTCAATTGCTATGTGGGCTTTATACATTCATAGATCTCATCAAGCTGGACAACTTCCACTCCACAGACATTAGCTCCACCCAAAAGGAAGTCAGCCATTTTAGATTGGTAAACAGGAAGTATCTCGTGTCGTCTATATATATTGTGTGATTTACATTAAACTTTGCATTGGGCTGATCACACTGATGTAGCTATTTTGGATCACAAACATAGCACCCCCACCTGGAAGCAGTAAGTGTTGCATTTACAGTCTTTGATCAATTTGCATTTACACAAACAGCAAAAAAGGTTAATATTAATAACATTGATGTCATGCCCCCTTTCACCCCATTGTGCAGTTTGCCCTGGCTACAGATTGGAATATGGTGCAAGGGCATCTTCACCCCCGTTACAGGGGGCCTCTTGTTTATTTTGTTTTTATTTTATCTTGTTCCCTTTTAATTAACTGTTATTCTCTATGTGCTCTATAAATAAATGTTTATTGATTGATTGATAAACAAAAGTTTGTGACAGCCTCAGTTACATGGTCAAGTTCCTAGGTCTTTGCATCTTTTGTCAATACATAAAAAGTTAACAGAACATTCTACTACCGTTCTAACAGACTAACATGATTAAAACCTCCTCCTTAAATACCTCAGTATGTTGAGTTGACAGTTTGGACTCATCAGTCCTGCACAGAGTTGCATTACTCCTGAATCTTGCAGGTCATTGTTACTCAGGTCCAGCTCTTTCAGGGAAGAGTTTGATGACTGTAGAGCTGAAGCCATGATTTCACAGTGCTGATCAGTAAGATTACAGCTTCCCAATCTAAACAGGATCATGAGAATCAATTTATTGCATAGAATAGGGCTGGGTGATTAATCGATAATGATAATTATTGCTATATACATTTCCCTTAATAAATCAATATAAAGAGATTGATAAATGTTCCATCTAATGTTTATGTGATAAAAGTGGAACAAAACAGCGCAACTCATTTGAAACACGCCACATGGACCGTTTATCCACTCGGCTCAAAGTTTAAACAGCAGCGTGGCAATAGTTGACTAGAGACCCTATTGAATTATTAATGTAGACATGAATTAAATTTATTAAGGGAGTAATTAAATATAATTACAGTATTTTTTTGTAATTAGATTACTGTTTTTCACAAAAATACCTAAAACCCATATAGTTATTTTTTACCATGGTTTTGAAGTGTGCTATATGTGTAATTTTAACTGTGTTTATCATGATTTAAATGTGAAATGAAGACCAGTGGTTAATAATAATACTAGTGATAGTAATAATACTACTAATAAAAAACCTAACATAAAAATAAGGTCACTACAATTTTTACAGATGTTACCGATTTTGATAATGAACAAAAATTTACATCTGCATCCTAACTCAACCTATTAATATTATCAGGCAACACAAGCCTATTTCTTGATTTGAAACAATATCACTCATTAGAACATGAAGAAACAAAGAAATTATTAAGGAAAATTAACGGTCTCGTTTCAACAACTTTCACTTTGGAGCAAAAATCTAACTTCAAACTTGAAAAAAATAATGATTTGACATTTATCGGGATAATTATCGATATCGACTAATATGAAAAAAATCACACTGTATACATACAAAATGAAACTTTATACACTGTCTCATGTCTGTGAGAAGAAAGTGTCTGAATTCCATTGTGATGTTCACACTTATCCTGTATACATTTAATGACAGCAACATCATATATGGATTAACTGGATTATTATTATGGCCACAATATAATTCTGTTTTCATTCAATACCTGTATAGATAATACAGCATTTAAGAATATAATAATAACTAATTACAGGTGAAGGAACATGTATAAAAGTGTATAAATCTGTGTAGGAATTAATCTAAAAGTATAATATATAGTGTATTTACTCACACATTAGTATTATTATTATTATTATTAATATTAATGAATCAATGTTAAACTCAAACCTCAGTATGTTAAGTTGACAGTTTGGACTCTTCAGTCCAGCACAAAGCAGTTTCACTCCTGAAACCTGAAGATCATTGTCATTCAGGTCCAGTTCTCTCAGGGGTGAGTTTGATGATTGTAAAGCTGAAGTCACAATTTCACAGTGCTGACCAGAGAGATTACAGTGTGGGAATCTGAAAAAAAGAGAGGGCCTGGATATAAAGCATGCTGGAGTACCCACTATTGCAAGACTTTAATATGGTCTGAGCTTCAACAAAAGATAATGATATGTGATTTGACATGGTCTTTACAGAAAAACTCATATAAGTTACTTAAAAGTAATATTTTATAAATGCATGATATTTGATTGAACTTAATTGTGGAAAAAGCCTTATTAGTTGAATATTGTCATTTCATTTTTTATTTTTTTTTTTTAATAAGCGTTTTATTCATATTCATAGTCTAATATAATTATATTCAACTAATAATATTATTACATTTTCACACTCACACAGCTTTTCTGCAGTTTGCTATAGCAGGTAACAGTCTCAATCGACCCTCTTTTGATGACTTGATTTTGTACTTTGTTAGGTCTAACTCATCCAGCACCTCCTCTGACATCAGGATCATGTTTGCCAAAGTTGAACACTGTGCAAGTGTAAGACTATTGTCTTTCTTTCCAGATGTTAAAAATACCTGCATTTCTTCAACAACCGAATTATTCTTCATCTCAATTAAGCAGTGTGACAGATTCATCCATCTTTCAGGACTGACATTGTTTTTTTGACCTCGTTTGAGGTTTTGGACTATGTTCTTGATGCTTTCTGGTTTGTTCTCTGTGTGTATCAGTACATCCTGTAAGAGAGTCTGATTGGACTCCAGTGAGATGCCATGAAGAAATCGAAGGAAAAGATCCAGGTGTCCGTTTTTACTCTTCAAAGCTTTATTCATTGCTCCCTTCAAAAACACGTCCAGTGTAATATTCTCACATCGATTTCTGGACTTTCCTGTCAGGAACATTTTCAGAACCTCACTGTTCTTGTGTAAATAGCAGTAAAACACATACAGTGCTGCAAAAAACTCCTGAAAGCTCAGATGTACAAAGCTATAAACTTTCCTGTGATAAATCGCAGATTCCTCCCTAAAGATCTCTGTGCAAATCCCAGAATACACTGTGGCATCAGTGACATCTACGCCGCTCTCTCTCAGGTCCTCCTCATAGAACATCATATTACCCTTCATCAGCTGACTGAAAGCCAGTTCAGCAAGTTTCACAATCACTTCTCTGTTGGACTGCAGCAGTTTCTCTGGATCTCTTTCTTCGTACTTCTGGTTCCTCATATTTGTTTGAATGAGGAGGAAGTAGATGTACATTTCAGTCAGAGTTTGAGGGATTTCTGCACTGAGATCTTGTTTCAGGAGGTTCTGAAGCACAGTGGCTGAGATCCAGCAGAAGACGGGTATGTGACACATGATGTGGAGGCTTCTTGCTCTTCTGATGTGTGAGATGATTCTGCTGGCTTGATGCTCATCACTGATTCTCTTCCTAAAATATTCCTCCTTCTGAGGGTCATTGAATCCCTGAATTTCTGTCACACGGTTGATGTATTTAGAGGGGATCTGATTGGCTGCTGCTGGTCTAGTGGTGATCCAGATGAGAGCAGAGGGAAGCAGATCTCCTTTCATGAGGTTTGACATTAACACACCCACTGATGAAATCTCAGTCACATCAGAAACTTTCTGACTGTCTGAAAACATCAGTGAAATTCTGCTTTCATCCAGACCATCAAAGATGAACACAACTTTACATTTATCATAAATCTTTGAGTCCAGATCTTGAAGTTCAGGATGAAAGTCAAGCAGAAGTCTGTGAAGATTGTACTGATGATCTTTAATCAAGTTCAGCTCTCGAAATGGAAGCACAAACATGAAATGTACTTCCTGATTGGCTTTTCCCTCAGCCCAGTCCAGAATGAACTTCTGCACAGAGACGGTTTTTCCAATTCCAGCGATGCCTTTAGTAAGAACAGTCTTTATGTTGTCTTTCTTCTCTTTTCTCATCTCCTCACATCCTGGTTCAGGTAATGGATTAAAGATGTCATTGCAGTTGATTGGAGTGTCTTGGAGTGTCCTGTAACTTTTCTCCATCTGTAGCACCTCATGTTCTTCATTCACTCCTTCACTCTCTCCCTCTATGATGTACAGCTGTGTGTAAATCCTGTTTAGGAGGGTTTGATTCTCTTGTAGTTTGATTCCCTCAAATAAGCTCTCATACTTTTTCTTCATGCTGGTTTTGTGCTGGTCTTTGACTCTCTGTAGATCATTAATCAATGGTTGGTGAGACTCAAGCTGCAGGTCTGTTTCTGTATCATGATGACTGAAGTGATTCTGATAGTAGGAGGATGTGCAGGTCTGTGAGGACACACATCTGATCTGGTCAGCTCTCCAACCACTGAAAACACACCAAAACAAACAACCTGTATATTTAAACCTGTATATTTAAAGGACTGTGTCAGTATAAAATATAGATATACATATTGTGTCAATATACAAAAATAATTTCTGTGTAAAGTGGCTCATAGAACAGCATAAACAGTTTGTTTGGATCTGAGGTGGCATGGCACAACATTTGCATAAACACTGCCCCCAGAGCAAGACATTGATGATTCAGTCACTTAACAGCTGACACTTGCCTAGCCTGGAGGCGAGTGTCACATTGTGTCAAAAGCATGGGCTACGGAAGCAAGATACAATATTGGGTCCTCCCTAGAAAACTTTTACTGGAGCAGATGCCATTTCCTGTATTCTGGTGCCTTTTAAATAAACAATTGCTTTTATATCCTAAAACCAATGGAAGGATATTCCTGGACAATTTTCAAATAGAGTTGGAGTAGGGTTGTGCCGATATCACATTTGTAATCCTGCTGATTTTTGGAGAAAAACAACAGCACTCTTCTTGTGATATTAAGTATAAAAATCATTACCCCTATGGAATGTCCCTATAAAACATGGAAACACAATGTGTGTGTGTGTGTGTGTGTGTGTGTGTTTAATACAAGTCAGATTAAATTCAAAAGATCAAAAGTAAGTTAATAAACCCTATAAAATATATATGCTGTAGTCTAAGAATAACTACCCCATCATCTTTCAGTACTGACTGCCAAATGACTGGAGCACACAGGCGTTAATCTCAACAGATTTTCTCATTGGACAGTAACAGGATGAATATTTCTTGAGGCCTTAATGTATTGAAACAGTTTGGCACCCTTTGGTTAGTTGCATGGTGTTAGGCCTTATTTCCTGGGCTCCTAAACTCTGGAATAACATTCCTGAAAATGTTCAGGAGTCAGACCCTCACGGTTTACATTCTTATGATTTCTTGTTTCTACCTTGAGATGCCCATATTTCATTGTAATTATTATTATCATAAGCTGCATTCATTGCCTAACATATTCATTATGGCTACTTATTTGAATACATGACACTAACTAGCCACAAAACATGTACTATGTTAGAACTGTTTATACCATTGCCACGTGGATATTATTCAGACCAATAGTAGATTACTTCCCGATTGTACTACTGAAATATACATTTTTGTGAAGCTACTTTAAAACAATATTGTAAAATATTGTAAAAAGTGCTATACAAATGAACTTGAATGAAAGTGAATTTCCAACTGGTATTAGGAGCTGTTTATGGTGATCCCATCACAAGTGCTGAGCACTAAAAACAGGTGGAAATGCAATTTAAAACATTCAGCTACCAGATCATTATTAGCTACATGATTATACTCACACAGGGTCAAAGGGCACTGCACTATTTCTGATCATGGCTGGATTAATCATGGAACTGTTTCTCTTCATGGGCACACAGCTGGACACTGTAGATGCTGCTCTCTTTCTGCTTCTGCTGATGAGACAAAAGACAGAAATATGTCAGACTGTTTCTCTGAAGATTATCTATCTCCTCTGTGAAATTAACACTGATCAACACTAATTAATAGAGCATGTTTGTTTACAGAGAGAGACATAGAGGCAGAAAATGAAAGACACACTATATAAAGAACAAACAGCTTAGAAAAGAAAGAGATGTGAAATATCCCAGTTACCCCAGTTAATGTAGCAGTATTTTACAATTAGACTAATCATTCTCTATAAACTAGTATTATTCAATGTTAGGTTCATAGCTGTCATCAATTGGCCTAGAACGGCAAATCAGAGTGAGAATGCAATCCTATAAAAGCACCAATGGGACTGGAAAGTTCTGCAGGTGATCTACTGACAACACAGATGCAGCTCTTTAGCGTCAAGTCACAAAAATGCAGAGCTGATGATAATTAAGTGTGGGTAATCTACTAAAAATACTGCATGATTGCAAATCATCAATAAATTTCACAAAAGAGCAAAAAACTCATCCTTTGAAATGTGTTTGCTATGTATCCAAAAAAGGATTACATCCCAATATACTAGCAGTCTTCTTTAATGTTTGATCATGCATCGCATTTTAGTTTTTACAATGGGGCAATTGTTGCACAATAGCTTACACACAGCACAAGCCTTTCGTGAGCTGTATGTGAGGTGGCCGTAAGCCCAAAGTATACTTCGGCCATCCACGTTCCGCGCATCCACGCAACAGTCTGCCCAGTGTGCTTGTGATGCATTTTTTTGTCATCAGAAGTGTCCATGGATGTCCACGCACACAGCCCAGTTTTTGTGACTGTGGGTACAGCCCAGGTGGATTTTTTATGTGTGCACTTTGAGTGTGCATGAGCACACTGTCTCTAGGAGAGCGTGAGAGTTCTTAATTGTTTAAACACTGGCAAGACTTAAAAAGCGCAATTTATAAACTTTAGTGACAATTCCTGTATCAACTGTGCAGCATGCAGCTCACTTACAGACGCGATGTGGTCTTTTTTTAAAGGGCATTTTTAAAGGGAAATAAAGAGAGCGTGTGGTGATTCATTCACACTGTTTGTGAAATTACTTTTCACAGAGAGTTTTCAAATTACTTTGTAAGTTAATTAATAGAGAAATATGAATTGTACCTCACCTTCAACATTATAATTATTTTAGCCGTGTTGGACAGAGATTGAGACGGTGTCGCTGCATGTCATGCCAAACCTCTCACAGTGGCTGCGTCGTCAGCCTGAGATCGGTTTATGAGATCAGCCTTTGTAGAGACCACTGATCAAACTTCCCAAAGTGATTATCGGCCAATAGTGATTGGTAGCCGATCAATCGGAGCACCCCTACACACGAGGATCAGCGCCCCTCGTCTGCAGCGAGTGGTTTCATCTCTTTCCACAGACTGGCGGAGGAAGCTGTCGCTGATGACTCCATATCACTGACAGTATCACTTCTTCGGAAAGGATCTTGGCACCCTTCTCGCCAATGAGTCAGCACAGGCCGGCATGGATAGCGAACTGATTCGCATTCTCACCAGGGCTGCGGAGAATCTCAGCTTAGAGTTTTCAGCTCTGAAAGAGTCCCGCAGCCACTTAGATGAATGGTACCTGCTGGGATGTTGTCAACCAACTTCCCTCGAAAGACCGCTGCTGTTTTTCACAATGGATTTACCTTGGGGTGGCAAGCCCCTTCTTGGCTCACATCTACTCTTCTACTTCTGCCACGCTCACCTCTGTTGATTGCGCCAAAAGGGACCTGGCAAACTCATCCCTCTGGAAGAGGTGGTCGCTGCACATCTCTGCCCTCCAGCGGCTCTGGGACTGACAGCCAAGCCTTGCAAGGTCACCTCAGTTGTAGCGGGCAGAGCTTATTCAGTGGCTGGCCAGGCTGGTTCTTGCCACATGATGGCAAGGCTTCAATTGTTTCAAGCCAAACTCCTCCAAGCAATGGATGAGTCCGGCCCAAATCCTAAATGCTTTTAGGGAGCTGCACACAGCAACTGATCTAGCTCTGTGTACTACTAATTCTACTGTGTAAGCGACTGCCAAGGTCATGGCCAGCTTGAGCCCCACCTTTGGCTGAGCTTGACGGAGATCAAGGATGCAAACAAAGTTGCATTCCTCGACTCTCCTGTTTCAGCCCTGACATAGACGAATTCACAGAGTGCTCCACTGCAGCACAGAAGTCGTCACAGGCCATGCGCCACTTCCTGCCTAAGCGCTCCAGCTCAGTGGCTGGTTCAGGTCGCCAGAAGGCTCCATCTTCCCAGCAGCCTGTAAAGCCTGCTCCGTCTCCCACTCTGGTTCATCCCAAATTAGAGCCTGAGCTCTGACAGCACCCTCAGATGGCTAATTGGTACCCCTTCCCTAACCCACCTATTTAAAAGAGCACTTCTCCTTTTCACAACAACACCAATGTCAGTTCTCTGTTGAAAAAAAAACAGTATATGCTGGTTAAGTATATTTTGAAGCATGGCTACTGATTTGAACTAGTTTAAGCTGGTCTTTAGCTGGTCATGTGCTGGTTCTAAGCCGGTCCTAAGCAACTAGCTCCTGCTGAGGATCAGCATATGACCATCTTAAACCAACTCAAACCAGCAGCCATGCTTCAAAACATACCTAACCAGCATATGCTGTATTTTCAACAGGTTTCCCTGCCCCCGAGCAGCAAACTGCCACTTAAAACACACAGATCTCTTGCTGTCTGGTTCCAGGTTTGGAAAGCCATCATGGATGTGTCAAGCTGGGTTCTGCAAATGACAGAAAAAGCTATTTGCTCAAACTTGTATGGCATTTTAGCTCAGGTTGCTTGCAGCTGACATTTGTTGCTCTTTTAGGTTCAAACATGGCATTCAAAGATTCAAAAAAAAAAGACACACTAAATAATCACTATTGTGATAAGCTAGTCGGCACTGTTACAAAGAGAACAAGAGACCAATTAATAACATGATATAGATATATAGATAAAATCACCATACAGTACATTTATAGCATTCAGTTAGTACGTGTGTTCGAAAAACAGCATTGGGCAGCATGTGGAATAATGTATTTTGTCAACAAAAAAAGAAAGTCTTTTTTTTTTAATCAATTAATTATTAATCAATTAATCTAAAAAAATAACTGACCAACTAATCCATTATCAAAATAATCATTAATTGCAGCCCTACTTTAAACAATAAATTAAGTTAAGACAAGCTGCTTTACAGTATTAAACTTTGTCAGTGTCACTTTCAGTTAGAATGATGAATCTTCTGTTATAAAGCAGCTCTCCAGTGGAGCTAGCTAATGATAAAATCAATGTAATGCAATAACTAACTAACTAAATAAATACATAGATATATACAATTACATTACAGTGATACTGAAGTAATTACCATGTTTTATTTATTAGTTAGAATGTGTAATATTTTAACTTAATATTTTTTAAAAGGTAATATAATTGGTAAAATAATCAACGATTAATCAATTAATTGTTGTAATAACCGGTTGAATAATCGATTATCAAAACAGTCATTTGGTGCAGTCCTATAGTCAACGATACTCACACAGAGTCAGAGTTCACAGCAGGTCCCTCACTGAGATTGGGGGGAATTATATCCATGGAGTTGTTACTCTTCATAGACACACAGCTGAATCCTGGAGATGATGGTCTCGGAGTGTGAACAGAAACCTCCTGCTCTTTCTCCTCATACACACTCATTTTACAGGCAGAGTTCACCCTCTCTTCCTCCTTGATGTGAAACTTGATTTCAGGTCTGTATGTGGAAACAGAGAACATAATGAATTTTTACACACTGTAAATACAACATTTAAAGTACAG
The DNA here is from genome assembly GCF_022985175.1 of Labeo rohita. Taxonomy (NCBI): domain Eukaryota; kingdom Metazoa; phylum Chordata; class Actinopteri; order Cypriniformes; family Cyprinidae; genus Labeo; species Labeo rohita. The sequence continues at coordinate 504,684 of NW_026129854.1, read as the reverse complement.
CAGACTGTCTGTACTGTATATCCAATAGAGAGAACTTCAAGAGTTAAAAAACGAACGTTAAAAAAATGGATGCACTGATGTTAGTAATGTGACAAATCTGTGAAAACTCACAAACTTGACATAATGCCACCATAAATCACTGCAGTCTCTAATGCATACAAAAAGTATTTAAATTCATTTGATTTTCTGTTTTCTTATTGTTTGGAAATCACGATTGTTTCTTTTGTTTGATTTCCTATATAATTACAGTCACTTGTTTGTGTCCTGTACTCCAGTGGTCCAGTACAATACCCATCAGGATCTTTTAGAATTGGTTGCAAATTTAATTACGTCCAGCAGAAATTCTATATAGACCTATATTTATTATTGCATTTCTTTAGAATTTGTGTGTTTGTGTATGGGAGAATAGTTAGTCATTACCAGTTTGTGGGTTTATGTTTACCACAAATCAAGTATCTTGTGTTGCTCTGTCCAAAAATAAGGAGGTTTGATGCAGAACTTCGAAAGTCGGCATGAAATGAAAATTTACTCTATTTTAGAAATGCACATTATAGAATTGAGAACAACTAACCTGGCATATGTTTCTTTTCTTCTTCTTTTTTCGACCTCATAAAGTAAAATAACATAACTAAACCTTCCAGTGAAATGAAAGACTTTGGTAAAGTATGCACAACTTCTCCAATCATTTAGTCTGATTAAATTCCACCCCTCCAATCTCAAGTTCATCTGCAACAACCACTGTCAGAGCCGAGTCCCTGTCCTGTATTTTTATTTATTTATTTATTTATTTATTTTTTTGTGATAATCCATTACAGTCAAATGTACGTTACAACACAGAAGAAAAGATCTGTTGCTACTTCTGTTTTATAATGACTTGATGCTGCTTACCAAGGGCTGGTCCCAATCACTGTTGCCAACTCTCGCAAGACAAAAAAGCAACTACAGCTTCAAAAACAAGCCCAAAAAACAAGCCCAATATTATCGTCAATATTATTTATTATCAATTATTTATTACCAATAAATGAGCCTGCAACATATTACATTGAAACCATTCACTTATCTAAAACGGCAAACGCTTTGTTTGTTAAGGGCTGCTTTTTATAACTTAATTAGAAGCACATCACATCAATTAATAAACTGTCTCGTTTCACATGAACTTCTGAATAGACAGTTTATTTTAATGTTAAATATTACTGAACGTCAAAATGTGTAAATAAAGCTCTTTAAAATGCTACTTTCTGTACAACTGTATGTGTCCAAAGTAATCACAGTAATGAAAAGTTCTACACAGGTCTGCTGTTTATTTGACCACTTTGTCCAAATGTCATGTAAGCAAATGTGTCACGTACAAAAGTATCGTTATTGGGAGAAGCCAGGCCTCATACGTTAACATTTTTTTAATCATTTGTTATATTTTCGTCATTACATTAGTTGTATTCGTTGTACAAAAATATTTACATATTATCCACACACTGTAAGGCAAACAACGCAAATAAGACCAACAATAACATAAATAACATAATAAACTGTTAATACTGCTGTTTGAAAATGATTAGGCCTACTATTTGTGCAAGCGTCCTATGAAGCATATAGTTTCCGTGAAGTAGCACGTAAGTCACAATCAGCTCGTGTTTGATCAAACTGTGAAGTGTTTGAGTTCGTCTGAGGTCTGTTTAGACGGAAATGCGCCGTATTAATATTGCAGTTTTGAAATGTTTTAACAAACTTACCGTAACCTGCGAAGACATTTTTATCTTGTATCTTCTAAAATGGCTTCCAGTCGACGTTGCTTTCAGTTTCACTGTAGACCGGTAAGTTCCGCGTCCGCGTGAACGTGGTGACGTAGAACTCTGGCTATCGACTACACACTGCACCGGAGCAGCATCTGCAGTGACACTTAAAATAAAATTAAGGAAACGGTTACTTTAAATAAACATGTAAATGAATGCATCAGTTTTTAAACTGGCAGACAAACTGATGTATATTAGAAAAATGTGGGACACATGAGTGCTAATGTGCCTATATTTCATTTTGAGCCTTACAGTATATTGTTGTTGTTGTTGTTGTTGCTATTATTATTATTATTATTATTATTACAATGTCTGTTGTCTCAGTTTTGGTCACTCTCATTAGAATCATAGCCTCTCTTTTATTATCACCAGAATAATCAACTTCATATCATCATCATCATCCCACTGGTCCTCTCATTGAACATTTATACTTATTTTCTTATTATTTTCATCTGTTATTGTATGTTTTTTCCCCTGTTTGATAATTCTGCATTCCTGTAGAGCTTGATACTAACAAAACATAAACATTTACATACAGCATACATAACTAATTACATGGATCTACCTGGATCAGAGAAACTATATCTAGATGGAGTTTGTGATTACAGCTCCCCTTTTAACACCATCGTCCCCTCATACCTCTTCGTAAGGTCAGACACATCCAGAAGGTCAGAAAGGTTGATTATTGCATTGGAGAAAGCTACTCTCCTGAATGTCACAAAAAAAGGAGATGTTCAAAACACACAGCTTGGTGATAAGGGCCCATCAGCATCTGACACCTGTCAGGATCAAGGTCTCTCACAGAGTGCTGAGGACTTTCTACACTGGGGTTTTGGAGAGTTTGCGCACAGGATTCAGTAGCACCATGGCTCAGAATTAAAAGGCCCCGTCCACAGTGATGAGCACTGCTGAGGTCATCAACCTTTTCACCAACATGGACACAAACACTTCTCAGTGCTCCCACCATCAACACTGATTATAATGAGAAATTTTTCTTGAGCATCAAATCAACATATTAGAATGATTTCTGAAGTATCATATGACACTGAAGACTGGAGTAATGATGCTGGAAAATCACAGGCATCACAGGAATAAAGTACATTTAAAAATAAATATTAAATTCTCTCTCTCTCTCTCTCTCTCTCTCTCTCTATATATATACAACTAATTACTAAATGTTGTATGAACTTGTAATTAAAATGTGTATTTCACAATTTCACAGTTTTTGCTGTATTTGTAGAGATTTCCAAAAACATTTAAAAAGTCCAAACTTTTGACCAGTGTCAGGCTTTGCCTCGCTGTTGGGCAGCTTGTCGTTTTGTCTGTGCCTTACGGTTGCTGTCTGTTTGTCTTAGACCTATAGGTGGAGCTGTAACCTTGCTGGGCGGGTTAATTGATGACCTGTTAAAAAGAGGCCTTCCTGTTGGCTCGGTGGGCTCTTTCTCCTGTTCGGGCCGTCTGTCTGTGCTGCAGGCTGCAGCCTGCAGTCTCGCTCCTCGCTCCTCGCTCCTCGCTCCTCGCTCCTCGCTCCTCGCTCTTACCTCCGCTCACCACACGTTTCATTTTACTGATGAACACTACACTTTTGGTTAACCATTACATTTACTGATACCTTTTTGTTTAGTTAATAAACATTCTTTGTTCAGTGTAGTAATCGGTGTGGTCTCCCTTTTATGTTACGATCACTGTACGAGCTAAGTGGTCTTAACACCAGTAGTGTAAGTCTTATTACATTCTCATGCCTTATGTATTTATTCAAGACAAGTGATTTTTTTTTTTCTTTTGGTAATATTAATTGACATTTTTCAAATGTACCAGCCAATTGTCTGATGAAAACATGTTCAGTACTCAAATTAACTTAGATAACTTAGCCTGATCACAGTATATCTCTGATGTGCAAAATGCCACTGATGCAAGTTCAACCAATTTTGCTGCATTAGATAAGATACTTAGGATTATTTATGTTGTTATGGCAATGGGGGAAACCCACTGAAAGCAAAAATCTGCTATATAATATTGTGTATTGCCAGCTTTTAACTGGTGTAAAAGTGTTAGGGCTGATGAATTTAATTTAATTTAATTTAATTTAATTCACCATACTTTGGTTTTGCAACCGTCATGAAACACCACAAGAAGAAGAAAAAGATGAGAAATCCGAAATACATATCCATATTAATTCCATATCGACAGTGGATTTCAGCAATGTACGTGCTGTAAATGTCGCAGTTGTAGTGCCTGCTGTAAATCTGTGATCTGACATTCACAACGATAAATGATGTGACGGATACAGGTGTCCAAACAAGGGTTACTCCAGGTAACGATTTAAATCTATATGATATAGTATTTAAAAGAAAGATGTTTATTAAAGAAGAGGGTAAAGACACGAGTTGTCCCAATGAAAGCACAGCGAAAAATGAAGATGCTGATGAACAAACAGGTTTGTCTTCATTTTTTATTCCTGTTTGTCTAAAATGTCTATAATATAATATAATATAATATAATTGTCTATAATGTTTAAACTCTAATATTTACATGATGTGTTTTGTCATCTGAAACTACAGGAGTTCCTCTCTTGAGTTGTATTTGTTCAGTAGTAAGAGCAAGACAGCTTTACCACATGAAAAATCAGGAAGCATTTGTTTTTTTTCCCCCTTTCATTTCATATTCCTCTCATATGATAAAGATGACAGAAGAAAGTGAAGAACTGAATGAAGTAGAGGAGAAACGCCTCATCATTTCATAATTACAGAAAGATCTTTCAGTGACTCACAGACTAAAAAGAAAAAGTCACGGAAAAGGACTCAGAGAACCTTCACCTGCCCTCGATGTGTGAAGACTTTCACATGTAAAGGAAACCTGTTGATTCACATTAGAATTCATGATGGAGAGAGTCCTTTCTCATGTCTCCAGTGTGGAAAGGGTTTCACTCTTTCGGATCTCTGAAAGCACATGAGAGAGTTCATACTGGAAACCATTTCAATGCCATTCCTGTGGGAAAAATTTCACCCAACCAGGATCTCTAAAGACTCATCAGAGAAAGCACTGCCCAGAGTTCTTTATTCAGACTGTGATTATTTCAGATGTTATTTAATTTCAGCACGAACAGATCAGTTACTGTGATTGCCAGCTGAATCGGAAATATCTGTGTGTGTTTTTTTTCCATATACCTGGAGGAAATTCCAGGCCGTGTCTTCAGACCTGTTGTTTTTTTCAGGGTCATGCGGTAATTTTCCTGTTCGATCTCTTTGAGTGAACAAGATAGAACTGTCAGAAAAAAATAAACCTCTAATGGTACAATGAACATTTGTGCACTTTCAGTGAAATGAAGGCTTGTATTTGAGAAATATACTGCTTTAAAGATTAGTTCACTTCTAAAAAAAAAACCTGATAATTTATTCACCCCCATGTCATCAAGATGTTCATGTCTTTCTTTCTTCACTCAAATAGAAATTAAGGTTTTTGAGGAAAACATTCCAGGATTTTTCTCCATATATTGGACTTTAGTAGCCACTGGGTTAAAGTTCCAAATTGCAGTTTCAATGCAGCTTCAAAGGGTGATCCCAGGTGAGGAATGATGGTCTTACCTAGCGAAACATTCACTCATTTTCTAAAAAATTTAAATTAATATATACTTTTTACCCACAAATGCTCATCTTGCACTAGACTGACCTCATGCATTACATTCTCCTGTTGGAAAGGTCACACGTGATGTAGGCGGAAGTACCGACCCAGTGTTTACAAAGCGAGCATGAAAACAAAGCTTTTTTACAAAAAAAAGTAAAACAATGATGTTGGACGATTTTGAAGTTGGAGGAGAAAATGAGATGGAGTTTTTCACCGTACCATACCTTTCTTAAACAAAGTACACAGACAAAGAACTAGCTACGTGTGACTTTTCCAATGTGATTACGCAATTTTTTATTTATTTTTTTTTTTTTTTTTTTTTTTAGAAACGACTGATCGTTTTTCTAGATAAGACCCTTATTCCCTTATGAGGGGGGTCATGGGTTTAATAATAGAGGAGCTTTACAGATTTCCTTTCATGGGCGGTTTGACTGGCTTACTACTTCACATTACCTGTAGTGATGATTTTTGAGTTTTTAACAACTTTAACATTGTGTATTATTGCTGTGAAATAACACAGCTTTTCTAGATGTTTTTCTTTTATGTTTGTGAGAAATATGTCTATTATTTTGTTCATGGCATTTTAAATTTTCTTAGTTCATCTATTGAAAGGTGATGCATGGAGAGCTAAAAAAAAAATTTCTTCCACAGAAATTAAGTGACTACTTTTTTATGAGGAGAGTGAATACAATGTGGTGTTTAACCATTAAAAATGCAGTGAAAATACTTGTAATAAGGTATTGTAGTGTACAGTAACCTGAATGTATGTGAAATTACTGGAAAAAAGTGGAGTAAAACCTTGTCCTGGATGTTTTATTGAGCAGAGAACAAGTTAAACTAGTTTTAATTAAATGAAGTCAAATCAGTCCTTGTGTGGATTACTAAAATTTCTGGATTTAATTGTTGACAATTCAACTCAAAACCCTGGTTTGTTCATTCTTTGAAGCTCATATTGGAGTTACTGTTGTAATAACAAAAAATGCCAGGAGCTATGCTGGCCCATCAAAACCGGCATCACATATATCACATATAACACCCCAGTATATCACAAATTGTATATTACATTCGCCTACTGCATTATTTCATCATTTAATTTATTAATTTTCACCATACTGTTTTGTCCTACTATTGAGTAGGAAGCAATTGTGCCGTAAATAATAATAATAATAATTAATAAATAAATACGAATAATAATAAATAAATAAATAAATGAAATATGTGGAATGTTTAGGTGGTCAAAGATTTTAAAAACCTGGGTTCATGTGGAAAACGGATGTTCAGCTAACTTATAATGGCATCAATATTAAGTTAATATTATAATTCTCCAAACGTAACTATTAATGCTGCTTTGTGTACGTATCCAATTGTACAGCTTTGCATGTTTATACACAATTTGTCAATATGAAAAACAATTTTTAATGTTACATTTGAGTATATTTTTAAACACGTTTTTTATTTATGTGTACATACGACAAGTGATTTATTACATTTTTTTAATTAATATATTAATTCATTCATTTAATTTATAAATGACACTCCCTGTCCTACACAAATTTTTACACAAATGGTACGCATTAAAATCATAATAGGCCTATGTGTCTTTTTTAGATGCTGCTTCCATCTGTAAAGGGCCAGTTATTATTCATTTGAGTATGAGTACTGCTGTTCATGGAGTTATGTCAGTTCTTTAGCTTGTGTCAGTATTTTTCAGCGTGGTAAGCCGTTTTCTGTGAATGTGCAAGACTTCCGGTTCATTAGCTGCTGTAGGGAAATAATGTGAAGAAGTGCTGTGAACAGTAAAACTGTTTGCAAACAAGTGTGAAAAAATACCTTGAAAGCGGATGAAATGGCTTCGTCCACACTTAGGTGGATATTCTGATATAATGCTGTCCAGATAGAGTACTGTACATGTTCTAATAGGATTTATTCTGGGTGAAAGCATATAGACAAACAGTAGGTGGCGGTGTGTGTCTGTGACGCTCCACCAGTAACTCCAAGACGAAGAAGAACATCCTACAGGAGTATCCAACATTCGAATGGAGCTTCAGTCCCAAAAATGCCGGGAGTATTTTCATCATTGTAACATGACAAAGTTCCGCTTTCAAACGAGCATGAATACGTCCATGTGAAGCGACTGAAATCTGTGCAAGATACTGCTGTAAAGATGGATTTTATTAAAGAGGAGAGTGAAGATATAGGTTATGAAGACGCATGCAGCATGAGCTGTCCAGATCAATGTACAACGAAAGCTGAAGATAATGAGGAACAAATAGGTTGGTGTTATTGACTGCTTAAAAAATGTAAAAAAATGTAAAACAAAGAAAAAAAAAAAAAAAAAAAAAAATATATATATATATATATATATATATATATTTTAATGTCACAAAACGTCAAGCTTTTAATCGTTTTATTTAGTGGCTGAAGTTATACAATCACAGGGACAGTATAATAACCATGGAACTAAATTATTAGTCATAAGAATAAATTATGTTTGGCCTACTTTTTCCACATTTCTTAATTGAAGTTGATGCATTTTTTAAATAATCTTAGATTGATTAAAACAAGAAAAGTGACAGATACTTTAAATATTATGCTGTATTTTTTAAATACTACTGATGCATAAGATTTTCTGTGATTATAATATTATTTTTCTCCTTTTATATTTATTTGTGTTTTATTTATTTATTTTTATTTAGTTTTGTTTGTGAAAATTTACATACAGATTTGAATGTAATTTTATTCCTGTTGAGGTTCTATATGACCTGTCTTTTCTATGTTTATTGTTTGATGCATAATATTAATAATAATAATAAACCTGAGCAGTGCTGGGGAGTAATTAGTTACATGTAACTGTGTCACGTAATTTATTTTCAAAATAAATGTAATCCATTATCATTACTGCTACTTAACAAAGGGGTTACTTTTACATCTGAAAATCTCTTGTACATTTACTATTTCTTGTTATATTTTTAAATCTGTATTTAACTTCAGAATGATCTCAAAGTAAAAAAAGATGTGCTTAAGTCTGTTTCTTTAAAATTCAGTTATTGTAATCTTAATTCAATTGATGAAGTATTTTGAAAGTGTTGAGTACTACTGTAGGGTTAACCCTGTGTGGTGGAAATATTTCAAAATGTGACCATGGACTACAAAACTAGTGTTATAGGTTAAATTGAGAGTTATACATAATTTGAAAGCTGAATGAATAAGCTTTCCGTTGATATATGGTTTGTTAGTACAACATTTGGCGAGATAAAGCCTTTTGAAAATCTGGAATCAGGGTGAAGAAAAAATCAAAATATTGAGAAAATCACCTTTAAGGTTGTCCAGATGAAGTTCTTAGCAATGCATATTACTAATCATGCAAATTACTAAGTTTTGATATATTTACGGTAGACAATTTACAAAATATCTTCATAAGAACATGATCTTTACTTAATGTCCTAATGATTTTTGACATAAAAGAAAATTTGATAATTTTGACCCACAATGTATTTTTGGTTATTGCTACAAACATACCCATGCTACTAAAGACTGGTTTTGTGGTCCAGGGTCACAAATGATTAACAGTTGAAAACATCTGTTAGAATTTTAGAAAAGCAATAAAAAAGTGTAATAAGTTACATTTATAAAGTAATTGAAATATTTACCCTACTGATTACATTTTAATTAGGGTAACTTGTAATCTGTTACCCATTACATTTACAAAGTAACCTTCCCAAGACTAAAATATAAATCATATAAACATATTTAGTCCCTGGTTTTTACTGTAAAAAAGAGAAAATTTTCTTTTGTTTCCACATAGTCCCTTTTAATATGAAATGATCTCAATTCTGTTCATTTTAGACCTGAAAGTGGTGAAAGTAGAAAGTGAGGAGCTGAATGAAGTGGAGAAGAAAGATCAGCATCAGACGCCTCATCTTTTCATACCTAGAGAACGATCTTTTAGTGACTTCCACACCGGAAATGATTCCTCACAAAACAAACCTCAAGCCAAAAAATCCTTCACCTTTCCTCAGGCTGGACAGAGTTTCACTCTTAACGGAAGCCTTTTGTGTCACATTAAAATTCCCACGAAGAAAAACCCTTTTACGTGTCACAACTGCGGAAAGAGTTTCACGCACAAAGGAAACTTTCTGAGCCACTTGAGAATTTACGATACAGAGCGACCGTTCACGTGTCCTCAATGTGGGAAGAGTTTCAGACACAAAGGAACCCTTTTGGGTCACATGAGAACTCACAACGGAGAGAGTCCTTACACGTGTCCTCAGTGTGGGAAGACATTCAAACAGCAAGGAAACCTGAAGAGACACATACGAATCCACACCGGAGAGAAACCCTTCACCTGCCTTCAGTGTGGAAAGACTTTCACGTGCAAAGGAGACCTCGGCGTGCACATGCGGATTCACACTGGAGAGAAGCCGTACGTGTGTGATCGCTGTGAGAAGAGTTTCAGGCATCTCGTTACTCTCAAACATCACCAGTCCTCTCACTCTGACGAAATCTTGTTTACCTGTGATCAGTGTGGTAAAAATTTTGCTTCAGCTCCAATCCTAAAAAGACACCTGAAATTTTCACACCAGCAAAGCAAGGCTGGTGCGAGATCTAAAGTGTGATTTGAGTGTGGGAAAGGCATTTTTAACACCAGCGACCTGGCACGCCACCTAACAATCCACAGAGGAGAAAAACCTTACAGAAACGTATGGTGTGGAAAAGGTTTCAATTGGCAAAAGACTTTGAAAGTACATGAGAGACTGCATACTTATGCATACTTAAAGGTTCATGAAACAGTATGTGACGTGTCAATGGACTATAGTACATCGATGACACGTTGGTGTCTTAGAATTATTCATGAGGCTGTGCGTTCTTATCCTATGAGAAGACGCTTCGCCTAATTATTCACGTGTGTTGATTTGCTATGACAGACGCTTCGCACTGTGAGATTGTGTACAATAACTGAGAGAAACGTTAATGGATCGAAGGAGACTGTTCGTTTTTGTTTACTTTGTAAGTAGAGCTCGGCACAAACACGATTCATTCATACTAGTATATATAACTGCAGACCGGAGATGTCCAAAATGGGGCGGGAACTCCAAAAGTGGGCAGAACCTCCAAAATGGGGCGGGGTCTCGTCACGCAAAGACTTTCCCCATTGGCTCTGGCTTCAGCCTATTGTTATTGACTTACATTTCAAAACTAAACTTTATAAATTAAACATTGTTTGTAGTTGATCTGCTATAGAAATATAATAGCTATGCTATATAAATAAATATGCTCAGTGAGAGAGCTTGTGGCCAGTGGTTAATGATATAAACGGGAATCACCCACGAGCTCTCCCGCAAGCCGCCCCAGTCAAGCGCAGGGGACAGGCTTTACTCTATCGCTTCGTTTTAAGCAACGGGGCGTCCCAGGGCTTGAAATTCGCAGGGTAGGAGGGGGTAGTGATGCTGGATGTAACTAAAAAGTTCAGATTTTCCGGTGAGGTCTGGTTGGCGAGTTACAGAATGGCCTGACGATCTTACATCGCATAATCTTATTAACTGTTTATCTGCCACGCTATTCAGCGCCAATCCCAACGTGCAGTCAAATTCACTGGTTAAGGTTAGGGTAAGGTGTGGGGTAGGTTTAGGGGTTCGCATTTGTTGTGATTGACAACCAATAAAACCTTTAGAATTAGCTGTGGGGCGGAGTTTACGTTTAAGTGGATTGGGGGAAATTGCGCATGCGTGTCATGTGCCTGTCTGTCAAAAGGAGGAAGCCACGCCCTATTTTGGAGTGCCCACCCTGTTTTGGAGTTCCTGCCCCCATTTGGAGATCTCCAGGCTAAAGTTATACACCCCTCCATTCACAGAGTGAGTGTAATAGTGGTTTTTACAGCTCCTTAAGGTAAGCAATCAAAAGGATTATAAATGCCACAAAAAAAGCCTTAAAAGTTAATAGAGATGCAATAGTGCATTCATATATATGTTTTCGATGCAGAGTGTAAATGCCTGTGCATTTATTTGTGTTGTTAACTCAATGGGAGCGAAATGAAACTGAACCCAAAGTTGACTCTCTCCCCTCTTGCCCCTCTGCTCCGCGCACCACGCCCACTTTTGCAGCATTTTTCAAAAGTGTGGTGAGAACTAATCAGTGCTGAAACAGGGGGTTTCATGACCCTTTAAGTGCATATTTATGCACTTCATGTGGGAAGAGTTTCACTCATTCAAGTGGCCTAAAGACTCACAGGAAAAAAACATTGTCCGGAGGTGTTGCAATGAGGGAAATGTGTGTAATTAACAATGCAAATGGTATGTCATTTGTGTATCTATTGGATATACAGTCAAAAGTTTACATAAACCTTTCAGAATATGCAAAATGTTAATTATTTTACCAAAATATCATACAAAATGCATGTTGTTTTTAGTACTGACCTGAATAAGACATTTCACATAAAAGATGTTTACATATAGTCCACAAGAAAAATAATAGTATAAAAGTTTACACACACTTGATTCTTAATACTGTGTTGTTATCTGAATGATCCACAGTGTTTTGTTTGTTTGTTCTTCAGAAAAATCCTTCAGGGCCCAAAAATTATTTTCATTTGCATTTTTATGTATTTTGAACCCTTTCCAACAATGACTGTATGACCAGTGTTGGGGGTAACGCATTACAAGTAACGCGAGTTCCGTAATATTATTACTTTTTCCAAGTAACTAGTAAAGTAATGCAAAAAAGTAACCCCAGTTACTTTCCCCCCCATTTATTGATTTAAAGCTCTCCTTTCTCCATGTTGAGAGAAATCGGGAGTAAGATGTTAATTCTAGAATAAATGTGAACATGCATTAATTCATCTCCCTCACAAAAAACATTCAGAAATTCAACTTCAAATATGTTAAATAATACAAATATCCTTTATGCATTTAATCCCATTTTATTAACCAATGTCTTTGCTGCTGACCTTCGATGATCCAATTCAGCCATACTAATAAGCAAAAATTTCTCAAGATAATCTAACATTTGTTTTCCTTTTTTTTGTATTGCTGAGGAGTTTTTTCTTCTGCGGTCTAATGTACAGACGTGAATTTACTTTTCTCAAAGCCTGAGGCTTTTGGTGCGAAAAGGCTTTTACATTTGCCAAAATAGAACTTTTTATATTAAAAACAAACAAGCAAGCCCTGCCCACATTTAAAAAGTAACACAAAAGTAAAGTACCACATTACTTTCCATAAAAAGTAATTAACATGGTTAGTTACTTTCTTAGGGAGTAACTCAATATTGTAATGCATTACTTTTAAAAGTAACTTTCCCACTTTCCCAAAGTCATTGTGTATGACTTTGAGATTCATCTTTTCACACCGAGTACAAATGAGGGACTCATGCAACTAAACCCGCCTGGCTCTTAATGCATCATTTTTCCTTCTGGAGCATCACTGAGTGTTTAAACCTTCTGTAATAGTTGCATATGAGTCCCTCAGTTGTCCTCAGTGTGAAACGATGGATCTCAAAGTCATACAGTCATTGCTGGAAAGGGTTTAAATACACAAATATGCTGAAAAAACCTAAGAATTTGTGGGACCTGGAGGATTTTTCTGAAGAACAGTGGGACAAATAAGGGACTCATGAACAACTAAAATCACTTATCACTAAAAAAAAAAAAATAAATAAATAAATAAAAATAAAATAATAATAAAAAATAATAATAATATTATAAATTAAACTATTATTTTTGATTGTGGGCTATATGTAAATGTCTTCTATGTGAAATATCTTATTCAGGTCAGTACAAAAAAACAAAACATGCATTTTGTATGATCCCTCTTATTTTGGTAAAATTAACATTTTGCAGATTCTGCAAGGTCTATGTAAACTTTTGACCTCAAGTGTATATCCTGATATTTTTCCACTCTCAAGTGGCCTAAATGAGTGATTAGACTTTACTAAAGGCATTTTGTCTTTTTGTCCACAATTTCCAAAAGGTCACCACAACTTCACTGATCTTGTTGTGTTTTTTTATATGAAAATATAAAATGTTACATTTTAGGCTGTTCTGCTTCAGTGGTCAAACAGTGTGAATTCCATCGTGAAGCTTCTGATTTAAGTGCAAGGTAAGATATAGGCTAGCTAAACATTTTATATAAGCACATAAACTGTTTTACAATAAATAAATAAATGAATAAATGACTTTTTTCCAGTTGGAACCAAGCGGGAGCATATTGCTATTCAATGTTGGGGTTAACGCATTTGCAAGTTATGAATTCAATTACTTTTTTTAAGTAACTGGTAGAGTGACACATTACTTATAAATTTCCAAGAAAATATCTGAGTTATTTATTGTCCCCATGTTAAGAGAAATCAGAAATAAATGTGAATTGTGTGGACGGTGTAAACATGATGTTTACTATAGTTTTAGACTAAATGTGATGATTTACTCATTTCACTTGTACAAAAACAGATTCAGTATTCCTTAAAATGAATAAAAACTGCAATGCAAACTCAGAAAATGGCACACACCTGCAAAAATTAAATATTAATGCAAATATCCTTGTATTTTATCCCATTTTATTCAAGTGTCTTCGATGATCTAATTCAACCATACTAATAAGCAAAAATTACTTTTGATGATGAGATTGAAGATTTATTTGTTGACTTTCCTCCTGTGTTCTGCTGTACATGTGTGAATTTACATTTCCTTTAGCCTGAAGCATAATCAGTTTACTTTTGGTGTGAAAGGGCTTTTACATTTTCCAAAAATAGTACTTTTTTTATATTAAAAAGCAAGCAAGCAAGCCTTACCCAGATTCAGGAAGTAATGCAAAGGTAACATCAAAGTAATGTAACGCATTACTTTCCATAGAAAGTAACTGAGTAACAGTTATTTTTTTTAGGAAGTAACACAGTATTGTAATGCATTACTTTTAAAAGTGACTTTCCACAACACTGTCTATATTAGTCTAAAATCTTACTTTTGTGTGAAACAGATACATCGTCACATTTTCTATATATAGGGGGAAAAAGAAAGCCTTAAAACAAGCTTTTCACAAAAATCACAACTTTATTGCACCAGTATATCTATATTTATGTATTTGCAATACTGAATGACTTCTCTTTTTCAGAAAAGGCATTAGGTACAGAACCATCAATTCAAATATGACAAAGACACTCGTGTGTTCTTTAGCTTTCAGGCTCTTTGAAAATAAGCTATCTCAAAGTTTCTAAGAGAATACAGACATCCTACAGAACGCATAGTGTCTGGGTCCTGAACAAGACTTCGGAGCAGTCTTCCAAACACACATCTATTGGTTAATAAAATTTCCCATGTACAATTCCACAAACCTTAAATACATTAGGCTTCCATTTAGCAATGTGCATTTTAACATGTTTTTAATAAGTATAATTTGCAATATGTTCTATTCATTTTTAAAAATTAAACCAAGGCAACTTTTCTAAAACCCAAGGATTCATGAAGAGATGGTCTTTTAACAACAAGAATGACTGGAGGGGGGCACAGAGAGCACAAGGTAGACTGTACAATGTCCTAAATAGGAAAGCTTCAACATTGGTTTACTCCTATGACGGCTCTTGAGTGGATAAGCATGTACATCATTTTGACCCGATGCATAATAGCACTGCTAACAGACATGGAACAGGGTGTTTACACCTCACAAAGATGAAGTTTGGACCAGCTTTTGTCGAGTTTTTCCCCGGACCGACCCCTTCGCAGGGCACCCGTGGGATTGCTGTAGTTGCATAGAGAGTAGAAAAGAGATACAGGATGCGACACGCTAAATCAAAGACAAGGGGATACTCCAATTATTAAATAATTCAGCCCTCCTGGCAAAAACACAGTGGTTTGTGTTAAGGCCTGTGTTTTTTTTTTACGTTTTAGCTCACATGGATGAAATGTATTGCATTGTTATATGCAGCGCCGTGCATAAAAGACCACGCCCTCTGACTGGAAATGGTGCCGTTTTAGGAAATACCCTTATAGAAACTGTCACAAGAATAATTTCCCTTTAAAAAATGAATGCATTTCCTATGTGACATAATCAAACTCTGCTAAGTTGCGTTGGAAGTGGAGGATGGGCTAGTATTCGAGCAGGCAAGACATGAAAATATACAATCACAAGCAGTAAATGTATTGCAATGTAAGACAGCAGGGCTGTGTGTCTGTGGCAAACTAAAAGGCAACACTACTTCCTCCAGCAGATGATCCTTTCAGGCAAATAACTGCCTAATAATATGAAAAACAAAAACAATTTAGCAAACAAAAGTTCCATAAAGGGAACAATGATATTTGTTGAGTCATTGGAGGGAGGGGCTTCATTTTCCCATTTTCTGCTCAATAAAAAGCCCCAGATCAGGTAGTATTCATCATTGGCCATTACAGCCCGAATGCTCGCCATACTGTGTAGTCTTGCCTAAATAAAACCGGCCCTGGTAAACAATTGTTCTTATTACGATAAGAATAATTCCAATCATTAAGGATTAACAGGGTGCAAACTCAACAGTTTGTCCTATTGATTATGATCCTAAGATCACAACGGCACCATCAGTGGTGTATATTTTGGATTTCAGATGGTGACTAAAGCCTCAGGAGATGAGCTCAGCCTCATCGCTTTATTTTCACAGTACTGCTGCGCTCTGGTGGACTTATGCTCTTCAGAAGAATCTCAGATCCGACTGCTGCTGATCCAATAAGGCAACTGGTCTGGTCAGGACACACCACTGGGATCCACATTCCAAAACTGCAATAAGACAGTGAAACATCTGGTTAGAAAAAGTCTCAATACTATAAAAAAGTCTGCTTATCGGTAAAGAATGTTTTAAACTTGGAAGTGTAAGATAAAATGAAATTATGGATGCGCTAATTCACTTTAACCTGATGGATACTTTTCTTCAAAAAAAGATACTTTGTGTTCACTACTCATATTTGAAAAGATGTTTGAATTATAAACCAGCTAAACCTGCACATTATTTTACTGATGGAGACTTTGAGCACAAATCTTTTCTTAACCTCTAAAACTGGTGTGATGACATCAAAGTGATGCACAAGACTTAACCGGTCACCAAAACATGATTGGCCAAGTTGAGAGGCCACTGGTTGAGCCATATTTTAAAGCGCAGATCATATGGGTTTTCAAAAAATATATTTTTTTCAGATTGTAACGTAGCTATACTTCAAATGTAAACAATCTGCAAAGGTGTCAATCAAAAAAGTGCATGATAAATAAAGATACTGTCTATCTAAAGAAAGAGTCAACTCTGAACTGCCTTAATGAGTCGTCATATTTTTTTATCTTTCTGCCTATTACCAAAATATGTCACTAAGTAACATTAGCACAACCCCTGTCCGCCCGCAAAACACTCTGACCTGCCCACAAACACTTCCGCTAGTTAGTATGTTTACATCATGTCAAGACGACACTGTGTTCTGCGCGGTGAAAGCAAGTTTGTTTTGTTTTCATTGCCGAAAGATGATGACGGCAATCCTATTTGTACTTTTGTAATTTGTTCATTTTCTTTACCTATTCAGTGGTTAATTTTTTCCCCATGATACCACTGCAATACAATTCGAACCTTTTGTTTTGTGCTCATCATTTTACTGAGGACTGCTTTTCTAATCTTGACGAGTTCAATGCAGGATTCGCTAAATCTTGCCCATGAAAGATAAGTCTGTACCTCCTTTATTTGGACCAACTGGCATCTCCGAACCACAACCGGTAATGTACATTTTCAATCAAGTGCTTAAAATGTCAAGGTTTTTGTGCTAATGTGTGATGTGCAGCTTAGTGCAGCTTTAGGTTTTCAGGTAAAGCACAATACTACTGTCTTACTGCAATAGTTCTGATAATTTGCTGTGGACCCACTTTTTCCTAAGAATGTGTCGATCTAGACCAGGGGTCACGAGATCCGGTCCTGGAGGGCCGGTGTCCCTGCAGAGTAGGGCTGTCAAAAGGTACCAGGTTCGGTACTTTCGGTACTGAAATTTTAAAAACGTCCATTTCCCGCTTACATTTGAGCGCTGTTGAGACGATTTTTAAACATCGCTGACTGGCCATAGTGTTCACACGCTCAACAGACATGACTGTGATTGGCCACATTGATAAGCGCTTCACACTCCTCACCGAGCGCTCACACATAAGCACGACGGGAGCGTTTGAAAGCCGCGTCTGTCAGCGGATCTGTCTATATGCAGATGTATTAGGGATCCGCTGACACACGTGGCTTTCAAACGCTCCCGTCGTTCTTGTGTGTTTAAGTGGCCAATCAGCGATGTTTAAAAATCGGCTCAACAGCGCTCAAATGTGGACGTTTTTAAAATTTTATTACCGAAAGTACCGAACCCGGTACCTTTTGACAACCCTACTGCAGAGTTTAGCTCCAACCCTAATCAAACACACCTGAACCTGCTAATGAAGGTCTTATTAGGTATACTTGAAACTTTACAGTTTCAGCTCAGAAGTTTACAGACCTTCAGCTCAGAACAGCTTAGAACAAATCGTTTCGATATCATTGCAAAATGATTTTAATATTAAATGTATATTCTGAGAAAATGACAATGTTTTCTGACCTTAGATGCATTTAAAACTCTTGTAGGGGATGCAAACACCATATTAGGACACTTTAAAATACCACATGACCTGCTCTTTAACTAAGCGTATTGCAAATGTTTATTAGAAAAAAATACAGTTAAAAAAAAACATTTAAAAAAAGGTCAATTTAAGTGGAATATGTGTCAAATTTTAGTCTGATTTTAACATAACACATAATTGTTTAGTACTTCTGTAACCTGGTGTAGAAAAAAAAAATTCTTGTTTGATTGTGGTTAAAAAAAAAAAAAAAAAAGGTGTGCCTAAATACCTTTCAATGACGAAACCCCAGACTGCTCCTCCTGCCTCCTGGCGTGACTGACCACATGTTACGATGCTCTTGGATCTTTTGGAAGACATTTCCATTTCTCCTCTTCTCCTTTTTGTATTTTTTCATTTTCTTTACCTATGCAAGAGGAAAGAAATTAAATTACTTGGTATATAACATTACAATACTCATGATATATAGTAGCCAACATTTGAAATGGACCAAAACTTTTCAAAGTTGCCCTAAAACCTAAACAATATCCATTCTTGTCTTACAACAACTTTCGTTAACTTTCTTGATCCACTTCAAATTTTGACTACTGTATATTAAGAAATCAGTAGAAAAAGAAAACACAGCTGATATTACTTTATTCTAGTGCTGGCAAAATTAGCGAATTTTCAGTTTAATGCAGTTAACACAGGGGTGGCGCTACAGTGGGCCACCCACTCTCAAATGCAGCTTCTGTCTCTTTTTTTTCCTTAAGTGCATTTGTTCAGTCACAGAATGTCTTTACAACCACATCAAATGGGAGACTTTTCAGACACAAACTACAAACTTCACTTAAGCGCCAACCCTAGCGCTAGAAAGGTACAGGTGACGAGAGAGCTTCAGCAGTCAGATGAGATTTTGTCAGGCCATATGCCTTTTGTTTTCCTGTCCTGTCAGCCATTATGCTGTGCTCATAGTGCGCACAAATGTTTATTATTTTAGCATGCAAGCATGCATGCATGTCAGATCCACGTCACTTTCAGCAGTGGCAGCTCTTAAAGTAATAGCAGCCAAATAAGCTAATAACCCAGCTGCTGTGATGTCTGTTTATCAAAGAAAAAAGAGGAAATCAATAACTTTTGTAGCTTTAAGAATTCATCTATATTTAATTTTAGTGTCTGATAACGTTATTTAATTTCTGTATATTTCCTACTTCCTAAAGGGCACAGGTATATTTTAAATTGAGATGTATACATCAGCTGGATAAATAAGCTTTCCATTGATGTATGGTTTGTTAGGATAGGACAATATTTGGCCGAGATACAACTATTTGAAAATTTGTAATCTCAGGGTGCAAAATATTGAAATATTATATAAAAATCACCTTTAAAGTTGTCCAAATGAAGTTCTTAGCAATGCATATTACTGATTAAAAATCAGAAGTTGAAGTTTTTACATATTTATGGTAGGAAATTTATAAAAAATCTTCACAGAACATGATCTTTACTTAATATCCTAATGATATTAATAAATTACAGTTGTTATTATTTTTTTTTTAAGTCTAATAAATGTTAAAATGTATAGCTCTCACTTATACTGTAATGTTGAATGGCTATAGTCAATGGTTAAATAATAATGGAAAAAAAAAAAAATCCTAGAAACATCAGTAATTATTAGTGATACTCACCTTCAGTCATGAAAAATATTTAACAAATATTAAAAATCTACCGTCTTGATGTTGTTTCTACATTAATTTGAAGACTGAATGTGAAATTATTGCAACATAAAAGTATATTTAAAAACTTTGATGTCAGGTGGGACTAATTGCACAACTAATTTTTATTTTTTTTAATCGATTGACAGCACTACTTTATTCATAAATACAGTATCACAGGCAGTGTGCTGTGCACATACTGCAGTATAGCACAAACAGCACACCATTTTGAATTACTAGTAGACTAAATAGCAACCACAGTAATATTCAGAAAGTATTGCCTGAAAAATATAGACAAGTCAAAGTTATAGTCCTCACTTTTCCACTGTCAAAATCCCTGTCCCACTCGTCAATGACAGTCTCGTTTTTGGCATAGCGTGCATCCTCTATGGCATCTCTGCTAATGGCCGACGGATCTCCTTCCCAACTGAGGACTGTTGAAGGAAATTGAAACACTTAATATTTCAGGTCACGGTAAGATTTCAATCATTTGTGTGGTTGAGAATTTCTAGAGCTTTTGAAGTCATTTGGTTAATCTTAATTCACTTTTCCTCTGATTCACAAACAAAGTAACTGTAAAATTTTAGATGTAAGAATTCAACTACCAATTGTTTTCTGTTTTTCCTTCAATCATTTTTCCCCAGTATCGTTCTGAACACAAGAAATGCCATTTAAATGAATCACAACAGAAATGTAATTTGTCTATTTTAATTTGAAAACCCTATAGAAATTACTTCTAACTTCATTTTCATTTCTGTAATTCTCAGGAAAACTGAGAGGTTTTGTACACAAGGTACGGTTGACTTAACAACTCACTCTCAGTTCCATAAGCTTTATCTGAGGAGTTCTTGAGGAGCTCCTCGACTATGTCACAGCTTTTCTTGCCGTCCCAGCCCATAGGAGCAGAGCAAGTTCCTTTCCTCGATGCACCTCCTGCTTCTTGATGGTTCTGGCCACGCTTGAAGCCATCCTGAACCTGGCTGTCCCAAACGATCAATGCAGCTGTAACAGAAGATCCCAGACGTTAACACACTGAGAATCCACCTGGAAAAACGTGTTATGGTTTGTAGCTCATTTGAAGTCTAGTATGGTTTACAATTGATATGAACAAGTGAGCAGCTGATAAAAACGTCAAACTCACAAATATAAACCCATCAAGGGAAAAACGCCTAACTTTTAGATACCTATCAAAACTAATTGCTTAATCAGTATGTACTAGCGGCGAAGTTCAAATTTTTTTCAATACTAAACCTTTGAAAAAAAACTGTGTACCTGTGCTTGATTTACTAGGTTTCTGCTTGCCCGTATCGACTCCATTGGTCTCTTGAAGCTCCACATGAAGTTTTTCCTTATCCCTCGGTCTCTCCTCTTCTTCTCTGAAGGCTTTGTGTTTTTTCTTTTTCTTTTTCTTCTTGGTCTCTGCTAGGTATTCTGTCTTTGCATTTTCAACCTCTTTTACACCAGCACTAGAAGACAAGAATAAGCCATTTCCAGTATGTTGAAGTGAATGAAGTTGCACAGTAACATTATGCATTTAAAGGAGAAGTTCACTCCGGGAATGAAAATTTCCTCATGATTTCCTCACCCCAATCTCATTCAATTCATGTCTTTCTTTCTTCAGTCGAAAAAAGAAATGAAGGTTTTTGAGGAAAACATTCCAGGATTTTTCTCCATATAGTGGACTTCAATGGTGGCCAATGGGTTGAAGGTCTAAATTGCAGTTTCAATGCAGCTTCAAAGGGCTCTACATGATCCAAGCCGAGAAATAATGGTCATATCTAGCAAAATGATCTGCCATTTTCTAAGAAAACCTAAAAATTTAGACACTTTAACCACAAATGCAACCCTCAACTGGGATCGTGTAGAGCCCTTTAAAGCTGCTTTGAAACTGCATTTTGGACCTTCAGCCCGTTAGCCACCATTGAAGTCCACTATGTGGAGAAAAATCTTGAAATGTTTTGAAACTTAATTTCTTTGTGACCGAATCTTGGATGACATTGGGGCGAGTAAATTATCAGGAAATTTGAATTCTGGAAGAATTACTCCACCCCAAAATGAAAATTTTGTCATTAATCACTTACCCCCATGTCGTTCCAAATCCATAAACGCTTTGTTCGTCTTTGGAACACAATTTAAGATATTTTGGATGAAACCGGGACGCTTTTGACTGTCCCAATGACTGCCAGGTAAATACCACTGTCAAGGCCCAGAAAGGTATGAAAGACATCATCAAAATTGTCCATGAGCCATCAGTGGTTCAATCTAGGGCTGGACGATATGGCAAAAATTTATATCACGATATATTTCTTAATTTCGGTCGATACGATATAATTCCGATATCGATACGGACAATATTAAAAAGCCTCAGGAAAAAACTGCCGAGGACACACACAATGGATGTCTGTACCTACAAATATCTGCAAACTGAATTTGCAAAGTCTATAATACCTCCAGGCTCCTCCTATTAAAATTATATAATTTTTTTTTTTTTTAATAAAAACAGTACAAAAAAAATAAGGTTCACATTTTATTTGTATTTAGCCTTTACAAACAAGAAATGTGAAATAAACTATCAAATAAATAAAGCTCTCAGACTCAGCTTATTAACAATAATATATTTCCATTTAAACTAGAACAGGCTGAAAATTCATATAAATTCATATAAACAAACAAACTGCTTCAGCCAGGATAAAGAAACAAAAATAATACAATAAAATAAATAAAGAGTGAGCAACAACAAAAACACATTGCTCTGGCCGGAACATTGTTGAGTGTTGATTAGGGATGCTCATTTTACCGACAGAAAGAATTTTGACCGATTAATACAATCAGTTAAACGGTTTAAAAGGTCTTTTGTTTTTTTTTTCAGTAATTCAGTAATCAAAATATTTTAAAACGTTTTCTGGATGGTTAAAATAAAACGAAATTGCATTTTTGAGAGAAAAAAGATAAATCGCGTAGGCCTATAACGTTAAGTCGCATTTTATTATTACATTCAGAAAGACCTGGTGTCAACGCGAAATATTTACAATACACTAGGCTACAATAGGCTAGGCTATTTTAGTTCCCCTCACTCCACAAAAAAATCCTTTCAATTTAACAGTATTTAGAAAAGAACAAGAATGAAAAATATAAGAAGCTCGGCGACAAGCCAAAACAAAACCATTTCGGCCAGGGGTCACCAGATCCAGTCCTGGAGGGCCGGTGTCCCTGCAGAGTTTAGCTCCAGCCATAATCAAACACACCTGAACCAGCTAATCAAGGTCTTACTAGGTATACTTGAAACTCCCAAGCAGGTGTGTTGAGGAAAGTTGGAGGTAAACTCTGCAGGACACTGGCCCTCCAGGAACAAGTTTGGTGACCCCCGATTTAGGCTAAAGCGAAAACTAACATTGGGTCTCTCATACGACACAAATCCAAGTGTCTCCGTATTCAAGATGTATTTGAATGCTAAAATATTATTTATTATGTAAACCTGGTTTTGTACTTCTCGCATTACAGTATCCACATAAAAAATGTTTGGCATAATATCACGGCAGTACGTTGATAACGATTAAGCAGTGTGATTTTTTTTTTTTTTCCCCCATATGTTGGGCTGATTGTGTGTGCGCGTGCGGCGCTGGCGCAATCACTTGATTTTTTTTCCTTCTAACAGGGGAAACGACTCTTTACAGATAATCGAAACTGTAAACGGTTTGCTGTTTGTAAAATAAAGAAAAACAGGATGCCGCTTTCAGCCGTCTTCCTTTCGTGCAGCACAAAAATGAACGAAAACTCTGCATACTAGCTACTTGTTGCACTTTTTTAGTTTGTTTGTTTTAAAAAAAGATTTATCTTATAGGCCTATTCATTCATTATATATATATATATATATATAGCCTAGCTTTATGATGTTTTTCTCCATTCGCAGAAGCTGCAGGTGATGCGATGTGTCCATGTGAATCCTCATGTTCTGTTGTTTGCTGCTTTTTGCGCATGTAAAATTAATCCCGGAAAACAAATGTTGGTATTTTAACGGGTCACAGACACTTATCCTTTCTAAAATAATTAAATTCTAATTTAAAATAATCTTGTCAGTTAATGGTTAATAATCGGTTAACAAGCGTCGGCTGTCGGTTAGGAAAAATAACCGAAATGAACATCCCTAGTGTTGATGACACTCTATGACAGGCTCTAGAGGTTTCTGGCAAGAAATATTATTCTGGTAAGAAATATAATTTCTGGTCAGGGGTACTCATTTTGTAGCTAAAACTTTCCGCGACGGAGCTTAACCAACTACTGCTGAGCGCTGGCAGCGTGTCTGTGATGTACGTCATCACGCAATTCTGTTCTGCTCTTTCTGACGGCTGAGCACTGAACGTCTTTCAGTGACAAATGCTAATGTATAAAATTATATATATATGCAAATGTATATCGAAATATCGGAAATGGGTTTAAAAATCGTATCACCGTTATTGAAAAAAATTCTATCGCGATATATACTGATATCGAATTATTGTCCAGCCCTAGTTCAATCTGAATTTTATGAAGCGACGAGGATACTATTTGTACGGAAAGATAATAAAAATAACGACTTTATTCAACAATTCGTCTCATCTGTGTCACCGTAGCACCATTTTGGAGAGTATCCACTGAACGCAAACTGCGTATGCTGTTCTTCTACGTCTTGTACGTCTTGTATGTTTATTGACGCTTTGATTTGAACGAAAACAGCATATCCGCGTGGGGTGGCTGACAGTCTCCCAGTCCCTGGGACATTCAAAAGCATCCCAGTTTTCATCCAAAATATCTTAAATTGTGTTCCGAAGATGAATGAAGCTTTTACTGGTTTGGAACGACATGGGGGTAAGTGACTAATGAAAAAAAAAAAAAAAAAAAAAAAAATCATTTTGGGATGGAGTATCTCTTTAAAAGATATGCAGCAACCATTGCTTCAAGTACACAACCCTAGTGTACATGTAAAAATGCATTATATTAGATTTCAGTAATCAGCTTACCACTTTGAAGCCGTGGCTCCATTGCTAAGCACTTCTAGCTGCTCTTTGAGTTTGTGCTTCTTTTTCTTCTTCGGGACGGGGTCGGTCTCTGGCTGGGCAATCGGAGGCACTGACTGAAGTTTGGTCTCCTGATTCTCTGCTTTAGAGGACTCAAACTGCTTTTCTTTGGCTTCTGACATGACGCTCCAAGTTTCTCCAAGACACCAGTCCTCATCCTGACGGGGCTCGAGATGGGACTGCACACACTCTCTCTGTCCCTCAAGACCATTTGCCTCTTGTTCCCTTTTCCTCTTCTTCTTTTTCTTCTTCTTTCTGTTTTCAGTACTTGGCATTGGTTCTTCTGGGGGTGAGGCTTTAGGGGCGTCCTGCTCTACTTCCGAATGTCGTCGTTTTAGTTTCTTTTTCTTCTTTTTTAGAGTGGGACTGGCGAGCACCTGGGGTAATCCTGTAGTTGAGGCTGACGGGTTTTGGCTCTGGATTGGTCTGGGCAGCTGGGGTTTAATGCCATTGGTCTGTGGAGAGAGAGCATGAGCGGGCGACTCCGGAGTGGAGGAGGGCCGTTTAAGGGGACTTGAAAATTTAGGATGGTGAGTTGAAAGTGGAGATTGCAGGTTGAGCGAATGAGTTGAAAATCTGTGCAAAAAACAGAAATATTTTTATTATTAGGAGTAGAGTAGAGATAAAGTTTCACACCAAGTCGATAGTAGTAAACGGGGTAATAGTAAAATGAGAATGGATATAATAAAATACATCTCTCTTCAGTCGCGGTACTGCAATATAGAAATTGCAGTCCGCTTAAATATCAGGTTGCAACAGTTTTTAAGTGTGATGTTAAAGAGTGTCAATATGTACTACCACTGCACTGAATTTACCCTTATTCGCAAATGTTTATTAAACCACAGAACAATAATTCATATAGATTTGGAACACAAGGGTAAGAAAATAATGACAATTTTCATTTTTGTGTGAACTATTCCTTATAAAATATTTAACTTCTGTACTTAGTGTAATTTAGATCAAACATCACACTTTAGTTCTAATTCTCACTATTAACTAACTATTAACTATGGCTATTCTCACTATTAGCAGGCTTCTAATTTGCTACTTATGAATAGTTAGTAAAATAGCTATTAAGTTTAGGTACTGGGTAGGGTTAAGGGATCTAAAGTCAGCACTATTTAAATTAAAGTTAACTATTTTCTAAATGCATGTTATTGATCTTACTGTGAACGATTCATCCATGCATGTTATTTATTTTTTTTCTTTTCATAATTTAAATCAAAACATCATACTACTCATATTCTTTTACTCTCTAATGTATGTCACAATATGGTAGAAAACATCTGTTGCTACTTTTGTTTCATTATGAATTCAATGCATGTCAGTAGGAGTTTTTCAGACTTTCATCTTAAAGTCAGCATGAAATGGAAATTACGGCCTACTTTTCTTCTCCAGTGTGATGTACAGCCAAGTGATATGGCAGAACTTTTATTTTTTGGTAAATTATCCCTGTGATCTTTTGGATTTAAGATTACTGTGATGTGCATGAATACACTAAATCCTAACTGAAATGGAACAAATAGTAAGCAATTAGGAACACTCTTTTCAAGACAAGAAAAAGCTTTAAGGCATACATAAGAAGACCTTGTCCACACTAATATATTTCTGTTTGAGAAAACACATCTTTTCCTCTCTGTTTTGGCATTCTGTTCACACAACGGCACTTTAGTGCCACATTTATATATAATAATATAAAAAAAAAAAAAAAAAGATTTTAGATTACGAGATTAACGTCGAAATATTTTGAGAATGAAGTAAAAATTACAAGCATTGGCATCTAATTTGAATATGTGGGATTAGCAGAAATCATACAATGTGTCATTCATTGTTTGTAGTGTGCCAGCCACCCATTAATAGCAATAAGCTTTGTGCTTTTTATACTTTTATTCTTAAAATATTTTGACTTTTTTCTTGTAATTTTGACTAAAATTGACAAATTTCAATTTCTTCTCAAAATATAATGATTTTAATCTCATAAAATGATAAAAAAATGTGTGTGTGTATATATATATATATATATATTTATTTATTTATTTATTTATTTATTTTTTAATTTATTTAGGCTTTTGAAAACAATGACGCATGTTTAGTCATGTGATGCATGTTATACCAATAGATATCAAAGTTTATACTGGTATTGTACCTGTTATGTGCCATTCACTTTCACACTATTTCTACAAATGTTACTTTGTACACTCTTCATACTACAATCCTGCAAAGATGACAAAAAAACTACTTCTGTTTCAGGAAAAAAACCCATGAGGGCAGTTGTGTTTTATATCAAAAATGGTGAGAAATTTCATGAAAATGTCTGTCTGTCCTGTCTGTACCATCTCAGTAAGCTATGAGGTTTTACAAACGCACAGTAAGGCGAATTTAACATTTTCCAACGTTGCAGTGTGGATGAGAAGCTTTTGGAAAACGGATAGTGAGCGTTTTAAAAACAAAAGTGCTGTTTTCAAATGAATCCAAATTAATGCAGATGCCTAAATCAGGTTTCTCCAGTCTTTCTCCTGGAGAGCTAATATCCTGCAAAGCTCAGCATTTAGAAGACTCAATTCTAAACATGCAATGTCTGAACATGCAATGCAGCAATGACACAATACTCCAACAAACAAATATTACGATCAATGCGTTACAATACTGAATCAACTATATTTATAATCAGCATTTCTTTCACAACTTGTCACTATGAATTCTGGGGTTTTCTTGTCAGTGAAAGATACAATCTTTGCTGTCTTAAAAATTGGCAAAATATTTTACCAGCTTTTGCAACAGCCTATGCTGCATTAAAACAAAGCTCACTAGGTTTTCTACAAGGGAATATGTGGGATGTGCACAGCCAAAAGCTGTTGTGCTGAGTGTCATGACAACAGCAAAGCAGCTCTAATGCAGCAAATTATTTACACAGAACCAAAGCCTAAACTTAAGTTTAATATTAATACGTTTTGTCAGGTAAAAGAACAAGATACAGAATTACAACAGTATTTAGTACACCTACTTATAAGTTACTTACGATTAGTAGAATGTCTATAGTGGATTATCAAAATAAAATGTTATGGAGGGTTTATACTTGCGTCACGATTTGGTCAGTTACCCAGATGCCATATTGGCGGATATTCGGATGTAAACAGCAGCATGGATTGCACGGTTAATATACTACTGAATACATTGTTCTGTTAATTTATGCTGTCTAAACCATGGACAAAATGTGTGGAAGTTGCTAAATCATATAGAGAAGGACTTAGCAAGCAAAAGGGCGGAATATTTTGACAAACTAAAGTTATTAGGAGGCCTAAAGTTTTTAGCCTAATATTTCACCTACCTGACTGGAAATGATAAGAACAAATACTAATGTTGTCAAGATTCAGGAAATCCTGGTTCAGTTTGGCCAACCACAAATGCCTTTTGTTCCTCAGACAGTTTTTTGCACTCTTCTCCTTGATTTTTTTTTTTTTTTTAAATAACTTTTGGTAGTCTGTAGTACTACAAATGTTTTTACCAGTCTGACCGATTAGTACAGCCCAAAACATGACAATAACTGACCATTTTCAGCAGCAATAATCAGCAAGTTTCATTTGGTTCAGTAGCATTGTTTACATTCTGTGCCGCCAATATGGACGACTGATGACGCCCCGTCAAAACACTCCACATGTTCCACTAGAATTGACTGGACTGTGAAAAGCACATCTATTTTTACATCCAAAATGTAAAGTCAAAATTAAACTGAATCTGAAATGCCTCTAACTTCAGAGCGAGGGAGTACCTGTGGTGCGGGTGGGTTGAGGCCCGGCTGAGAAGGTGTGTGGGATCACTGGACAGATGATGAGATGAAGGGGGCGGAGCCTCAGTGCTGCTGCTCAGGCTCTGCCGGGGACTGGCCTGCAGTTATTGACATAAATAAAAACTTTGTGGTCTAAAAAAAATATAAAATAAAAAAAAACCATAGCCATGAAACGTGACAATGACAAAGGGACCCATATGGGGAAGAAATCATCAAGACCAAACCAAAAAAAAAAAAAAAAAAAAAAAAAAAAAAGAAAGAAAAAAGTAGGAAGGGGGAAGGAAAAAAAGAAAGTGTAGCAGAGAAGAATTAGAAGTTGTTAGAAATAAAAAAGTAAAAAAAATAAAAGAAATTTCTTAAAAAGGACAGCAGTGTAGACTGCGAACTGACAAAACAGACATGAGCTGAAAGAAGTAAACGTATTATTATTATCATCATTACTACATGCTTATTATTGGCCGGTGTGAGCAAAATGTCAACGTTCCATTTTAAAAGAAAGTCTTTTTTAACACCAGTCCGTCGACGAGGAATGAAGTGGACAAACATGGGAAGGCAAACACACAAAGAGTTTTGAAAACCACCAGCAGATGAAACAAGGGTGGATGGAGCCGGTAAGACTGACCTTTTTGGCGGACAGGGCGAGGCGTTTGGCGGGCGGCGGGGACATGGTGCTGACGGGCTCTGATGAGACGTTGGTGAGGGCCTGGGGTTTGAGTTTCACCACCTTCTGCTCCTCTGAGTTCACACGCTCTGTGCTCTTAGCTGGGGATGCTGGACTGTTCACACTAGACACGTCACCAACAGGCGCGCTCCTTGTGCCAATGGACTCCTGAGAGAAAACACAAAAGACATTTGAGATCAAACTAGGGCTGGATGATATGGCCATTTTTTTTTCTTAATAAATGAGTAGCTACTAGGGCTGGGTGATAAATCAACAATAATTATCATAATATAATTTTCCCTCGATATAAGAATATGAAGAGTTAATAACGATAATAAATGTTCAATATGATGTTTATGCGCCAAAAGCGCATAACAGCGCTGCTCACTTGAGCCACGCCACACGGACCGTTTATTTGCCCAGGTCAAAGTTCAAACAGATCCAGTGTGAAGCACTTTAAATCAGCAAGTAATTTGTGTTCTTTGCCAAATTCAACTAGTTTAAAGCTAGATTAAACCGCGCTGACAAACAGGAAACACTGTGCAATGATTCAGTCAGAAGGCATCCCAATCTACAAATTGCCATCATTTACCATGGATTTACTATAGTAACACTAACTGCCTTATGGTATTATCAGAAATGTGGGTATTTGTTTCAAATGTTATAATATTGTTAATGTAGATATGAATTAAATGTATTAAAGGCGAAATGCAATATAATTGCAGTATTTTTTGATTAAGCTATAGCATGTGTGCATTTATACTAAATGTATTTAGACTACTGTTTTTCATACAAATAGCTAAAAGCCAAAAATGAAATTTCACCAAATAAACCTGAGGCTGCTACATTTTTTACAGATGTTACTGATTTTAATAATAAACAAAACTGACACCTGCATCCTAACTCAAGCTGCTGTCAAATGTCAAAGAAACAAAAATGTAATAGTATTATTAATATTATCAGGCAACACAAACGTGCAGAAACTAAAAAATAAATTTTTCAATTAAGAGATTTATTTTGTTAAGGAAAATGAACGGTGTTGCTTCTACAACTTTCACTTTGGGCAAAAATCCGGCTTTAAACTCAAAATAAATAAAAATTTGACATTTGTCATGATAATTATCAATATTGACTAATATGGAGAAAAAAAAAAAAAAAAAAAAAAAAAAAAGTTATCGTGCTAAATTTTTTGGTTATAACACCCAGCCCTAGTAGCTACCTTTTAATTTTGAGCCCCATTAAATCTATTTTATTTTTCCCTAAATTCTGTGTTTTCCATTTTATTTTTTCTCTATTCTGTGTTTTATGATCAAAAACTGCTCAGTTAAATGAAGAAACTTTAACAATTTAATCTCTTAAAATGAAATCAAATGCACAACAAAGGATTCCATTTTTTCTTTGGTTATATGACATTCCTTAAAAAGTAGTATTTATAATATTATTTTTAAGTACACTGTAGCATAGAAGAGTAATATATTTCGGTAACACTTCACAATAAGGTTCATTAGTTAACATTAGTTAACTACTTCAGACCTAAGAATGAACAATAGTTCTACAGCAGTTATTAATCTTAGTTAATATTACTTTCAACCTTTACTAATGTATAAAAAGTTTTGTTCGCAGTTAATGCACTGTGAACTAACATGAAAAAAAAAAAATGAACAACTGTACAATATTTATTCATCTTTGTTAATAAAAATAATGAATGTATTGTTCATTCATGTTAGTTAATACATCAATGAATATTAACAAATTACACATTATTGTAAAGTGTTACCTATATTTCTGTCAATTTCTTCAAGTTAAACCAAATTTTTATGGTGGTGGTTTGTACTGTGCATTTGATGGTATTTTTTTTTTCAAACAAAAGGCTAAAAAGCTTGTGAAGTGACTCTCAGAGCATCTCTGGAGATAAAGTTTAAGTCCTCAAATATTAAGGCAGCAGATGCTGAAAATACAGTAAGCTTCATAATATTTACTGCAATATGATATTGTTCATCACCCAGCCCCACATCAAACTGCACTTAAAAGTCATTGTACTTTATTAATGTGAATATTCAAGGAATATGCAGTGTTAACTAAGGCGATAGTCAAAACCAGAAAAGTTTTCCCATTGCGTTTTAAAAAGTTTCACGTAAACAAGTTTTTAAAACGATTCTCGTTTACACATATTGCCAAAAACAATGTATTATGCATGCCAGGCCAGTAGCTGGCGTGCTGTTTGTTTGCGCTTGCTTTTAAAATCAACACATACTGTGCATGTGTACATACCTAACACATACTACACACGTGCATGATGTCACCATTTTCAAAGATTCCTGTATTGGGTGTCTACACGGAAACAGTAACGTGGCTTTTTCAAAAACTTGAGCTTTGAAACCCATTTGCAAAGTTATGTGTTTTCAGCCCCCAAAATGCTGTTGCTGTGTAAACGAACAGGCAAAACAGATAAAAAAGTCCTGTTTTCGGCTGAAAACATTGTAAATGGCCCCTAAATAAGAGGAAACCTCTTTAGACCTGAATTTGGAGTTCAGAAATAAACAGTTTCTGTTTAAACAAATATACCATGTCATCATCAACTAAAAGTCTTGTATGACTTCACTTTTCTTGACAAAATCCTTCACCTAAACAGCATATACAAGTCTACAGGGACTTACTTTAGACTCAGAGGAGGTGTCTGCTGAGGAGGTGTCAGACAGGGATTTGAGTGAGGTAGATGATGGCAGGCCTCGGCCCTCGCTGTTGCTCCTCTTGTCGGTGTCGGGTTTAGGGAGGCCGTTGGATGGAGCAGGAGTGCTGCTGCGGGACTGAGGCTGAGGTATGGGCTTCTTCACTTTCTTAAAGGGCTCCTCGATCAGTGTGGGTCCACTGGGTGGCTTGGGTGGGGCATGGGAGTTCCCCGTACCATTAGACATCTTCGGCGATTGGACCCCTGAACAGTTCCTAGCTACTGGAATACCGAGACCTCCATCCACAGACTGGATTTTTCTCAGCTGAGCTGGATCAAGCTTCTGAAGAAGGAAAAATAACAGATTTTTTTTAAATGTAAAGGTACCCAACAAATGAAAAGAAGCCACCCATATCTATGACCATATGACTATGATGCATTTTCTAAAATATGAACCTGAAGTGTGCTGTGACTTATATTCCAAAGTGACTGTGTTGCAGGAGAGAGACAGATGAGGCCATAAATTTGGATTAAGCCATATGTCAGATTTGTATTGTTCTGAGAGCTGGTCATGTCTCGTGTTTTGTTTATTATTTATAATTCAACCTTTAATGTAAATCTGTATGATTTGTTCAGTAAAAATAAGCAGCAATTCCTTTGTTTTTATTCATATCATATCTCCAGATCACGTCAGACGTTCTTACCTTTGTAACCTGTGGTGAAGACAAAGGTCCATTGAGTGTGCTCTTCTTCAGCTGCTCCGGTGTCATATTAGTTCTCCCAGAGTGCACTATGTTCTGCTTTGTATTTGAAGCATCTGTGTTTTTCTTTTCAGGGATCCTACCACAGAAAATAAGTAATTTTGTAAAAATGAGGCATCTCTACTGGCTACTGCAATATGAAGAGTAGATGAAAGAGCATGAATAATACCTCAGGTAAAAGAGGACATAGGCCTGCTGATTAAGGACAACCTTGATGTTACTGGAATGCACCATGGAGTCGTTCATCTGGTACCACTGTCCATTACTGGCCTATGAAAGGACATGCGTCACAATCACAATGTTTTTGCTTTAACTGGGGACTTCTGGACTATCCAAAGGTTTTATGCTCATATTAAAATACCAATGTAATCTGAGGTCATTTTAGTAAAGATAGTAGCAGTTTGGAGATGCAGTATCTACAATGAGCTGTTCTAATTTGCACTGGTATGGAAGGAGGAAGAACGTTAAATTATTGGCAGTAAGTTTTTATGTCTTTGGCATTTTATGCCTAAGGGGGTGGGATCGGGAAAGGTCTACCAGCTGGGATTCGAACTCGGGATGCCGCAACAGCACTATATGTCAGCACGCTAACCACGAGGCTATAGGCGACTTGCTGCGCTTTTCAAACCGAAGTGCACACATTGAGGCGATCAGCTCATGATCCAGTGTTTTCTGTGCCTCAGAATGGCCCCGTTCACAGTGAATGAATGCAGTTAACTTGTTTATTGCATGGGCTGTGAGTTTAGCGCGCATTTGGGAACTCGACAGCCACCAGTTAGGCTTTATTTTTGTGGCAGATGATTACAGCATTTTACTAGATTTGTAGTAAAACACATTATTGTGAGCCTGTTTTCACTGAAGCTGGAGTTTTCCTTTCAAAATAAGTGCTCTACTGCCATTTCGGTGAAAATAAAAGCTTAAGTGCAGTATGAATTGCTGACAGCTAGTGGTTTAAATTTAGTCCAAATTCAAAATATCTCTTTCAAGTGCAGATATTAGGAAAGAAGCAATGTAATTTCTAGGGCTGCCCCCTAATAGTCAACTAACAATTAGTCAAACAAAAATTTATTAGTTTTACTGATTTATTTATTTTAAATTCACACGAAGTAGCAAAGTCACACAGCCACGGACAGATCGTTGATGGCTGATCTATGTGGTAATACAGTACATCGCGTAGGACATCCAAATGCACATCTATCATTCATCAACCTCAAATATGGCTTTTCATCTGAAATATGTAAGTAGTAGCAACTTTACATGGCCACTGAATCTAATGTTAACTTAGAACTGCACTATTGAAGTCTCTGTGTGGAAGTGAATAGCAGCATGCGCCAGTGCAGACTTGCTCTTAAAATACCTGTAAAAAATCTGTAAAGACCCTACGTTTATTTGTGTGCACTTGGAATAACAACAAAGCATTGTGTTTTTGTAAAATAATGAAAGCAAACAGGATGAGCTTTCCGCCAGGCTCTGTGAACTTGAGTGCAAAACTTTGAAACTCTGTGCCTCACAGACACGAAAAATATATCTGTAGAATGTCTACCTTCAAATTAACCAATTTAAATGGAAACAATACTCTGACTATGAAATCCACATGAAACATGCAAACAGGTGCATCACTACTGCAGAGATGACGAGTCAGTGTCTCCGACTTCATGTCTTAAGCCAACAACAAAAAAAAGCACTTATCAATAAATTATTAATCTTAATGTAGTCTCCTTGCTGGTTTTCCCTGACACATTCATAATTATTATATCTGCCAGCGCACTGTAGCAAGCTTTATGTATGCGCTTGAGCACTTACTAGGCTAATTAAAGGCTTATTATTATGATTTAAATGGTTTATTAATAAACATGCAACTAATAGTCAACTAATGCTTAAAATGAACAACTACCAGCTGACCAGAAAAATCTTTATTCAAGGGCATCCCAAGTAATTTCCCCACTTTAGTGTAAAGAAAAAATAATATACCTATGAAACATTAATTTTCATTTAAATTGTTTTACAATGTATGGCTATTACTCTCGTGGTTTTTATTATTATTATTGTTTGGCTTCCTAAAACACCAGTGTGAATGTAATTTAGACTAAGACAGCACACCACAAATAAAAAGAGGGTTGAGTCCCCTTTAAAGTTCAGGTACAAGTCAATTTACTGACTTTCTGACTTAAGTTTTCTTAGTGAAGAATATGGGTTGGAGGTCTTATTTTAAATTTCATTTGTCTTTTTTTTTTAATATTGCAATAAATGTTGTATCATGGACGTCCCATTGCGATATTATTGTATCATAAGATTTTGATATCACATACCTAATTATTATACAAAAGACTTGCTCACTGCTGCGACTGGCCAATCAGAATAAAGTGTTACAGAGAGTAATAATCAAAATAGCAAAAGAACTCTGGTTTTCATGCTTTTTGGGACATGTACCAGCAGAAGTACCATGGTAAACCAAGGGAATACACTTTATCACTAAAACATGGTACCACCACAGTACTTGTAAGAAATTATCCAATCAGATCCCAATTAGCTAAACATTGTTTAACTTGGGCATATACTACAGACATTACAATTAACTGCTTTTAAAAACAAAATGCACCTGAAATGTATAAATAAATGGGTTTTGTTTAAAACCCATGGTGTTGGCGCTCACCTTGACGTAGCAGTAGTAGTGTCCAGCATGGCAGCTGTACCCAGAATGCACAAGGACAGCATAGAGGCCATACATCACTGGATCGCCCGTGCTCTGGGACATGTACGGACGAATGTTCAGGAACTCTGGGTAGCCAACGTCCTTTAAAAAAAAAAAACAAAACAAAACAAAAAAACACATCAATCAATAGGTTGATCACAGAATAAAAGCCTGTTTGCATGTCAGTGGTGTGTATGAGCTGATACCTTGGTAATTTTTCCTCCACTGAAGTTGGCGAAACGTTTAAGTGACAGTGTCAGCACATTTGACGTTCTGTGAACTGTGAACTTCTTAGTCGCTGGAACTTTCTTTTTGCATCTAAAGCAAGAAAAGAATATGATGAACAGCTGTGATTCTGAAGATGCGAATGTGGTATGAGTGCTTCTGGGTGGTTGTTTAATGGATCAAGAACTTGACTGGATGAGTAAGTTTTGACGATACTGTATAAACTTGTAAGAAAGAGCCTCGGTTATGGATGTACAACTCACTTGGCACACATGTAGGCATTCTCGCCACTCAAAACATCAGACTTGACAAATAGTTCCAGAGCACGAACGATGTTAGCCGCTTGCTGAAATGGAAAGAGAGAGACTTAATGTTATTCAGAGCAGATTTCAGTCTGGGACAAAAGACATCCATCATCCTGACGTGACTGAACCACAGGCCTTTGAAAAACGAATTCAGAATCTCACCCGAATCTCCAGGGCGATGTCCAGGTATGGGTCATACGTATCCGACACGCTTTTACAAATAGAGCACTTCACTGCAAAAACAGAGAACAGAGAATATAAAGATACAGATCCATACATCATATGCTACCATTCAAAGTTTGGGTCAGTCAGATTTTTATTGCAAAAATGTGCACTTTTATTTAGAAAGAATGCATTAAATTTAACCACCACCAACAACAACAAAAAAGAGATATTCATGATGGCATAAACAATTTATATTTCAAATAAATACTGTTCTTTTGTAAATAGGATTATTTTGGTAAACAAAGTTCAAAAGAACAGCGTTTATTTGAAATATAAATAGTTTATCCTATATTTTATATTTACTATTTTAAAATATATTAAAATAGAAATTTGTTATTTTAAATCTCTCAAAATATTACTGCTTTTATTGCATTTCTGATCAAATAAAAGCAGCCTTTAAAAAAAAAAATAAATAAAAGAAAAAAAAAAAAATATATATATATTATATGGTGTATCTTTCTATTATCTATCTATCTATTAAATATGTAAACCTGGACCAAAATCATTAGGATATTAATTAAAGATTAAAGAATTAAAGGTTTGTACATTTCCAACCATAAATATATCAAATCTTAATTTTTAATTAGTAATATGCACTGTTAAAAACCTTTTTTTTTTTTTTTTAAATATGTTTGTAATATTTTGATTATATTTTGTGCACCCTCAAATTCCAGATTTTTAAATAGTTGTATTTCATCAAGTATTGTCCTATAACAAACCATACATCAATTGAAAGCTTATTTATTCAGCTTTCAGATGATGTATAAATCTCAAAAAATAAACCCTTATGACTGGTTTTGTGGTCCAGGGTCACATATAGATATCACCTCTCAATCATAATCAAAATTAACAAAACAATGATAAAAACACATATTCAAAACGTTTAATGCTTAATTTTCTAGAGCCAGTGAATCAACCCACTTTTATTAGGTAACATACTCTTGGATCTCAAGGCATCACAATTATATTTGAAATTGATGTAATGTCTTTGCTTACCTCTAGACCTCAGATAACCCCCAAAAATCTGGTGGACCAACGTGGTGGCCTGTGTCTGTCTGTCTAGTCTGTGAACAGAAGGACTCATCATTCCTCTGATCCATTAAAACAAAATCTTGGGGTTTCTGCAGCAAGTTAGTTATGGTTATGGTCTTACTTGGGATATCCATTCAAACAAGCTTTCTGCATGGCATCAATGGTGTAACGCAGAAACTCGTGCGCATCCTCTTGACTCCCAAACCGAAAATGGCGAGCAATTTCTAAAGGATATGAAAAAAAGCCAAAGGTTATTTTAGAGGATAATTGAGGAAAGGAAAAGAGAAATAGAAAACTGAAGTGAAAATGATCAAAAACGACACTCCCGAGAGTATCTGGAACACAATCTCATGACTCAACACTTAGTCACAGGCTACCACAGTAGTCATCAGCAGAACTTCCTATAACCAGTAAGTCACCTCTTAGCTTAAAGCCATTTGGCAGTGCCGCACATTTGCTTGAACAAACTTGGTTTAGCTAATAGAAGTAGGTCTTACTTTTGAGATCTCGGATGAACGATACAGGCTTGATGGCGTTGCCTGTGTTGGCAAAGGCTTGGATGATATGATTTTGCATTACACAAATCATGCAGAATCCAGATTGGTGACCTAAAGGAGACAAAAGTGAGATTTTACATCAGCATTCATAAGAAACTCACAAACCAACTACCTCTATGAAGTTAACATGTTTTAAACCAAGCATACTCTAAAACAGCGGTTCTCAACCAGGGGCCTGAGACGCAAACTTAGAAAACTTCAAGTATGCTTAGCCAAAATAGTTCAAAATCATGACATACAGTGCCTTGCAAAAGTTTTCATACCCCCTTTTTTAACGTTTTATGTTGCAGTCTTAGAGTTTTAAATAATTTTTTTCCACATCAATTTTCTCTTCATACACTGTAATGAAAAAGCACTTCACAATTTTTTTTAAAAGTACAACACTGAAAATAAGTACATCGCATAAGTATTCATACTTCTAACTCAGTACTTGATTGAAGCACCTTTACAGCCTCAAGTCTTTTTGGTTATGATGCGACAAGCTTTGCACATCTGTATTTGGCAATTATCTGCCATTCTTCTCCTCACCTCTTCACCTCTAAAACTCTGTCAGCTTTGATCAGGGCAGGCAGCCACTTTCAGGTATCTTCAAGAATATTTAATTGCGTTCAAGCCAAGACTCAAGGACATTCACAGAGTGGTCTATAAGCCAGTCTTGCTGTGTACTTAGGGTCACTGTCCCGTTGGAAGATGAACCTTCTGCCCAGTCTGAGGTTCTGAATGCTCTAGACTGGGTTTTCATTAAAGTTCTCTCTATATTTTGGTGCATTGAGCGTTCTTTCTCCTCTGACAAGTCCCTCAGTCCCTGCCGCTGAAAAAGAGCCCCACAGCATGAGGCTGCTATCAGCACACTTTACTGTTGAGATGGTACTCTTAAGGTGATGAGCAGTGTCAGGTTTCCTCCAAACATGATACCTGGAATTCAGGTTCATCAGACCAGAGAATCTTGTTTCTCACACTCTGAGGGTCCTTTAGGTGTTTTTTTTTTTTTTGGAAATTCCAAGCGTGTTTTTATGCGTCTTCACTGAGGAGAGGTTTGAGTTTCGCAAGATTGGTGGAGTGTTGTTTGTCCTTCTGCAGGTTTCTTCTATCTGAGAGTGACCATCAGCTTCTTGGTCAGCACTCTAGCCAAGACCCTTTTCCATCAATTGCTCAGTTTGGCCAGGAGGTCAGCTCTAGGAAGAGTCCTAGTTGTTTCAAGCATCTTCCATATAAATAATGGAGGCTACACGCTTCTGTGAACCTTCAACGCAGCAGAATTTTTTAAACTCTTCCCCAGAACTGTGCCTTGACGCAAGCCTGTTTCTGAGCTGTATAGGCAGTTATTTTATCCTAAGGGCTTGGTTTTTGCTCTCATATGCATTTTCAGCTGTTAGACCTTTTCTGAGAGGTGTATGCCTTTACAAATCATACTCACTCAAACGAATTTGCCACAGTTTAACTCCACTAGAAGTGTAGTAACATCTATAAGCAACAGGAGTGCTCCTGGGCTAAATTCCAAGTGTCCCAGAAAAGGGTATGAATACTTACGCAATGGAATCATTTCAGTTTTTTATTTCTAATAAATTTGCAAAGTTATTACAAACCTGTTTTGTGCTTTGTCATTATGGTGTATGGAGTGTAGGCTGATGTGGAAAAAAGTAAATTAAATCAGTTTAACATAAAGCTGCAACATAAAATGTGAAAAAAAATAATACTTTCTCAAGGCACTGTAATGTCTTGGTTTAATTTGTTCTTTCAACAACTGTCATCTTTATTTAAGACCCAGAGTTCCCACAAGTCTCTGGAAACCAGGTTACTGTATGTGAGAGGATTTAAGGATGTGATTTCCAGACACGGAAATGTCATCTTGATTCTAGAATAAATGTGAATGTTTCTAGTTATGTAAATGTATGAGTTTTTTTTTATTATTGTTTATTAATCATTCTAAAATGCCTACATTTTGGCCTCAGGGTCAAAAAGATTGAGAACCACTGCTCTAAACAAGAACTTGAACGCAATTTGCATGCTACGTTTCACCACATTAACCCATTAACTGTTGGCTTTTAACACGCTGTTCAAGCATTCGCATCTGAGTATGTTTCTGGCCTAACGAGATTTAGTGAAGCTCTTTGCTTACAGGATCGGCTGTGCTCCTTTGAGAGCAGGTAGCTGGCCAATGGTGGGGTGTAGGTGAGACACTGCACAGTGGAGTTGAGGAAGCAGGTGTTGCCCAGGTTGTGGAGGCCGGCTCCAACCCGATACACCCGTTCCCACTTCATGGACAGCTTGTTCCCAGGGAAGAGCATCTTCTGCGGTGCAGGGATCCCATCGCTTTGCCCCACGCTCAGGCTTTCTGAGACTGTCGGAAAAGACAAGACCAGTTTATTAAGAGAGAAATACTTATTACTTGCATTTTAAATCGTATAAAGACTAAATATCAAAACTATGTGCACATGGGATTTGGTTCATAATTAAGGTGTGACAGCATTTAACATTGTCCTGCAAATTTTTAAAGACTAAATCCAGTCATTTCAATAGGAATACACTTGATCGGCAATTTAATGCAACCAACAACCAAAGGTAATTTCACCAAATTACAAATTGAAGGTTATAAATGAAATTACAAATGAAGGCGTGTTAGCCTGAGTTTGTGAAAACTGGCCTGATTTTACTAACAAAAACAAAAAAGTACTGTTAAATATTACTACTGTTTTAGCACTATCTATTGTTTTTGTTTGTTTTTTAACACCATGCCAGCTATTTTAATGGTGAAAACTACACTTGAGTTATTAAAATTTCTGACAAAAACGAAACATTTAATTTTTAAGGATAATCTATCTTAAATATGAATTAACTTCATTAGAAGATTTTTTTTTCAAGGGTATCAAATGAATAAAACTAGTTTTCCAGAGGAGCACAACATTCTCAGCCTGAATCTAATGACATAAAAACTCTTGATTGTTAATTTTAATGACATTTATGAAAATACAAATCCTTATTGACAATTATAAACTCAAAAAAAAAAAGTTAATGAAAAACATCCCTGAGAAATGTACTGCAACAGTGGGCTTCAGGTCTGTAAGCCTCAAGACGTGCTGGTGATCTTACTTTGTCTCTTAATCTGAGCAGGTTCAGTCGGTCTCTGTGCCGATGCTCCGTCGTTCTTGGGATTCAGGATCACATATTTCGTCTTGAGGGTCTCCAGCTGGTAGCTGAAGCCTTTGCTGGCAGGTTCAAACTCGATTTTCTGTAAAAGCACTTTCTTAGCGTTTGAAGCCAACAACTTGTTCAGGTCGCCCTCATCGCTGGAGTCCTTGCGGCCCGGCTTCAGGGCCTCTTTGAGCTTGTCAACTATCGGCATTATGTGTCACTGATGAAGAAAAACAAAGATTAAAGAACAATGATTAGTTAGCCAGAAGTTTCAGTATTACTTGTAATAAACCAATGATTTCCAATTCCTCAGAGCAAGTATAACATCCATCCACAGCAACAAATGGGACATATCTAACCAGCTCGTTGACAAGTAACCTATTCTAGAATAACAGCTTCAAGTTTACACCAACTTATCATGAAACTGGCAAACCGAGCAAGCCACAATTTGATAAACATGAGCTTGTACAGCTGCTCAAACCAATCAAGACACCAGGAACAACACAAAGCACCATTCAGTCAAAAACCACAAGGCTGCATTAGCAGTGCTTTCACAAGCCTTGACTAAAGCTACATGAAATGTAACATCTAAGCACTGCGTCTGAACTAAATCCAATAGGTGAACAGTTAGAACGTGGCAGTTGTGATGTTGCATAACAGATACAGCACTGCTACTAGGGAAAAGTGCACACCTATCATATATTGCTGTGACTGCGTTTGAGGAAAAACTGAATTTGATGCAACAGAAACAAACAGAGCATCCAAATGGTTTAGAATGTATCTTGCATCAATGCATGCATTGCATAATAATCACAGCAATAAATGCACTACAGCAGATTAAATACAATTATATACATACACACATTTATTCTTTTTTCAATTACTTTAAAATTTATTTTATAAAAATAATTATAAAAACCACCACACTGTTTAAATCGCTCCGATACTGGCATTTTTCGTCAGATCGGGGTAATCCGATACTATGCGTATACTACGCTGTTATTGTTGAGCCCCATAAAAACAACAAACACATCATTAAGCACTATAAAGTTTCCGTGCACTATATTTCAAGAGCTAACATGTACTGACAAAAAAAACTGTTAATTCACAGGACTCCAGTCTATCAATTCACATCATGTGAAGAGAAAAGCTGCGCATTTGTAAGAAACAAATACGTCATAAAAGAATTAATTTACTCCCAAAATGAAACTTTCCTAATAATTTACTCACCCCCATGTCATCCAAGATGTTCTGGCCTTTCTTTCTTAAGTTGGTTTTTAAGGAAAACATTCCAGGACTTTTCTTTATATAATGAACTTCAATGGTAGCCATGGGTTGAAGGTCCAAATTGCAGTTTCAATGCAGCCTCAAAGGGCTCTACATGATCCCAGCCAAGAAATAAGGGTCTTATCTAGCAAAACCATCTGTCATTTTCCCAGAAAACTGCAAAAATATATACTTTTTAACCACAAATGCTGATCTTACAGTAGCTCGACCTCACACATTACATAATCACGCACGTGCGACGTAGGTGCACCGCCTCAGTGCTTTCAAAGCAAATGTTACAAAAGAGTAAAACAATGACGTTGGACAGTTTTGAAGTTGGAGGTGAACATGACATGTTTTTCGCCCTACCCTACCTTTTTGAACTGAAATGCCAAGCTGAAAACGCTAAGCGTGTCGCAGAACTAGTGCAAGACAAGCATTTGTGGTTAAAAATATACAGTTTTTTTTTTTTTTTTAATAAGAAAATGACCAATCATTTCGCTAGATAAGACCTTTATTTCTCAGCTGGAATTGTGTAGAGCCCTTTGAAGCTGCACTGAAACTGCAATTTGGACTTTCAACCCATTGGCCACCACTGAAGTCCACTATATGGAGCAAAATCCTGGAATGTTTTCCTATAAAAAAAAAACAAAAAACGTAATTTCTACATAATTTCTTTGCAGCTGAAGAGCGATCATTCTAGAAGTGAACTTTAAGATGTTTAAACTTCAAACCACTGCTTCTGGCCAAAATATGAGTCAATAAGTCATAAACGTTTCCTCCCTGTTGCTCTCGAACATCAAAATCCATCAACATATTTGTTCAGAACTGTTTTGACTAAATGGTGCCAGGTCTGTGCATATTTCTTTCCTGATACAGACGAGATGACTTTCACTAGAGAAGGCAGTTTTATAGATAGCAGATCTGTATTTTAGCCAGAAGCAACGGTCTGAAGTTAAAACATCTTAATGATGAATTTGTTTCTTACAAACATGCATAAAGTATTAACTGTTGGACTGAAGTGGTGTGGATTACTGTGATGATTTTTTTTTTTTTTTTTTTAAATCAGCTGATTGTACCAATTTACCACAGAGGATCCATTGATGAGAAAGCGATGTCTCCAAATGTGACCCTGGACCACAAAACTAGTCATAAGTGTCAATTTTTTGACAATGAGATTTATACATCATCTGAAAGCTGAATTAGCTTTCCACTTGTGGTATGTTAAAATAGGACAGTATTTGAAAAATCTGGTGTCTGAGGGTGAAAAAAATCATCTAAATATTTAGAAAATTGCCTTTAAAGTTGTCCAAATGAAGTTCTTAGCAATGTGTATTACTAATCAAACATGTATTTTTTTATTTTTATTTTTTTTAAGTTTTGATACATTTATGGTAGGAAATTTACAAAATATTTTTATGGAACATAATCTTTACTTAATATCCTAATGATTTTTGGCATTAAAAAAAAAAATAATAATAATTCTGACCTATACAATGTATGTTTTGGCTATTGCTACAAATACATCCGTGCTACTTATGACTGGTTTTGTGGTCCAGGGTCAGAAATCAGTTATGAAGAAGAAACAAACTCATCTTAGATTACCTGAGGATGAGTAATTTTTTTTTTTTAGCAAACTTTCATTTTTTTTTTTTTCGTTCTTTTTGAATTAAGAACAAAGATATTAAAATTAGAACTGACATAAAACAGCTCCTAGCCTCAAAATATCAATCATAACCCAGTTCTTTTAGAAATAATCACAAAGCATCTCTTCTAGGTGGCTGTAATTCCTTATGCAGACATAAGTCTTATCAGATCTTCAGGACATAAAATATATGATGCACCCGTTGGTGCATTCAGGACACAGAAGAACAGTAAGGCTGAGTTTGGTCCTGCATGGGCTTACTCATCAGGTCTACTGCTGACGTACAGAGCAGAGGAGCAGCAAGCAGGCTGCACATGCATCAAAGCCACAAGGGCAGACTAACCTTCATGTGCGCTTGCGATTAATGGTGACACAGCCCTGCACGAGCTGCGGTCAGCCAAAAGCAGTGATGTAA
The DNA here is from genome assembly GCF_022985175.1 of Labeo rohita. Lineage (NCBI taxonomy): Eukaryota > Metazoa > Chordata > Actinopteri > Cypriniformes > Cyprinidae > Labeo > Labeo rohita. The sequence continues at coordinate 460,579 of NW_026129854.1, read as the reverse complement.
CAACCTGCGCCTGTGTGCAGCGTGTGTGCATTAAGACATTATTTCTCACGGGCATCTCTTCACTGCCAATACTACATGCAAATATTCAACAGCAGACGGTAAAATTAACTGTACTGAGATTCTATTAATGTTATCCACATTTACTTAACTGTGCTCAAGGAAACTACAGTGAAACCTCAAGGATAAATATTACGTTTTAATGCTAGAATGATTTATAACTTAGTATAATAAATACAACATGACTAACATACAAATGAATAATTAACAAGCATATGTCAAAATCAAGAGATGAGGAGAATCAATACAATTAATTTTTAATAACGAAGCTTGTAAATCATTTGACGGTTAAACACACAAACACAAAACACACTCCAGACCAGGAACGCTTCTAGCCTTTCCTCAGTAGGTCTCCCTTCAAAACTTCATATTTTGATACCATTATATGGACATACTTGTCCTTCCCTGCAGCAGAGAGTCATTTACCATCTGTAAGCACAATAAAGAGCCACTTCATTGCTGACAACTGATAGCAGGCATTTGCAAGCTTATGGATATAAGCTCTCATAAAGTATGCTGTTACTACTTCAGTGCAAGAAACCACCACTAAAATTAAAAAATTAAATATCTAAATCATTTAAAATGAAACCAGGTACAAATTAAGACCTTTTTGCAATCCTGTATGACCATTTAGATCAAAAGCATAAATAATCTGGCATTGCTAGTTCGGACTATACAGTCCGACATATATATATATATATATATATATATATATATATATATATATATATATATATATGTGTATATGATGTTAATGACCATATTTAATCAGTCACATGACGACTGATTAAATATGGTCACGAACACCTCCATATTTTTCTGGGGCACAGTGGTATTTCACTGGGGGTCGTGCCCCAGTAAAGAGTGTCCAAACTCCATTAAAAGGATAGCTCGCCTAAAACATTAAAATCCTGTCATTAATTACTCACCCTCATGTCGTTCCAAACTGGTAAGACCTTCGTTCATCTTCAGAAAACAAATTAAGATATTTCTGATGAAATCTGAGAACTTTCTGACCCTGCATAGGCAGCAACGCAACTGAAATATTCCCAGGCCCAGAAACATAGTGGGACATCGATAAAACAGTCCATGTGACATCAGCGGTTCAACTGTAATTTTACAAAGCTACACTTTTTGTGCCCAAAGAAAACAAAAACAACAACTTTATTCAACAAATTTTCTCTCCAAGTCACCCTGTATCTCCATTATGGTGCGTTGCCATCTATGCAGGGTCAGAATGCTCTGGGATTTCATCAAAAATATCTTAATTTGTGTTCTGAAGATGAACAAACGTCTTATTGGTTTGGAACGACATGAGGGTGAGTAATTAATGAACACAATAAATTATCATTTACACCCACTGATCCATAACAGACAACTTATTTAATTTAATAATGTATTCGTGACCCTAGACCACAAAACTAGTCTTTAGTAACACGGATATATTTGTAGCAATAATCCAAAAATACACTGTATGGGTCAAAATTATAATTTGTTCTTTTATGCCAAAAATCATAAGGATATTAAGTAAAGATCATGTTACATGTTTCCAACTGCAAAAATATATAAAACTTAATTTTTGATTAGTAATATGCATTGCTAAGAACTTCATTTGGACAACTTTAAAGGTGATTTTCTCAATATTTTGATCTGCAGATTGCAGATTTTCAAATAGTTGTATCTCAGCCAAATATCTTCCTGTCCTAACAAACCATAAATCAATGGAAATTTATTCAGCTTTCAGTTGATGTATAAATCTCAATTTCAAAAACACTTACCCTTATGACTGATTTTGTGGTCTAGGGTCACAGAATTTAGAAACTATGAAAGCAAGAACACACTATATAGTACAAAACTGCCCATTTGTGTCATTTTGAAAGCCTACGTGAAAAAGAGCGTGGTATTCTTACTGAGCCGTACTTACTAGTAAACTTAAAACTTGAAAACACTACTTTACCGCCATTAGCTATCCATATACATCAATGGTACAGTATCACGCTGACGTAATGGCTAAACTGTATTTCCGGCTAAAACACGTGTCCAAAGGGGACTCATGTCATATGGCACTTAACTAGTAATACTAACCACTATTACGTTTTAGCTGTCGGGTTTCCAGCTTCTACTTTATTAAATGTGCTTACCGTTTCTCTGTGTGTTCAGGTTACAAATGATCAAATGGTGTTTCAGCAACTTCCACAGCGGAATGGCCATTACATGCACGTGCAGCACGCGCCAACCGAAGCCTCAGTGTGCTCTAGATAGGCAGCTGGTTTTTAAGACACGGCCTTAAAAACGTATCATCTACCATAATGCCGTACAATATCCACACGTTTATAAAACGCAAAGTTCAATAATAAAAACTACAAATGATAAAAACCCACTTCACCCTTCTGTGTAAACTAGCTCGGGTGGAGGCCGTCAGCAAATGACATCTGACAGGTTATTTACAGTATTTCTATTAGCTTCACAGTGCACTTATTAGAGATTATTACGATGCAGCTCTTAGAAATTCAGTGCATTTGGAAACCTCTGCTGATCAAGGACATCATGATCAATAACTCTGTTACTTAGCTTTCGGTTGTTTACCACAAGACTGCACTATTACTGTCAATGTAAGTTACAGACAGTGTTTTGCGCTGTTAGTGCCAGAATACGCGACGCAGTCGCTGGTTTAGATCCCATATGAGCTGCTAGTCACACTAGGTACAAGCTAACAAGCTACTTTAGCGTAAACAGTGGCATTTTCATCGACAGCCCCCGCCGTTTCTGCAAAATCGAGTATTCGTTTGTAAAACGTAGCGACGATGATTGCGGCCAGCTGGATGTTTACAGCAGATATAAGAGACTTGACTTCCTGAGCTGAGCCGCCTCACAAAGCGAACGTGGCGTTCATATTGCTGCAATGTGCTCTTAACCCTCATACAGGCGTTTTCTAAAGAACTAAAGCAAATTCGTCCATCATTCGCCTCTTAACGCATGCGAATAACATTACATACGTACCCATCCGTGAATGATCGCGAATCGTTTGATCTGTTTTGATGTTAAGACTATATTCCGCTACGAAGCCTTCATTTTGTTACGTTCTCTCCCCCATGCTGCATTATAAAAGGGCGTGTACACGCGTGATTGACGTGACGGAGCGGCCAATCACTATTGAGCACGGCTCTGACGACACACTTCATTCATAGCTGTAGTGTCCAATCAGAGAACGGAAGTCGATTGCCGTCTAACTTTTAACATGGACCCTTTCAATTCATGCGTTGTTTACACGCGGAATATGCGGACGGAGGGCTGCCTTGCACTGTGTTGGCACAGATTTATAAACTGGGCTCCGTGGACACCGATTGAGTCGCTAGATGGCGCTGGTAAATAGTGGATTGACAAGGTTATAAAAAAACGTTATGCAGATTCTTTTCGGGATTATGTATCTAAATACTGTATACTATACGATGTACAACGTAGATACAAAAACACACAAATTAATAAGGTCATTTTTTTCTTGTACAATGACAATATGTGACCCTGCACTACAAAAACAGTCAGAAGGGTGGATTTATATACATCACCTGAAAGCTGAATAAATAAGTTTTTCATTGATGTGTGGTTTATTATGTAATAAGGAAATATGACAATATTTGGCCGAGATATAACTATTTGAAAATCTGGAATCTGAGGGTGGAAAAAATAAATAAATAAATAAATTGAGAAAATCACTTTTAAAGTTGTCCAGATTAAGTTCTTAGCAATGCATAATACTAATCAAAAATTAAGTTTTGATATATTTACAGTAGGAAAGTTACAAAATATCTTAATGGAACATGATCTTTACTTAAAATCCTAATGATTTTTGGCATTAAAGAAAATTGGACAATTTTGACACATACAATGTATTGCTGGCTATTGCTACTAAATATATAAAATATGCTACTTAAGACTGGTTTTGTGGTCCAGGGTCTCTCTCTCTCACACACACATACACACACACACACACATATGTGTACTTGTTTTTGCTACATTGTGGGGACCAAATGTTCCCACAAGGATAGTAAAACCTGAAATGTAAAAATGTGTCCCCACAATGTCAAAAAAAAAAAAAAAAAAAAATTCAAAATAGTAAATGATGTTTATCTGAAAGTGTAACAATGCAAACGTTTTCTATAAGGGGTAGGTTTAGGGTTAGGGGTTAGACAATATTGTTTAGTCAGTATAAAAGCAATAGAAGTCTACTGAAAGTCCCCACATTCACAAAAACAAACGTGTGTGTGTGTATACTTGTTTTTGCTACATTGTGGGGACCAATGTCCCCACAAGGTTAGTAAAACCTGAATTTTTTTTAGCGGTCCCCACAATGTTAAAAAATTATTAAAAATAGTAAATGATGTCTATCTGAAAATGTAACAATGCAAACATGTTTTTTCTAAGGGGTGGGTTTAGGGTTAGGGTTGGGTTAGGGGATAGACGATATCGTTTTGTCAGTATAAAATCTATAGAAGTCTATGGAAAGTCCCCACAATTCACAAAAACAAACGTGTGTGTGTGTGTGTGTGTGTGTGTGGATATTAGGGCTGTCAAACGATTAACCGTGATTAATCGCATCCAAAATAAAAGTTTTTGTTTACATGTGTGTATACTGTGTATATTTAGTGTGTATATGTAAATACACACACATACAGTAAATATTTCGAAAATATTATGTATTTACATGTATATATTTAAATTTATATTCATATAATTGAGATATATCATTTTAATATATAAACATAACATATTTTATGTTATATATATATATATATATATATTAGTGCTGTCAAACGATTAATTGCGATTAATCAAAATAAAAGTTTTTGTTTATATATATATATATATGATTTGATTTATGATTTTCCTTACACAGTATAAATTTTATTGCATAGTTGGTTTATATTTTAAAAGAGTCATTCACAATCGCAAGGGGACCAACATATGAAGGGGTCTTTGAAAAAAAAAATTATTAAAAACACCATGACATGGCTTATTTTATGCTATGAATTATGTTTTTCTTTAGGGCAATTACAAAGGAATGAATGAACTAAGGAATAAGTTATAGACAGTATAGTGATCCTAAAGATGCTTCCTAAAAATGGATAAAACTGCAAAGTATCATAAGAGAAAAACAACAACAGTACCACTAGGGGTCGCAATGCGCGCTGTGATTCTGTGATAAGTTGGAACATTATGCAAAATAGTGACTTAAATATTTATGATAATACCCGTAAACAATCTTTTCTTTAAAAGCTCTTTAAATGAAACATCATCAAAAACAAACACGAGAATACAATTGTGTATATTACTGAAGAGATAATGAAAAAATATGAACTGTTTAGTGGACATTTCTGCTCCTTTATTCATGAATATCATAACAGTTATAACAGTAAGTATCAATAAGCTTTAAAAGGCATGCAAAGGCTCAACAAATCTCTCAACAAGTCTTCCCAAGTGGTTCCAGCACTGGAAATCTTACACTACTTCAAAAAAGTTGTCAGAGGACTAAGGGAAAGAACATAAATGTACAAAAAGTTTCATGGGGAAAACAATTTCTACAACATTTCTAAGCCTTACTAGACATAATGCAGATTGCCGTGAAGAATGCAGAGTCATAAAATGATAGCATTCACAAATTTAACCACTTCAACTTACATAAAACAGAAAAACACCGCATATATTTTCTGGACACATTCAAAGCGGAATCATTTTGATATAAATTAGAAAATCCTGTATATATTACAAAATACATAAATTATTGCCAGATCTATGTATGTTGCTATATGCACAGTACAGTATAGAATTTACATCGTACTGACCATTTACATTCCCTACACACCCATGAACTCAATTCATTTGCTACCAAGCAAAGGTCTGGACACACTTACTGATTCTGACTATTATTCCTCCATTTTAAAATAAGACTTAAGTCAAAATTATGAAATAACACAAAAGACGTCTGTTTGTGTGTGTGTAAAAAATAATTTAATTTAAGCAGAGAAACACAACTTTAGTCAAGTGCGTCCAAAGATTTGACTGTGTATCTGAAATAAAAAAAGAGCTTTTTTTTTTCTTTATGATGGTAATTTCTCCGTAATTGTGACATGAAATAGTCTGTCTGCAAAGCCTTTTAATCATCTGTCCCATAACCTTTATAACACAATTACTTCAGTCTGCTTTGCATTGCAAGAATAAAAATGACAACATAAAAGATCAAGAACATTTTACTCAAGCTGTGCTTGAGGAACTGAAAAACAATGTTGTAACCTTGTAACCAATTTCCTCTTTATTGGAGAACAAAAATATAACAGAAACACTTGGGTTCTCAAAGTGCTTAAGAGAAACTTCTGCCTGTCATAAAGATAATTTAACACTAGAGGTAAGATTGACTCGATATATTAACATGGAACCAAATGTATGCATCCTGTCATGCCACAGAAATTTCTTCATCACAATTCACCCTAAAATCAAAAGAAAAGTTTAGACTGTGCATTATATTTCCAGTATAATTCTCACCCCAACATAGCGTGTTCAGATGTTTTACTTTATAGTTTGTTTGTAATTCTAGAGAGTATATATCCACAATACCATAACAAAAGTATCTGGAGGACAGGCATGTTTATATCCTTTTAAGCTTTATTTTCTTTATGCAAAATATTCATTATCTTTTTTAAATTCATTCATCTATACAAAAATATTACCATCTACTCTATATCTTTTTCTTTTGAATTTGGGGTGATCCGAACATGTCCTTGACAGGTTTCATGAGCTCTAGAATGCATTTGCAGAATTAAGTTGTGAGTTTAAGATAAGGTAAGCTGTGTTGTGGGGGATTTTCTGAATGAGCGATCAAGCTGAGGACTTGCTTAGGGGTCCTCAATGTCCATGAAATCTTTTTTAGGTGGGGCAGATCCACGGTACCAGGCACAGCTGCTGTCACTCCTCTTAACGCAGGTGTAATGCTGAGCCTGTGTGCCCTGAACTGTTCCTTCCAGCACCCAGTCAGTCCAAAGACACTCTGTGGGGTCGTTAATGGAACAGGGAATCATGGAACACTGGACAACCTGCACAGAGACAAGAGGAGAAGAGCTGTGAGAACATGAAGACAGAAGCACGACTAGATAGATAGATAGATAGATAGATAGATAGACAGCAATACCTTGCAATCACAGCCCATCTGGTAGCGCTCACCCAAGCTTTTCTTCTGTGTCATACTCACTGTCTCCCAAGACTCAATGTAGTCGCAAAGATTTATACGCAATGTGCCGTTTGAATCCAGATTACCTGTGGAGATTAATGAAATGGTGTTGGTATAAAGATGCTGCAGATTCTACAGGAAATAGTCACTGTAAAAAACTATTTGTTGAGTCAAATTAAAATAATTTGTAACCTGGCTGCCTTAAAATTTTAAGTTCAGTCAACTCAAAAAAAGTTTATTCAACTTGAAATGTTAAATTTTACTAAGTGACAACTTAGATATTTGAGTTGAATCAACTTAAAATTTTAAGGCAGCTGGGTTACTTACCCATCTGTTAAGTTTAGCAAACACAAATATCTAAGTTGTTACTTACTGCAACTTAACATTTCAAGTTGAATAAACTTATTTTAGTTGACTGAGCTTAAAAGTTTAAGGCAGCAAGGTAACAAATTATTTTAAGCTGACTCAACAAATTGTGTTTTTTATTTTTTTACAGTGTATTTCCTGAATACTGTTCTCCACAATATGTTAATTCACTCTTACCTGTAATCAGGTATTCCTTTTTGCCATTGCTCTCAAATTTGACTCCGCACAAAGCTGAAGAGGGGCCGGTGAAAATGGTGTCAATCTCTCCATCAGGTCCCTTAAACATCTAGTAAAGAAAATGGCATGAAGAAGTCAATAAACAGAGTTTTGGGTTTCACTTTTGGTATCATTGACAACAAAATTGATCACACATTCATTTTGGCAACCCAGGCTCATTAGAAAAATAAGCCTGTGGCGAAATGATATTAGATTGTTTATGTTAAACATCTTGTGATGTTTTCAAAGTGAAATGTCCAGTTAGTGGTGGCTAAAAGAGTGTTTAGTTTTACCCAAAACTGATGAACGCGAATCTAGCAATGTTTTTTCACTGTAAAAATGCTGCCTTCATTTTTTAAGTTAAGTCAACATGAAATGTTAGGTTGTACTACGTGAAAATGTGGATATTTGAGTTGAGTAAACTTTTGAGTTGAGCAGCATGAACTTGCTTTTTAAAACTGAAACAACTTTTTTTTTTACAGTGTTTACAATGGTTGTTGTATGTATCACAGCAGTTTCAATATAAAACGTTGTGTTAGTGTTAGTTAAATCCTATACTTAACCTAACTGATAGTGTTAATAAAAGCAAACAAATTTGCTCAAGCAACCATACTATTTAGCTTTTTTCTACAAGATGTTTTATTGTGACTTGTGTTCATACCATTCGCCTTAACCGAAAACTGTCCGTCACTGACAGAATTTTTTTTATCAGTGATGGAAAACTCTGAAAGCCGTCCATCACTTTGACAGATTACACTGAGGGTGATCTATTGTAAACTGTAATCTCCACACCTGTCCAGTTGGTGGCGAGCGTGCTCCAGTGTGGCAGCAGAGCACTGGATCCAGAACAAAAATGAAACTGTCACGAATGTTGTGCTATGCATTTGATTACGCACAGCCGAGTAGCCTACCCACTTTAGCTACAGCGATCTATCATGCCACATTAAAGAGCACCCAAACGGTATTTATTGCTTGAATTTCCTAATGAAATGGACACAGTTTGAAATCTGAGACTTGGTTTCATATTAAAAGTAGCAAAGCACAGAGATTAGTCTATTGCAATTTATTGGATGGGAGGCACACTCTGTACTGTTTATTTTGTTATTTTGTACTGTTGTTTTACGCCCGTCTGTCAAAGTGACGGACAATGTTAAAGTCTAACACAACCACCGGTTCATACCAAAGCGCTTTGCATCGCAATTGCAATGCTGTACCAGGTAAGCTTTCGAGCAAGTTTACTATGCCAAAAAAGCCATACACATGGAGCTGATTATACAAACATTAAAATGTATTACTTTACAAATTTTGTTTTGAAGTTATAACATAGTAATGTACAAGGAACTGTGCAAAAATAAGTCTTTAATAATAAATGATCTGCTCCTGTACTCCTAATTTGTTTGAAAACGAATGTAAGTTGTTGATGTGTTACTGCCGCTACACTCTTAAAAATAAAGGTGCTTTAAAAGGTTCTTCACAGCGATGCCATAGAACCATTTTTGGTTCCACAAGAACCATTCAGTCAAAGGTTCTTTGAAGAACCATCTATTTTTCTTAAGCTTTTTATAATCTGAAGAACCTTCTTTCGTCACAAAGAACCTGTTGTGACACAGAAAGGTTCTTCAGATGTTAAAGGTTCTTTATAGAACCATTTAGACAAAAAAAGTTTCTTCTATGGCATTGTGAATCACCTCTATTTTTAGGAGTGTACCCTGTTAAAAACAATATGCTCGCTAAGTATATTTTGAAGAATGACTGCTGGTTTAAGATGGTTTAAGCTGGTCTTTAGCTGATCCTAAGCAACTAGCTCCTGCTTAGCACCAGCTTAGGACCAGCACTTGACCAGCTTAAACCAGCTCAAACCGGCATTCATGCTTCAAAATGTTATTCATGTCATATTTACAAGTCTGACATAATGCCAACACAGCACTAGAGTTTTGAGTTTGTCTTCATTAATTTATGAAATCAGTGTAGGATGGGTGGATAACAACAAAACAAATATTCTCCACTAACCTTTATCTGTTTGACATCATATCGGATCATTTTGATTGGATTGCCGTAGGCATCATTTCCGGTGACCACCTCCTTCTGTCCAACTACTTTGGCTCTGATGACTGGAAAGACAAGGAAAGAAAACCCCATTCAAACATAAACCATTTAACTTGAAATGTAAACCATTTAACCTGAAAGTTGAAATAAGATGACCTATCTAGCTGCTGTTATTCTGCTCTATACTACAGGTGCTGAGTGTTGTGTGTATAGAGACACATGAGTATTTGATTAGCGGAGGGCAGTGCGAGGAATGTGCTCCCAGCCTGATATTCAGGAAGCCAGTCAGCAGTCTGACTCTTAGCAGGCAGCTTGCCCCCTGCTCGCCCTGCTGCTTTTATCTCCACCCTCACACTGCCTGCTCCCCATAGAGCTGCTGACATACAAATACCAAATGCTCAGTCCAAATTCATCTCTCCATTAATAAGCAAATTCAGGATTGCATGCTTTTCCAAATGATTTTTCCTTACTCTGCATTGCTAAGGTGGTTACTGGAGCATTGCTGGGCGGTTCACAGTGTTCTGTGCCTTGCTAAGACATTGCTGTGTGTTAAAAAGCCGATAGCATGCTGCTATGCAGTTGCTCTGATGTTTTGAAGGGGTTCTAGAGCAGTGTCATGTGGTTTCTATAGTGTTAAGGTTAATCATTTCAAGTAACTCAAGTTACACAATCAGATTACTTCTCCGATTTTACAACAAAAAATTGACTTGATTTCCTGTTTACTGATTTGCAAGCGCTCTTGTTTTCATGTTGAGAGGAACGGGAAGTAAGTGCAGAGGCGCTGTGTCCATTGTGTAACCATGATGGTTATTGTAATTCTAGATTACATGTAACATGCACAGGGTTGCGGGTAACACATTACAAGTAACTTGAGTTACGTAATCAGATTCATTTTTTTCAAGTAACTAGCATTACTTTTTAATGTACAATAAAATATCTGAGTTACTTTTTTCAAATAAGTAACAACAGTTACATTGTTTCAAATGTATTTTCTGACAGCTCTCCTGTCCACATGTTGAAAGGTGTTGTGTGCACTGTGTAAACATGATGCTTACTGTAGTTCTAGACTAAATATGCTAAATATGAACATGCCTGAGGCTTATTCATTTGACTTTTGGTGTAAAGGACTTTTACATTTGCCAAAAATATAACTTTTATATATTACAAACATGCAAGCGAGCCCAGCCCAGATGAGATAAAGTTACAGAAAAGTAACGTAACACATTACTCGCCATAAAAAGTAACTAAGTAATCCAATAAGTTACTTTTTTAAGGGAGTAACTCAATATTATAATGCATTACTTTTAAAAGTAACTTTCCCCAACACTGAACACGCATTTACGCAAACATGAATGTCCAGTGTCCATAAATGTCCTTCGATGTCCAATCCAATTCAACTATACGAATAAGCAAAAATGACTAGTTCAACATCATTTGTTTTTTGTTTGTTTTTTTTAATTGTTGAAATAAGAGTGTTACAGTTGTTAATTTGTTTTTTGTTAGCAACACCAGCCCAGTTGAGAATCACTTTCCATAAAAAGTAATGCAATTAGTTACTTTTGTAAGGGAGTAATGTAATATTGTAATCCATTACTTTTAAAAGTAACTTTCCCCAACATTGTGTTTCTAGGACCTGTCAAAAGACTTTACTCCTCAAATTCTGGTCTGTAAAAGTATCTCTTTTAACATAAATTCATGTCATTTTTAAAATTACAAAAACAAATCTATTTATAAAAAATTTCCCATGAGCTGCTTTATTTGTGCTATCTATCAAGAGTTTGTGTTATATATACAGTGTGGGACAATAACTAAAGTTTAATACATATCATTTTTAGAATAAATCAGAATTTATATATTACTGTTTTTTGCTTATGGAACACTAATATATACTACAGTACTGTTCAGAAGTTTTGGGTCAGTTAGATTTGAATAAATTACTATATTTATTCATCTGGATGCATCAAATTGGTCAAAAGTGACATGAAAGACATTTGTAAATGTTTCAAAATATGTCTATTTCAAACTATCTCTGTTCTTTTGAACCATGTGGACTTCCACAGAAACAAGAAGCTGCACAACTGATAATAATAAGATGATAATAATTTTTCTTGGGCAGCAAATCAGCATACTACAATGATTTCTGAGAGATCCACATTTTAGAGTGAGAACTCCTTCAAAAACATTAATCGGTCTTACTGACCCAAAACTTTTAAATGGTAGTGTATAGGAATAAGAGAGATAAAACTTCCCTATAAAACACCTCCCGACCTATATTGGAGTTTTCAGAGAGCCCATACATACCGTCCGCACATTCAGGCCCAAACACAGAGCGTCTTTTCTATTGGCCACACACTCAGAATGCCAAATACACCCACAGGATCCCAGTCTCAAGTCAGGCATGCCTCTCTCATCAGTAACTACACACACAGGGTTTATGCTGGTTTAATCACAGCCTCCCTTTTCCACACATTCATTCCACACCGAGGCGGAAGATACACACACAGTGTGGGTGCTGTTTTCAGCTCCAGGTATGTGAGGGGAAACGGGAGCCCTCCACATGATTCATTTACGGGTTCCGAAGGTCACGTGGAATACCGTACACATGTACAGGGGAATCTACAAGTCAGCTCTAAACAACTACTGCGGGAAGAGTTTAAACAGCACGTTTAACAACTGACAACTTTTCCCCTGAGGGTCATTGTGCGTGGTGTCATTATATGTTTGACACTGTTATTAAACTAAATTGAATCAACACTGAACAGACTTGAGCTGAATAATGACACCACTGTCTCCTGTAGAGCTGCTTTACAGCTGAACTTGTTTCATAATGAACTTTACAACATTGAGACTAATTTGAATCAACGTTAAACTAAACCGAGCTGAATAATGTCACTATTGTCTTCTGTGTTTTATAAATAAACATGACTTGACTCAAAAAGGTTGAATCTGGTTAGGGTCTTGTGGGAGTTTCAAACAGCCAGCATCACGGTGCCGCATACATTGAATGAGATTGGCAATTCCTGTGGTGGGCACCAGATGTTGTTTTCAGCAAATCACTAAACGCAAAGGTGGGTGTGCGGTGATTCGGATACACCATGACTGCGACTGACTCCAGTAACCCAAGTCTCACCATCCCAAGTCATGTAATGACCGTCTAACTAACGTCAAAGGCCAACCACAGTATGTTGCTAGCATGTGGCAATGCTTTCTCAATTTTTGAAGTTGTAATCAGTCTGTTGAAAGAGGTTTTAATCAGAGGGCCACTACAAACAATGGAAAACGCATAGGTCATGTAATGGCAGGGTACTGAAGAGACACTGAAGGTCAAAGTGTCACCGCCAGATCAGAGGCAGGTTACACAGCGTGACACAGCGCAGCTAAAATTAGGCCTGAGATTCTTCTCTTTTCATTTCAGTGTTATTATATTTCCAAGTGTGATGTACTCTAACACATATCTGCACAGATATCAAACTGCTTTATGTGATGACTATTAATGGAATAATGCAAATATAAAGAGTAGGATGTGTGTTAAGAATTAGCAGAACTTGTTATTAATGGGTGTATGTCTTAAAGACAATGTGAAGGCTAGTCTTGTGTTAATTTACTGTTGCCAAGTAACGTCACACCTCAATGTACTGTTATATAGAATTGAACAGGTGTGTTGAATTGTTTTATAATGACTTATGATGTGACTCATCCAATCAGCGTTTAACACCATAACCGCCTTTCTACAATGTTTAGCGTTTAACGTCAGAACTGTGGAATAATGTTATTTGATTGCATTGAGTCTTTTGTTTTTATCTCAGCTATTACATAATATAAGACTCGTCAGTAATTTGTTATGAATAGTCTTATCCTTTAGAATCTAAAAAATGTTGACCCAATGCTGGGTGAAATATGGACAAACCCAGCGGTTGGGCTAAATATTTAACCCAACCCTCTGGGTAGTTTTATTGAACTCAGCTATTGCTTAAAATGAACCCAAAATATGTTAGAAATTAGCATTTATTATATGTTCAATAAATGAACATTTATTAATGCTTTAGTAATTATTAGTAATAATAGTAAACCCTATATTTAATGGCTTATTAATAAATGTTCACCTTTTGATTATTACTAATACCTTTAGTAATTATGTGTCAGATTTGATCATTTAAGTTCATTAACTGAAGGTTCGTTTTAAGCCAACCATACAGTCATTTTTAAACAATAGTTGAGTTGAATAAAACTACCCAGAAGGTTGGGTTGAACATTTTTCGCCCAGAGCTTCGTTGTTTTGAACCCAGTTATTTTTTGTTGTTGTTTAGGGTGTAACTCCAAAAAAATAAAGAAAATATTTAAATAAGATATAAAGTACCTTTCATATCTATGGTATTTAATTCATTGGACTATCTAGAAACATTAATACACACACACACAAAGAACTATATTGTGATTTTACACCGTTAACAACAACAACATGAACGTACTATAGAGTTAGGGTTTGGTTTAGGGTTAGTTGCTTGTAATTATAGATAATTTACCGTTTCTGTTATAGTAGGTATGTGTAATGAGTCGCAAGGACTCTGTAAAAAAGAAAGTGTTACAGTAATAAATTCGAATATTACAATTAGAGTGAACTGAATTAAAAATACTACACGGTTTTCAAGATGGAAAACATGTCAGGCACTTTTGTGCCCTTTTGAGAGCCCTGTTATATTAATAACAGCATAAACATTTTTAACATTCTGACCCCAGAGGTATTAGAATTCATATCAGCTGTTCTGTCTATCCAATTAATAGCTGATATTTATTGAGAATTTTCTGCCTTTAAAAAACAAGGCCTTTCCACAGGATGTGGAATATAGTAAAGGCACAATGAATCTATTCTTATAACATCCCAGCAGAAAGTCACTTACTTAAATTGGTTTATGCATGGTTTCCTTTGGTGTTTGAAATATGAAATACTATTGACTGCAGTCTGAATAAAAAAGTAATATAGGCTACTCTATAAAATCATCACTTAGAAGTTTGTATTTCATTTGTATTAAACATTTATGTTTCTGTATAAAAGAAGCTGTCAGATGCTGTCTTGTAGCATCATATAAACGGGGTTTTGGATATGAAATAGTTAAAAGCATGGAATCTTACCGACATCCGCATTGCAATACGCCTGCTGAGGATGTTCAGGAGAGCAGCTGCAGGCTTCGGCAAACTCTGCGGCTCCGCACAGCACTAACAGCAGCAGAGGAACACAGCGAGAGCGGCTCATCTTCATTGGAGCGAGGAACGGAGTCTTCACGAGTAATGCGGAGAGAAACAGACGAGTGGATTTCCTAAAATCAAGTTGCTTCCGAAGACAGGCTGCCTTTGAGACACTGACTTCAAAAAAGGACCAGACAAAAACCTGACAAGAGAGAAAGTGCTAACCTGATGAGAATGTACGGAATGTCAGGACAGTGTTTGCTCCGTCTGAATGGCCCTGCTTTTATACGCATCTGAGCTCCTCCCACCTTTTTCAGAGATTTTTTGCCTTAGATTTTTTTGATGATTTAGTCATCATGCCCTCATTGTTTAGGCAATTTATTGATATTTTGTCTCTGTTTTTACGTTACCAGACTAAAATATGAGTAATATTGTGAATTAATGATATTGCAGAGACAGAATTGGGCAATGCTGAGCCTCTGACGTTTAGTACTCCTTGACCTCACAATGACCACTGACTTCCCATTATTAAACAGTTACTAATGTCTAGCATAATTACTGATCGCATCCCCTTATTATCTTAATAATTAATATAGTTATGTATTATTAATATATGTGCATAAAAAGGGACACTAGAAATAACAACCCCAGCATGCAACAATTTAATAAACAATTGCCTACACAGTTGAATAAGACATTTTAATGTAACTTGTCGTTAGTCTATAAATCTACGATTCATATATTTATTTATTTATTAATCATTCTTAAATTTTATGCTTTATTCACAAAACGAGATTAATATCTTCCCCTTGTTTGACGTGCGCTCGCATGATTGACGTTGGCGCTTCAGGTCACAAAGTTCATTTGATCATGGCGCAAAAGAGAGTTTCAGATTTTGTGTTTATCCATCAGAATTTCCCATACTTCCCGTATTAGGGTCAACCTATGTTACAATCGCTAGCTATTTCATTATATCTTTTATTTAACATCGTGAAAAAATGTGCTCCGTATTTTTGTCATTTTTTATTCTGTTGATTTATGATTAATTTATCATTTTTAAGATGTGGTTTGGTGCCCTTCAAAGTAGCTGAACGATATTTCCCATGTCTCTGTGCTTGAAATGTTAAAATGTTAAAAAAAAAAAAAAAAGTCCTTCAATGTGTATACTGTTGTATACAGTAAGATTTGTAATCTTTTTTAAAAGTCTTTTCTGCTCATCAAGGCTGTGTTTATTTGATTAAAAATACAGAAAAACTGTAATACTGTGAAATATTATTAAAATGCAAAATTGTGGTTTTGCATTTGAATATACTTTACAATAGAATTTATTCCTGTGTAATAAAACATAAAAAGAATATAAAAATGTATAAAAAGAAAACGTTAAAAAGAACAGCATTTATTTAAAATAGAAATATTTTGTACGCTATCGATCAAAGTTAGAAATTTCTTTCTTTTTTTCTTTCTTTCTTTGAAAGAAATGAATTACTTTTATTCAGAAAGGATGTCTTAAATGGATAAGTGATAGTAAAGACTTGGAGTGTTCAAAAATAATTTCTATTTTGAGTAAATGCTGCTCTTTGTAACTTTTATTAACTTTATAAATTAGCATATTAGAATGATTTCTAAAGGATCATGTGACACTGAAATAAATTCACAAAAATAAATTTTATTTTAAGGTATATTAAAATATTTAAATAAAATATTATTTTAAATTGCAATAATATTTCAAAATGTTACTTTTTTCTGTATTTTTGATTACATAAATGGAGCTTTGATGAACAGCAAAGATTTCTAAAAAAAAAAAAAAAAAAAAAAAAAAAAAAAAAAAATTACAAATGTTCCAAACCTTTGAACGGCAGTGTAAGCAGTTAATTTTAAAGTTAATTTAATGTAATGAGAGAAATAATGCACTCATTTGGACATGGGACAACAGAATGCTGTCTGTCAGGGCTGCATTGTTATTTTACTGTTATTTCTATATGTTAAGACAAATAAGGAACTCAGAACAGCTGAAAGACGATGAAGGAAGTCCATCTTGCATAATTCCCTGTTGAAATTACAAGCAGCAGTGCTGCCTCAGAATCAGGGAAACACTTCTGCACTTGCTGGTCAGTACTCGGTCCTACACCCACTCCTTCCTTTCTCTCTCTCCTCGAGACTTTCTTCAGTGATGCATGCCTTAGCAGTCACCACTAAAACAGGGGAAATATTACAAAATCAGACAATGCTGCACGCTTTACCATTTAAAGCTATGTCTGGCTCTACTTTCATTTAGAGAGGGAGACCCTCTTAGTCCTAATATGAGCTAGGCCATTTGTTGCTTGTAATAAAGGGGAATTTTCAAAGTAATCAAGTAATTCTGTGTCATTTTCCCTTAAATCTAATTAAAAACAAAATGTGAGTTAAACAATCCCTTTCCTCATAATGTGTTATTGTGGTTCACCCTTCATTTATTAGTTTGAGAAGCCATGGTGTCTTTCATGACTTGTACGTCATAACAAATGTCTGTAAAGGGTTCCAGTGAACAGAATGTTAGTTTTTATGATTTGGTGGCTGCTCAGTTACACTGTAGTGTGGCAAAATGGTCATTGCTCATTGTAGATATTTTGCCTGGAATACCAGATTTACAATCATACACTTTATGTAAATTACATTTTTACATTTTCTGAATATATATATAAAAAAAATGCTAAATTTTCCTCCACAATGCTAGGGTGATGTGGTTTGCTTCCAGGATGTTATTACACAGTGGCTAGGGAAATACTAGGTGGTTGCCCACTACCAAGTCACTATTATATTTGGTCTCTTGATATAAATAATATTATATAAATGTGTCTATGGGATTTTATATAACAGTAAACATTACAGTAACAACGTTTTGCGATTTCTGAGCCAGTACAGTTAAGCAAGTGAAATTCATTGTCAGTTATGGTAATTAAAGTGGATAGCTGTTGAAGATTATATGTTGAAAACATGGTATTTGCTAAGTGACAAGCTGTTTCCCCACAAAAGCAGTTCTATCATGATAGCCATCAGAGAGTTTTGCGTGGCAATAACAGGAAATACTGCTGCTGCACATATAACATATATGAAACAACCCCCATATATTACATACGTGAAATTGCCCCGTAGCAGATCTATACAGGTGGAGCTGTGGAAGGAGGAGGGTTTCTGAAGCACGCTGCAACTGCTACAGCAAGCATTAGCCAAGTAAGCAAGCTCATTGGCTGCTGATGCGAAATCAGCTGCGCCATGTGAATTATGATGTAATTATATCAGATTGAGTTAGACCTATCGTCTTGCACCATCTAGAATTTCATGACAGAACTTGCGGTGGCCACAGAGCTTGGCCCACCATGATCACCAGCATGTCCAGTGATGAGGGCCGCTAGTCCTGTGCTTTCAGCATCTTCCCTTCCTGTGGTTCCCCCACCAGAACCAGTTCACAACATGGCTGCCGGACCAGAGCCCTGCATCCAGTATTCCTGATCATTGTGTTGGCTGGCTTCCAAGTTGATGACCCACCACTGATGTTAGTATGGGTGGCCATCATCCCTCAGTTCACTCCAGATGCTCCCGAGGCAGCATCCACTCCAGGTCATCCAGTGGCGTCCACTCCAGATGCACCCGAGGCAGCATCTACTCCAGGTCATTGTCTGCCTGTCCTGTCTCGACCACTGAAGCCATCCTTGACCTTCCTGCCTGTCCTGTCTTGACCACAGTGATCACCGGTGAACCTTCTGCTTGCCCTGTCACGGCAACGGAGGCATCCCTAAATCCCTTGTCTGTCCCACTCCACAGTTCGTCTCCGCTGTTTCTGGATCCTCAGCCTGTCCTTACACAACCACGGAGGTCATCCCTGTACTCTCTGTCTGCCTTGTTATGACCACAGAGGTCATCCCTGAACTCTGTCCCTGCCTTGACATGACCATGGAGGTTGTCCCTAAACTGTCTGCTGGTCCTGTTATGGCAACAGAGGCCATTGTTAACCTCTCTGTGCTCTCTATTACAGTTCTGCCTGCTTCTCAGTGGAGGTCTTCAGCTCCATTGGCTCTGCCCTGGTGGTCTTCTGCTCCAGCATGGAAGTCTTCAGCTCCGTCAGCTCTGCCCTGGTGGTCTTCTGCTTCACCATGAAGGTCTTCAGCTCCATCAGCTCTGCCCTGGTGGTTATCTGCTTCACCATGGGGATCTCTGGTCCTGTCTGCTTTGCTGTTATGGTCTTCAGCTCCATCGCCTTGGCCCTGGTGGTCTTCTGCCCCGTCTTTGGGACCTCCAGTCTTGTCTGCTCTGCCATGGGGGTCTTCTGCTCCACCCTGACCTTCTGATCTGCCAGCTCCGCCCTGGCTTCCTGTTCCACCAGTTCAGTCCTGGCTTCCTGCATCATCCTGGCCACCTGTCCATGTGCCACCTTGGTTTCCTGCTCTGCCCTTGTGTCCAGTTCTTCTTCCTCTCCATGGACCTAAACTGCCACTTCGCCCGCAGTCCGCGTCCACTCTGATTCCCTCCTGGACTTCTCTGACCATATTAGGATTGTCTGGAAGCTGCTCCTTAGGAAGGAGTTATGTCACAAACACCAGCTGGAGTCCTCCTGATGCCCACCAGAGGGCACTCCTTTCCCAGACTACTGCCACTTTATCAAGGACTTCCATAATCCTCGGCCCGATCTCGTCAGCTCTCATTGTTTGCACCTGTGTCTCATTAGCCTAGTTGGCTCACCTGGAAGGCAAGCCTGGCACCATTAGCCAATAAAGCATAATGGCTAATGCAAACACTTCCGGTTTTGGCAGTACATGGGAAAGGAGACCAGAGGCCATTTTTTTTAATGGATCTCAATAGAGGAGAGGCTTCACTACTTTTTAGAGGAAACCGTTTATCATTTAATGAATTGACAGCCTATCTGCTACTCTTTAACATGTTTTACACTAAACAATACTTTTTGATTTAACTATTTTTAGAGTTTACCATGAAACAAATGCCATTTTATAAGAGAAGTCACTGACTTTTTGCGACAGATGGGATTCAGCTTACAGCACTTCTCATTCATTCCTATGATATCCGTAAACGGCCACTGAATGTCGTTCAACTCTAACTGAAATTCAATGACATCAAGGCTTTAATCTGATTGGTTATTAAGGCGTAATTGATCCAAGCTAGCTGTTACGCTTTCTTCAATAGTAAGTAATGCAGACCCTCTCATCTCCCTATAGTAAGACAATCTCTGACTGGTTCTCTCTGTCATTCATTGCTAAGTCTTGCAATTGTCAGTACTGCATTTCCAAGCCTAGTATCCTGATTCGCCTGAGTCTTGGTCTTGTTACTTTTCCTGTACTCTGGATTTCTTAGTTGCCTCAGCCCTTAACTCTGCTGTTGTTTTTGGATTGTCTGTTTTTTATGACCTTTCCTTGTTTTTAGATTGTTTGAGGATTTCTCTTTTAATAAATACTGTGTTTGGATCCTCAGCCTTCATGTTTCGGTGCAGTTCAAGTAACTTTAAGTAATATTTTGTTTTATGTCTAAAGAAAATATGTTGATTAAGTATGACATATATATATATATATAAATTTCAGTGTGTCATTCATGTTCATCACATAAACGTGGGATTAGTTATTATAGGGTTGTTCAGATCCTTCATCCTAGGCATGAGTAATAGTAATAATGATAGTGCACTTGGTTTTATAAAATACTTCTAACCATAATCTCCACATGTCATGTTGGAATAAACACCACAAACCTACGTAAACCACTGTACTGAGGCCAATACAGACTTCTAAAGACACCCATACACAAAGGTTTTAGGGGTAAATGCCTATAGACTGTGGCATGTGGGGGCGTAAAGCATAATAGGTTCAAGCTGACCACTTATCCTTCCACTGAAGCTGCCCACATCTGGTTTGCTTCCCACAAAGACTACAAAAGACCTTACTGGTTATATCAAGTCAGAGCTCAAGTCATTCCGGCTGCTCATATAAATAGTGTAGATACACTGTAAAATATGTATGCTAGGGAGAGTATTTCATATGACTCACCGGAAAGAAAATAAGTGAAAGGGCTGTACAGCCAATAGGAGAGTAATGAGTAATGCGTGGAATATGAGCAGGTTTACTGTATGTGTCAGGATCAACATGCCTTACGTCACTGTTTGCCACTGTCCATCTGCCCTCTGTAATCTTCATCAGAAGTTTCCACTATTACTTAATCCCTTCTGTCTTACGCATGCGAAATATACTTTGTTTTGTAAACTATTATTTTTTTGTTCCAGCTAAGCAACTGGTATTTAGGTCTAAAAAGTACCCCTTGAGATTTTAACTTGGGTGGCATTAACATGATCCATTTTTGTGCATTTATTTACACAAAACAGCATTTTGGGAGTCTGAAAATGCAAACTTTTTCGAACGGGTTTCGAAGTGCAAATTTTTTTTCTGTTTGTGTAAACTATAAAAATGCAACTTTGTGGAAATGGTTAGGTAATAATCAGTATTACCTGATCCTGTAGTGTTTCTTTACAAATGCTATGGACTAGCATGCATAATACAGCATTTTTATTTGTTTTCATCTATTCTTGCGAATGAGGATCATTTGGACAATGCTGTCGTCTGTATGCAAAAAACACAAAGGGAAAATGTTCTTTTTTTCACATTTGCATTTCTCTGACGTTGGTCAATTGTTTAACATGACACTGGTTAAACAAATAAAATATTTAATCTTTTTAGTAAGTGTTTAATTTTGTTTGTTTTTATTTTTATATTTATTTTAATTTGACATTTTTACATTCAAATCAATCGTATCACTTCAGAAGACTTGGATTAATTCACTGGAGTTGTTTAGATTCCTCTTATTTTTGGAGCCACAAACATATGGACCTTTTGATTTTCACTGTATGAACAAAAATGGATGCAAAACAGCTCAAAATTCTTCTTTTGTGCTACACAGAAGAAAATCGTAAATTATGGCAAAATCATGAGAGAATAAAAAATTTTGGTTAAACTTCATCTTTAATCTAGACAAGGATGATTTTTTTTTTTTTTGAGTAATACATAGTTCCTATACTTGTGTTATTTCAGTTTCATTTTTTTATTCTAAAAGGGAAACAGTATTAATGAGTGTTTTGTTTGAATGCTGATATAATGGAATAACGTAAGAATGATACATTTGAAAAAAATGTACAGCTCACAGTCTGACAGATTACATCTGGTTTAATGAATAAACTGTGAAATAATAGAATAAACAGTGACTTCTGTAGAATCCCCTTGTATGGTAGATATCATTCTTACTCGACCCCTGAGAAAAGTGTGGGCTTAAAAGAAACGAGGGTGTGGAGCTGGACATGGCAATTAAAAGCATGAGGGGAAATGACACACTCGAGATGAAATGAGCAGAAATCCTCATGGCACGCCACAGCCTGAGGAGAAAAACAGAGATGTCTACATCAGAGGACAGCGTTACGCCCCTTACCCAAACAGCTCATCTCTGTCTGGAAGGAACAGGGTTTTTTTCTTCAAGGTCCTCACCTGACTGCAGGGCTCTGGGATTCCAGGATCTAATCCATTCCAGGAATTATAAATGAAGAGGTACTTACTGCTACATGATTTACCACTACATAACATTATTTAAAGATCAGCTCTAATCTGAATAAATAAACAAGGCAAATGGTGGCTGTTTTGAGAGTAACTTTCATTTTGTACTGTATAAGATGTTACTATTTCGTATCTCACATTTTTTAAACATTATGAAAAACTATGATTCAGCAACATTACAGAAAACCTGAAGCTTTATGTAGGAGCCACGAAACATGAAGTGATTCTAACTTCTCTTGTAACGTATTATAGTGAACTTTTGAACCAAATGTAGGAAATACCAATGAAATACTATTGCATCATTTCTAAGAAGAAACTCACTGGACCACTATAATGAACCAACAGCAATGATGTGGAAAGATGCATCTGGCTAACATGGACAATATTGTTAGACTTAAATTTTACATTGTGAAAATTAATTTAGTTTAATCCAATAGAAAATTTGGTAACTTTTTAGTATAGGGAACAGTTCTTACTATTAACTAGTTGCTTATTAGCATAACATATTGGCTGTTTACTAGTATTTATAAAGCACAATATGATCATATTCTACATCCCTAATCCTACCCAATGCCTAAACTTAACCACTGTCATGAATCTGGTCGGTGACCTGCGGTCCGCTCACCGCCAGATGTCGCTCTGGTCCTGTCATCATGCACTGACCGTTGTTTTGCATCCCGGACTACATATCCCACTATCCACCACGCTGATTGCGCCATACACCTGTGGCCAATCAGCGGCCCTATTTAAGCCCCGGACTTTCACTCGTTAGTCACCGAGTATTGTGCAGTGTTTTGTGAAGAACTGTGTCAGTTGCGTTTAGCGCTCTCCTAGTGCTAGCAGTGTGTCATAGTTGTCCCTAGTTTCCTAGTTCCTAGTTCCGTGTTCCCTTGTTCCTAGTTTCCTGAGTTCCTAGCTTCCTGAGTTTAGTTTTCTCGCCTGGCCATCTCGTTTCGTCTGTCTCGCCGCCTGCCTTTCTGGACTCTCGCTCGTTGTAATGATTACTCTTCTGTCTCACGTCATGGATTATGTTCGCCATTGATCTACCCACGCCTGCCTCACAGACTACTCTTGTGCCTCGTCTCAACATACCTGTTTGCTGTTCTTCTGACCCTGCCTGCCTGATCATGTATTTGTCTTGTCGTTTCAATAAAAGCTCGCATATGGATCCCCTCGCCTCTCGTCTCCCTCTCCACATGACAGAATACTCGGACACTAACGAGTGAAAGTCCAGGGCTTAAATAGGGCCGCTGATTGGCCAAAGGTGTATGGCGCAATCAGTGTGGTGGATAGTGGGATATGTAGTCCGGGATGCAAAACAACGGTCAGTGCATGATGACAGGACCATAGTGACATCTCGCGGTGAGCGGACCTCAGGTCACCGACCAGATTCATGACATAACTCGGTCACACAAGGATCCAGCAGCTTTACCCCCCGGACATTCGACAGGTATGGACTCAGATCGCATTCTTTTTAGAATAAGACAAGGACCACGCACTCTTGAACAATACACCCGAGAATTCCTGGCCATTGCTAATTATTCCACCCTTCTGGACTGTATTATTATTGAGATTTTCTGTGATGGAGTAAATCAGCCGTTAATGAGGAGACGAGAGGCGAGGGGATCCATATGCAAGCTTTTATTGAAACGACAAGACAAATACATGGTCAGGCAGGCAGGGTCAGAAGGACAGCAAACAGGTATGTTGAGACGAGGCACAAGAGTAGTCTGTGAGGCAGGCGTGGGTAGATCAACGGCGAACATAATCTATGACGTGAGACAGAAGAGTAATCCTTACAACGAGCGAGAGTCCAGAAAGGCAGGCGGTGAGACAGACGAAACGAGATGGCCAGGCGAGAAAACTAAACTCAGGAAACTAGGAACTCAGGAAACTAGGAACTCAGGAAACTAGGGAACACGGAACTAGGAAACTAGGACTACGACTATGACACAGTGCTAGCACTGGGAGAGCGCTAAACGCAACTGACACAGTTCTCCACAAAACACTCCACAATACTCGGTGACTAGCGAGTGAAAGTCCGGGGCTTAAATAGGGCCGCTGATTGGCCACAGGTGTATGGCGCAATCAGCGTGGTGGATAGTGGGATATCTAGTCCGGGATGCAAAACAACGGTCAGTGCATGATGACAGGACCAGAGCGACATTTGGCGGTGAGCGGACCGCAGGTCACCAACCAGATTCATGACAACAACTACCGAACTAACTACTAATAAGCAGCAAATTAATAGTTTACTAAGGCAAAAGTCATAGTTAATGGTCAGTAACAGTTCAGTATCCAATCGTTTAAAGTATCCTAAAGCACTGAGGTGCCTCAGGGTTCAGTTATTGGCCCGATCCTCTTCTAATTATTCATACATTTTTATACCACTTGTAACGATAGGTGAGAGACGAGAGGCGAGCGTATCCATCTGCGAGCTTTTATTAATGGGACGAGAAAAAAACATGGTCGAACAGGCAGGGTCAAAACAGTAGCAAACAGGTATGTCAAAGGCAAGACGTAGGGATTAATCCGAGAAACGAGCAAGAGTCCAGTGGGCAGGCGGCGAGACAGTCAAGACGAGAAGGCCAGGCGAGAAAGCTAAACACAGGGAACTTGGAAACTAGGGAACTAGGAACAATAACGATGAAAATAGCAACAACAATACAAAACACAATACTCCGTGGATTGCAGGGGGAAAGACCGGGGCTTTTATAGCGCTGCTGATTGGTCACAGGTGCTGACCCAATCAGCGTGCTGAATGACGGGGAATGTAATCCGGGGTGTGGTGCAACAGTCTGAGTGTTATAACTGGGTGAGAGCGACATCTGGTGGTGAGCGGACCGCAGGTCACCGACCTGATTCGTAACACCACTGCTGCAGCTCTATACCTGTCATTCCAGCTTAACAACACCTTAACAAATCTATCTATCCTATATTTTGAATGGCGCATTAGAGAAATATTATTTTTGTCAGAGATATATATTTTAAAATATAAAATCTTGGTCTGCAATAAGAAACAATAAAAACTGTGTATAAAAGATTTTTGAAATGAGCAAAATAAATGATGAACATTTCCAAGTTTTAATCTTTTAACACATTAAAAAAAATGTGAAAGTGTACAGTGAGTTTAACGTCCAATTGTCAACAGGTTGTTTCATTCTCCAAATGAAGAACAAATTGCTGTTATATCCAGATACCAATAGTGCCCTCACCAAGGAAAGGACAGAATTGTGCAACTGATGTGAGTGTGGTTTTATCATGTCATTGATGTGAGACATGTAGCAGTATTTCAAGAGCCTGGCGAGACACGGAACAAGTTCTAACACAATAACTAGTTACTTAATGTGTTTCTCAGACCAACCTCATCAAAACAACATTAGTCACTGTAATGGTAACACTTTTGTTTTTTAAACTCTTAACAAAAGCTCCTTTGAATATAAACATGTACTCATTTTTCCTCTAAAATGTGTCATGGTGCACTCATGAGTTATCTACATCTTAATGCTTCACGCCTTTTAATTACTTTTTAACTATTTGGTCTGCTACAGGAAATCTGCTTGCTTAGTCACTAGACTGCAAAAATACAAGAACAGCTGCTCATTTGTAAAATTAGAGTAGTTCAGACTTTTGTTTTTTTCTATCTGACATGTTTACAAGACTTGTATAGGTGTTTTTTTGATCAAATCGAAAATGTTTCCGAGAACTTCCCGAGTTTTACCATGGAACATTTGACGCTATTCAAAAGCTATTGTCAAATGTGTTATGCAAGAGAGGTTTCATCAAATCTATTCAGTTTGCTTACTAGAATTTTTTAGGTATATCTGAATGCAAAAGTCACAACAAATTACAATGGAGTCTGGAATTCTTAAACCAGTAGGAAAAATACTTTGTTTTGGATAATGTACGGGTGACTATAGAAAATATGAAGTGTTTTCTTATTTAGAAAGAATCCAGATGGATATTCCATTTAAAGTCTGTGCATCCCCGTGGATTAAGATTTGTCTCTCATTTCTGATGTCTTGATATTTTTAATTTTTTAAATATTCTTCTTCTTTTTTATAGAATTTCCATTTGTATAAACAAGATTATTATACAGAGAAATATTATGTAACTTACAGTGTTATGAAAAGTTGCATTTAAGCGCATCATAATTTTTTGTTATTCCCTTGCGTTAGTTATATTTTGTGGAAAGTAAAGTGTTACGATACTTTTGCATTACTCTTTTTCATCTAAGCTGAGTTTGCGTGATTGTTTTTAATATATATGTATACATATATATATATATAATTGTCAAATTTAAAAGTCCTTTCAAACTAAAAGTAAAATGAAGGAAATGCAAATACATGTCTGTACAGTAGAGGGCGCAGCTCAAACAAACCAGATGTGCTCACATTCTGGACACAGGAGAAGAAAGTTCAATGCTTTTCAGCAAAATTAATAATAATATTAATAATAATAATAATAATAATCATTTTTGTTCATTAGTATAATTGGGTCATTGTAGGTCAGCAGCAAAGACATTGGTTAATAAAATGGTATTAAATACATAAAGTACATTTGTGTTAACCCGCATTTAATAATTGCAGGTTTGTGTCATATTCTGAGTTTGCATTTCACAGTTTTTTTTATTTATTTCAAAGAATACTGAATCTGTCTTTGTGAAAGTAAATGCATTTTCACATTAAGACTAGAACTACAGTAAGAATCATGTTTACACAGTGTAGGTTAAATATTACATATATTTCTCTATAAATCGAATCAGGTGCTATTTTCTATGGTGAACCTGATGAAGATGTGAATAGAAAATATCTTGTCTTTGCACTGAGCGTCTGTGCAAACTTTTTTGGCGTCTGTTTAAAATTATTGTAATTTGTGTGTGTGTGTGTGTGTGTATAATTTCAGTAGCAAACTTGTTGGACTCTTTTTTATTTATTTATTTTTATACTTTGTCATTTTACTTAGTATATGACACAAAATTATTAAAAAAAAAAAAAAAAAAAAAAAAAAAAAAAAAAAAGCTTTGTATCATCCCGAACTTGTATAGGATGGTTTTAGAATTATTATTATTATTTTTTATAATGCAAATATGTGCATAAAAATAATGGTGATTGAGCTTAATCAGATTTACTGTTTTACCAGCCTATCCCCGGGGTTCACAGACAAGGCTTAAGCCTAGTCCCAGACTAAAATGTAAGTCTGAGCTGTTTCAACGGAAAGAAACTTGCACTGATTGATCTTGAAATATGTCAGCCCCCTTTGTTTTGTTTCAAGATGCACACCAGTAATGTTTTTACAGTTTTTACAGTAAGGCATTTTTATTTAAAAATTACTCTAATGTCCTAATTGAACTATGGCCTAATTAGACCTAGTCTAAAGCTGTCTGTAAAACCAGCCCTATGACCTCTGACCAACTTACCAATAGGAGGAAAAAATAATAATAAAAATAAAATAAAATAAAAAATGCAAAATAAATTATGAAAATGTTTTTGCTTGTTTGTTTGTTTTTTTTTTATTATTATTTGTATCATTTTTAAGTGCATGTTTAAACAGACAAAAATAGTTAATGTCTAACATTCTGATCATTACATGAAATAAACAAAATGATTAAAACCCTTCACTGATTATTATATTGATCTTAAACTGACATTGAACATTACAAAGGAATATTAATCATGATTTTAGTTTGACTGAATTGAATAAACAGACCTAAACTTTACCACCAGTAGAAAATCACATGATGTTAACAGCATGCATTCAGATATACTCTGGACGCACTACAAATCTAAAACTGTAGTCATCAGGACAGGGGTTTGGCAGAACCATACTGTTATTTGAAACTACCGCCATGTCGTTTTTGAAATCCTGGACATGAAAGATATTGTTTTCATTCTTACAGGTAAGAATCAACCTGTTGCTGTAGCGAATGATGCTAGCGTAATTATTCTGATTGCCATATCCGTAAAACCTTGCAACAGGAAAAGTTGTACATGAAATACCATAGTTAGAGCATTCCTGAGCACTAAAAAACAGCTGGGCTTGCCACGGCACCGTTTGTTCTCTGTAAAGAGCACTAGGGTGTGCTGGTGTGGAGAAGGATTGGATTCTGTTGTTTAGACCATAGTAGTAATTATGGTATTGGTAATTGACTGTTGTGTCATTAATAAATATATTCCACTCATCTCCAGTGTAGATTCTGGGAAGATACTCATGGCTCATGTTATCCATTTGATTCCTGATCTTAGAGAAGGGCAGAACATTGAACTGAAAACCTCTCAGCAGACCAGTTAGGTACAGTTTCTCATGATTTTGACGGAGAACCTTTGAGGAAACCTGTATTTCATACAGTTTATCCACTGGGATCAAGAGGAAGCGGATTTGATTCAGGAGACTGGCCTGTTGATCTGAATTAATCTCATCACCTTTGCCTTGAATCCATCTCTCCAGAGCTTCAAGAAGCAAAGCTTCATCTTTCACAATCAGGTCTGAGCGCTGTAGCAGAGCGTCCATCATGGGAAAGGAGATGGTGCTCCACACTGGAGAGTTTATGAGATACGCACAGTTCCAAGAAAGATACTGAAGAACGTTCTCCTGCAGAACAAGATCATGTGTGCGGACGGCGTACTCGTACATGGATAACTGTGTACGGAAGGTGTTGTCTTCGGGAAGGAGTACAGTGAAGGCCCTTCCAACATCCTCCATAAGCTTCTTCACTCCAAAGATAAATGCCAGCCGATGCAGACATTGAGCCGATGTGATGGAAACATCAATCTGACGTGTGTACAAATACCTGAGCAAGAACAGATATTGTTAGTGCCTATGTACTGTGTAAATGTTTAGTTTTCAGGAAATGGTGTAATTTGTGATTGTAGCGGATGTCTACATTAGCTTAAAATATTCAAGCTAAAGGCTTGAATACACTGCATGAAAAAACATAGTCTATCTGCACACTCACTTAGCACTTGCACACCTCATTGCTAAGAGATTCATGACAGACTGCTTAAAGCATTAAATGCAAGTTTCACAACGCTAACCAAGTACAGCTGTTTTTTTGGTACTGGAAGCTTCCATTCAGCTGCATCAGCTTGCCAACCAGCAGCAAGAAATAGAGGTTGAGTGATCAAATGGAATTCAAGCATATTTCGGGTAAAATGAGAACTGGTTTTTAGAAAGTTACCTGAGAAAAGCAGAGACATGAGGATGGCAAGTCTGGCTGACATTCACTGTGAGGGTTCTGGAGTTATTTGTTATGTTTAATTCTGGATAAATCATGAGGATTGTACTGTGCACACAGAATGTCAGTTTTGCCCCTTCGCTGACGTCTTGTATGTTAATTCTGAAATCACAACCATCTCCACTGTCAAACAGAAGACCGAGATCATCAGACAAACCCAGACTGTTATCCAGAAAGAACTGACGATTGCTGGTTATGTTTGTACCTGCAAAGAAAAGGTAATAAAACAGATTACAAATGTTCCTTAAGTTGCTCAATCCAATAAAAATTGTAGTCAAAGTACTTCAGGAAAAGATGGAAAATCACCATAATTTTTGTAGAAAAACAATTTTCTTGATAGTTTACTGGGATTATAGCCAAAATTGTTGCCATTTATAACAACACTTTGTGCCCAGTTGACAGTTAACTTCTGCGCCTTACAAATGAATGTCTTTGCCTATTTTGTTAGGCTTATGCATTTATCCAAAGCAAAACCTGAAAAAAGGAATCCAGAAGATCCCACAGCATTGCAGTTCACGTAATTCGCTTCGTAACTGGCAGCCCTTTAGAGCAGCCTACGAAGCATACAAAGAGCTCCTCTGAATGCCGGAAGAAGCTAGAGCGCTTTATGTATACTCGAGAAAAGTCAATTAGGACCCTGCTTATCCTCTGGGTTAGAAAGAGCTAGAAGAGTGATAACTCTTTAGGCACATAGCCGTGTCTTGGTTTGAGGATAACTTTGCAGTCATTAGGCCCAAACTCAAGCATGAAGCACTGATTGACAAATCAAATACTTACTTGACCAGTGCTAAAGTAGTAGCCTAGAAGTAGGGTGGTCTTGAGTGATAGGAGCCTTATTTCGGCCACCTAGAGTGGCTCGAAGGAAAGGCCTTGTAGGGCCCTAAGGACTGTGGATAAGTCCCTTGTCGGCACAGTATGAGGATTAGTCTCCTGAGCTCCCCTCAAGAACTTAATGACAAGGTCATTTTTGCCAAGTGTCAGCCATGAGAGCATGATTCACCACGATGGCTACCACATACACTTAAAAACGTAAAAGAGCGTAAAAGAGGTGCAGCCCTTATCCAGCAGCTCTTGCAGAAAGATTAGCACAGATAACAAAACACAAGAGAACGGGTCCTCATTCCATGCTGAATAACAGTCTGAAAAGGCCACTGGAGGCTATAGAGGTGTTTCATAGATGGGGCTCTGGCCTCCAAAATAATCACCCTTGTTAATCACCCTCATGGACAGCTGCAAAGAATCCCGTTCAGGGGCTAAACATGAAGGCTCCACAGCTTGGGCCAGGAATGTGAGATCATGTCTCTAGCTTGAGAGAGGAGGTCCTTTCTCAATGGAATTGGCCAAGGAGCTGCCAATAGCAGCTGTAATGGGAAGCCTGTCTGAAACAGGCGAAGGGCCTTACACGGGGCTACAGCTCCACCGCAGTAGTGGATCACCTTAAGGCGAAGACGTCCCCTCACAGGCTTTGTGAGGCAGGCCCTATGGAATCGCAGAGGAGGTGGCTGCCCAAGGTGCACCAGGTGGCTGAGCAGCAGTGACCTGTGAGTGAGACAATTGGTAAGGCAATTCATAATGCAGATTACCATCTGAGGGGTAAGAGCTGCATCCATGCACTTCGTGAAAGTGCATGAGGCCAGAGACAGTCCAAAGGGTAGGACTGTATATTGATATTGATAAGGAGAATATTCTGACGAAATGGCGCTCAGAAACGACTTACATAGTAGTCTGCTCCACCTCTTTTGGTGGGCTGAAGCACCATTTGTTCATGCAGCTACATGAACGTGAACAAATCAGGCTTTAGCATCAGTATCAGACAGGAGTTTTCCAACAAGTGTATCAATGCAACAGGAGAGACCATTTAACAGGGAACAATAATACTCTTATTTCAGCATTCATTCATTTCTAAGAAGGCTGAATTTGTTTTTGAGCAACTGAGATGAGTGAATGCATGTTCACATTTAGTGTGTAATCATGTATACTCCGCATAAACAACGCCTCTTACTCATACTTTTCACTTACTTTCCATTTCTCTCAACATGGAAACAAGAGAGGTCTCAGTCAATATTTGGAAAACAAAGCAGTTTGTGTTGCATCTTTGAAAAAGTAGTTCAGATATTTTGTGTTAAATTTAAAAGTAATGTGTTACTTTACACACAAGTTATTCAGAATTTACTTATAGTCTTAAAGTTCCCATAAATGAGGCCTACTATCTTTATGTGATCCTTCACATATATTTTCAAATTCATGATGAAGCAATTTTTGAAATAAATACCTGGTAAAAATGAAAGAGATATTTGTGGCTATATGTTAGACTTGAAAGTGTATCTGTGAAATGAATAACAAAGGCATTTTTGTAGGAGAAACATTAAATAATAAAAAGCAAGTACTACTTAGTTTCACACATCTAAAATGTGTAAATGTGTAACAGCGCCACCTAGTAGCAGAATGATGTTGTGAAGTCTAATGTGTGGCATCTGGGACCATTTTAGTTTCTGCACTTTACCACAGAATACTTTTTTAATGATACTAAATATTTCATTATCCTTGCTTATACAAGAAATAAAATAGACATAATAAAAAAGAACAATATAGTATTACAATATAAATATATTAGATATACTATACAATATAGTTTTACAAAGCCTAAATCAATTTCCATGAACAAGCGTTGTAATTTCTGTATGATCCAGTAGATGTCTTACCAGACTCACAGACCACTCCTGCGTCCTCTTTATGTGAGCAGTCAGTAATACCCCAGCCTTTGAAGCTGCATTCAGACAGTGAACTCTCTGAGCCTTTACAGTTCATGTCATCCAGCCAGATTGGACCAGAACCTAAACATTATAATAGAACACGGGTCAAAAATAAGACTGCTGTTATCACAGTGTGCAACAATTAAATTCTCTTCCCCAAACTAATGTGTTTATACCTTCACCATATTGTCCTCCAGGCATAACTGATATCGCTCCAGGAAAACCCAGCTGACGACACACCACTTGTGCTTCAGCCAGTTCCCATCTGTCATCACAAACTGTACCCCACTGTCCATCATGGTAGACCTCCACTCGACCAGCTGAGGGAAGATCCCCCACCAATCGCACACTGCCCTCACGTTTTGGCTTTGACTCTTTATCTGTCGCAAGCAATAAACATGTCAATTTAGAGGGTTGTTTCATGAACATGTAAAAGAAGTCACACGACAAAGAAAACAGCAATCTGTGAAACAATGAAAACTATGTTTACGATCAGATAAATAGCTTTGCCAAGATTTAAAGGAGATAGTACAGGGGTGGCCAACGTCAGTCCTGGAAAAACACACTCCTGCAGAGTTTCGCTCCAACCTTGATACAAACTAATTTTGTTGTATTTGTAGAGACATGCAGATTAAAGCAGAGGAATGTTTATATAGGTTACTAACCAAACAGAGTCCAACGCTGTGCTGAAACATGGAAAAACAGCAATGTCCATAAAATATACATGATCATTATCTTGCTGAAAACTCCTTAAAACCTCAAAGCAGGATGAATACAATGCATGAAGGTTCTTACTGAAAGACTTACAAACCGTCTTTCATTTAAATATCTACTAAATCAGGTCAAGCATTGTGAGATATCACTTACATGATCTACCACTGTCCAATCACATTTGAGGACTACCTTGAGTTTCATTTCATGAGAAAACAAACTCAGGGAATAACGGCAGTGTGCATGTTCAAACAAGTCCTGTTTGAGTGACTGTTTGAGTTTGGCACAAAAACTTTCACACAATGCGAAGAGGATGTTTTTAAGCCATTTCTCAACACAGGTGTATGTACATAAAAAGTCTATGCTCAAATAAACCTGACTGTTTTCTGTTTAATTTTATTCATATCCACGAGAACTTTTGAATCTGGGTGTTGGCATTCCAGTAACTTCTGTGACCAGACTTGACTTTGAAAGGGATTTGAGCATGACACAGCTGAAACATTCATGATTAGTGTTAACTACATTGCTTTTGCTGCAGATTATTGTCACATATATTATTAAGTTGGCTTGAGAAAGCCAACTTACTGATATGCTATTTTCTTCTGAGACTAAATCTGTCGACACTAACTCATCCTAGAGCTTTAACTCTACAAACTCCAAACTCAGCCCAGATCTTCAGACTGATCTGAAGTTAGTTGCTATATCTTTTCTAACTGATCGGACTTACGGTTTTCCTAAAAATGACGATTAAAATTGGGAAAAATCCCATAGACTTACATTGACTGAATGTTTAAATGAGCCAACACTTTTTAAATTCCAACTGTCAAAACTCCTAGAATCCTTTGAGACTCAATCAAGCTTCCCTTCTATGTACTGTATTTCTAATCTATTCAAACTCATTCAAACTCATCTATCTATCTATCTATCTATAATCTAACCATTACTATCTATCTATCTGTCTGTCTATCTATCTATCCATGCCTAGCAACCAGAATCATGCTAGTAACTTGTTAATCATGCTAGAAACATGCTAGTAACTTGCTAATCATGCTAGAAACATGCTAGTAACTTGCTAATCATGCTAACAACATGTTAGTAACTTGCTAATCATGCTAGAAACATGCTAGTAACTTGCTAATCATGCTAACAACATGCTAGTAACTTGCTAATCATGCTAGAAACATGCTAGTAACTTGCTAATCATGCTAACAACATGCTAGTAACTTGCTAATCATGCTAGTAACATACTAGTAACTTGCTAGTCATGCTAGAAACATGCTACCAACATGCTAGAAACATGCTACCAACATGCTAGTAACTTGCTAATCATGCTAGTAACAAGCTAGTAACATGCTAGTAACTTGCTAATCATGCTAATAAAATGTTAACGACATGCTAATCATGCTACAATCATGCTAGCAACATGCTACTAATTTGCTAATCTTGCTAGTAACTTGCTAATCATGCTAACAACATACTAGTAACTTGCTAATTATGTTAGCACCATGCTAGTAGAATGCTAGTAACTTGCTAATAATCCTATAAGCATGCTAACAACATGCTAGTACCTTGCTTATCATTATAACATCATGTTAGTCACATGTTAATCAGGTTAATAACATGCTAACAACATTCTATTAGAACATTCTATTAGATATATAGATCTATCCATCTATCTATCTATCTATCTATCTATCTATCTATCTATCTGTCTGTCTCTGACAGACTGTATTGCCTTCAAAATATCCAAACATTAACCTTTTAAAACTACTTTAGAATTCAAACTATTTCAGCCTGAAAACCATCAAACTTAAAACTTTTTAAAACTTCTTAAACTTTTTAAACTTCATCAACTTTTCAAACTTTTTAAAACGTTCTGTTCCGGCTTTCTCAAGCCAACTTAAAGTTTGTCTTGACAAACTTTTTTTTATCTAGTTATGCATAGGCTTTTACATAACTGTACATTTTGGATCTGAACAGTTCAAATTTAAGAGTTACAGTACAACATAAGTTCGATACAGTATTCATAAGTCTTGAATAATAAAACCTATTGTGAAATGAATAAATCCAAATGTTATAGCTAAAAAACAACCTTGTTTGTTTGTTTGTTTGTTTTATGGCTACAAAGTGGACGAAGCAGCATCTGTTACAAGACTGAACATAGACTCTAAAAATAATAATTTCATTTTAATAAACTTATAGAGAGTGAATTCAGATAAAGTGGGTCATTTAAGATTGCCTGTGCTCAAATGATTTACACTTTCAAAGCATAACAATGTTAGATGTTTGTATTTGTTAAATATATACACTTAACAAAAAGTTTCCTTAATTCCTGAATTCATCCAAATAACTAAATCAGGCAAAACATGAGACTGATAAAAGAAGTATTCAGTAACTAGTTTCCTTGTGAATGTGACCATTCTCACTGTTTTATTCAACAATTAGATGTCGTTCAGCTGTGTGAAGTGTCAAAACAAAACCCAACTTCTTGAACCCCAGTTTGGGAAACCTTGGCATAATGTAATGCTTAATGCTCTTCATGTTATTAATTACAATAAACAGAATAAATTTTCTTACTCTTTGTATATTTATATCAATATGGTACAAGATTATCTTTTTCTTTTTTTTTGTAAACCAATGCGATAAATGTGTTAAGTCAAAAGTAATCTAAAAGTAATAATAATAAAGAAATAGTCTGACTATATTACCCAAAATGTGTAATGCAATGGATTATGTTACTAGCTACCATTTTTGTCATGTAATATGGAATAAGTAATGGATTAAAATTTGTAAGTAATCTACCCAGCACTGTTCATAACAATTAACACTGATGAGTAAAAGTGAAATCAAAATGACAGAGATAGTGTAAGAAAAACTTTTATTTATTTAGTTATTTATTTTCTTTTTGAAGTGCACTTTCAAAATTAAACATTTTTATTGCTACAATATTTAATTGAAAAGTTTAAAATCAACTGATACATTTGACAGAAATCACTGAAGAGTGAATGACACAAATAAAAAAAAAAGATTGAATTCAATAGATTCAGTTAATCTAGATTTGAATATACTGAAATGTCTGTAGGAACCTACAGTACCTGAAGTGCAGTCAGATATACACTGGACGCACTACAAATCTAATACTGTAGTCATCAGGACAGGGGTTCGGCAGACCCATACTGCTGTTATTTGGAATCACCGCCACATTATTTTTGAAATCTTGGACATGAAATACATTGTTTTCATTCTTACAGGTGAGAATCAACCTGTTGCTGTAGTGAATGGTGCTAGTGTATCTGTTCAGATTGCCATATCCATAAAGTTGTGCAACAGGAAAAGATGTACACGAAATTCCATTGTTAGAGCATTCCTGAGCATTAAGAAACACCTGGGCTTGCCACTGGACCTTTTGTTCTCTGTAAAGAGCACTAGGATGTGCTGGAGTGGAGAAGGATTGGATTCTGTTATTCTGGCCATAGCGGTAGTGACGGTAGTATTGGTAATCAATGGTTGTGTCATTGATAGATACACTCCACTCATCTCCAGTGTAGATTCTGGGTAGATACTCACTACTCATGTTGTCCATTTGATTCCTGATCTTAGAGAAGGGCAGAGCATTGAACTGAAAACCTCTCAGCAGACCAGTTAGGTACAGTTTCTCATGATTCTGACGGAGAACCTTTGAGGAAAACTGCATTTCATACAGTTTATCGACTGGGATCAGGAGGAAGCGGATGTGATTCACGAGACTGGCCTGTTTATCTGAACTAATCTCATCACCATTGTCTTGGATCCATCTCTCCAGAGCTTCAAGAAGCAAACCTTCATCCTTCACAATCAGATCTGAGCGCTGCAGCAGAGTGTCCATCATGTGAAATGAGATGGTGCTCCACACTGGAGAGTTTATGAGGAACTCACAGTTCCAGGAAAGATACTGAAGGACGTTCTCCTGCAGAACAAGGTCACCTGTGTGGACGCCGTACTCGTACATGGATACCTGTGTACGGAAGGTGTTGTCTTCAGGAAGGAGTACAGTGAAGGCCCTTCCAACATCCTCCATAAGCTTCCTCAACCCAAAGATAAACGCCAGCTGATGCTGACATTGAACAGATGTGATGGAAACATCAATCTGACGTGTGTAAAAATACCTGTGCAACAATAGTTCAGATACTGTAAGTGTCTTACACTGATTCAGACCTGCACAATTAAAATTCTCAATGAATTGAGACAACTGGATTGAACTATGAAGTGTAGTGGTCTTTAGAAAGTTACCTGAGAAAAGCAGAGACATGAGGATGGCAATTGTGGCTGACATTCACAGTGAGGTTTCTGGAGTCATTTGTTATGTTTAGTTCTGGATAAATCATGAGGATCAACCGGTGCACACAAATCGTGAACTCTGCCTGTTCGCTGATGTCTTGTACATTAACAGTGAAATCACAACCATCTTCACTGTCAAACAGAAGACCAAGATCGTGAGACAAACCCAGACTGTTATCCACAGAGAACTGACGATTGCTGGTCATGTTTGTCCCTGCAAAGAAAATGTAATAAAACAGATTAAAGTAATATTAATAACAAACAGAAATACAAATGCAAATATATCTAGTTGCTGAATATCTTACCAGTCTCACAGACCACTCCTGCATCTTCTTTATGTGAGCAATCAGTAACACCCCAGTCTTTGAAGCTGCATTCAGACAATGAACTCTCCGAGCCTTTACAGTTCATGTCATCCAGCCAGATTGGACCAGAACCTAAAAAAGATCAACAGAATTTGGATTAAATAAAAACAATTATTGTTATCACAGTGTGAAATAAATAAACTGTGCTGTGGAGTTCATACCTTCACCATATTGTCCTCCAGTCATAACTGAGATCGCTCCAGAAAAACCCAGCTGACGACACACCACCTGCGCATCAGCCAGTTCCCATCCATCATCACAGACTGTACCCCACTGCCCATCATGGTAGATATCCACACGTCCAGATGAGGGAAGATCCCCCACCAATCGCACACTGCCCTCCTGTGAAGGCTGCTTCAGTCGGACATTTCCAACTATTGGTAAACGACGTATTGCTGAAACATGAAGAAACAGTAGAGGCCATAGAAAGTACATGATTCTTCTTTTGCTGGAAATATTGTTTACGACAACAACAGGAACACACTTCACAGCTGAATGAGTCACAACACAACTTGCTTTTCTTTTTAAATAACAACCAAATCAAGTAAACTATTGTGAAACTTGGACTTAATGCTGTGTTATCACATCTGAGGGCTACCAAAAGTTTCACTTCTTGAAAATGCTACATTTGGGAAGTTTCATTACTGCAATATACACGTGTAAAGGGGTCATGTATTGAGAAATAATTTTTTTGTTTTATTGACATATAAGAGATCATTGTACTATAAAAGAATCTTGTAAGTTTCAGAACTCAAAACTTTCTCCTTAAAGCTTATATTGAAGTCAAGCTGCTAAGTTGTTTTGTGATTTGTGACTGTGACGAGTCAGCTGCCTCCCCCCAGTTATCATCATCACCCCGTCCCTTAATCACAGCCTTTCACCAGGCTCCTGGTGAACAAGAAGTGGGTGTGTGAGAGAGGAGGGGCGCTGAAACAGCCGTGTCTGGCAGCATGTGATGAGGCGCACCCGAACAAAATGGAGCCTCATCAACACAGCTTAAATGCTATGGCGCCTCTCCTTGAGAGACCGGTCACTTCCCCATGCATGCACGCTGATGTAGAGGGATCCCGTGCCGCCGAAGACACGAGCTGCTGGACCCGTGGTCTGGACGAGGACCACACCCGTTATATGGCTGACGGACCAGGACGCCGGGCTGTTTAATCCTTTTAAAGCGCTGTGTGCCGAGAAGGACGAAGCCGCTGGAAGAAGCCGCCGGCCATTGTGCCCAGGACCCAAGAGAGGAGCACATGCGGCAGCAGGACTCCACCCCTTACCTGTACCCTTCCTTCCTGAACACCGCCCCTCCCCCCTTTTGGCAATTGTGTGTTTATTTTATGTTTAATAAAAGCCTCTACAAGGCCTGACACCACACCTACTGTGTCTGTTGTTTGCTCCTCCTGCCACATCACATTATGACATCATAGTGTGACAAAAGACTGCCTCATGCCTACTTTTACATCACTGCCTCTTTAGCCCCACCCACTGATTTACGCATATAGGGCCCTATTTTAACGTTCTAAGCGCATGGTCTAAAGTGCACGGCATAGGTGCACTTAGGGCGTGTCCGAATTCAATTGTGCTATTTTAAGGACGGGAAAAACAGTTGGCGCATTGTCTTAAAGCGTTGTCCTTATTCTTTTAATAAGTGATGGGTGTGTTTTGAGCATAAAGTGCATTGAACCAATCAGAGTCTCATCTCCTATTCCCTTTAAGAGCCAGTTGCGCTATTTACACAGTGGAATTTGCAAGAACAAAGACTTGCGTTGTGCCTGGCGCTGCATTGCGCCAAGCGTATGATAGGGCCCATAGTATGTAACTAACGAGAGAGGCAAACACAGGTTTACTATAAGCAATCAAACAATAAAGAGGACTCTGAGTATAACTCTGACTCTGTACAGTGTCAAGTAAAATGAACAGTCTTAAAATTGTCTTCCCTCCAGTGCCATTCCTAGACTTCTGGGGGCCCTATGCAAAACTGTGTGTTCTTTAATGTGTGCGTTGTTAGTAAATCACACATGGAATTTTCTCCTCCCTTCTGTGCTTTTATTGAATTGCACACTAATTTGCCCTGTTTAGTAAATCTGGCTCTATATTGGGTCATACAGTAATGACTGTGTTTTTATCATGTGTCACTAGGGCTTTGTCTGTTACAGATAGTTGGACGTGTACTGAGTATTTATACTTTTTAACCTAAAGCCAATTATAGCAGTGGGCATTTACTTCTGAGTCTTGAATCTAAACAGTGTTCTGATGAAGGGGGTTAAAAACAGGACAGAAAATAGCTTATTACTTCCAAATTATTATGTTTTTTAATGTCAACATTATGTTAACATTATAAGTGGATTTTAGAAAACAGTATAACAAAAAAAGGAAGTTCATGATCTCTTTAAACAAGAACTGTCTGTCAGCATGTCTGGGCTAAGTTTAGCCACATGCAGTGTAAGTGAAATCAGTCAGACCAAGTTACACAATACAGAAGAAAGAGATAAGTTCATTTTAGCTGAGAAGGTCATGGACAAGAAGGCCACCCACCAGCTCTTTTCTGACAAGCTAATTCTGTCAGAAGGCCTGGTCATTGTAACCCAAGGTGATTGAGTCTGACGCTGTTTTCCTGGGGTCCCTCCAGCCTGCCTTCCCAGCAGCTGCTACCAACCCATCCCTTTCCCTACTGGAGTCACCACTCTACAACTCTTGCTTAATTGGGGTTCCCAGTCAGTCTCACCCTATGTGGTCCAATTCCCCAGGCAGCTGGTTGTATCCTGTCCTTTTTAGACCCACCTAGCTCTTCTGCTCTTTCTTGAGTTTTAATTGAGTGAAACACATTTGTCCGTGTTTCACTCCATTTCTAATTGTGTTTAAAGAAAGCGCTTAAGAAACAGTGTCTCCTTCACGGCTCGGTACACTTTCAACTCATTCTTTAGTATCAAGCACGAGACTTTATGACATTTACATTAATTCAAATTCAATTCAATTCAAATTTATTTGTATAGCGCTTTTCACGATACATATCGTTGCAAAGCAGCTTTACACCAAATTGACATTTTTACAATATATGTAGTAGTAGCTTGATGCACATATGGCAGAGATGTGTGGTAAAGATCAATTAATGACGTAATCAAACAGACAAAGAACACTATAAATTAGTAGCAGAATTCGGTAGTGCTGTATGTTTTCAGGGTTGGCATCATCTGAAGTCCTCTGTGGGGTTGGCATCATCTCTTCTTAAGTGTTCTGGATCCACACTGGAGCTTGTGAATTCCTAGTTACCATGGGATGTCAATCCCATGGCAAAAACAGAGAACAAATAGGAACATAATTAGCGTAGCTGCTGTTCAAACTAAGAAAAGGAAGGTTTGTTAAACCAGAGCTAAAAGATTAATAATGAACATTTGATCAGATATAGCTGCAGGAAAAGTTTGAGATGCATTATTTGAATGCTTGGCTAAAAAGATGCGTCTTTAATCTAGATTTAAACAGAGACAGTGTGTCTGAACCCCGAACGTTATCAGGAAGGCTGTTCCAGAGTTTGGGTGCCAAATGTGAAAAAGCTCTACCTCCTTTAGTGGACTTTGCTATCCTAGGTACTACCAACAGTCCAGAGTTTTTTTGCGACCTTAGGGAGCGTGATGGATTGTAGCGTGGTAGAATACTAGTTAGGTACGCAGGAGCTAAACCGTTAAGTGCCTTATAGGTAAGTAGTGCTATTTTGTAGCTGATGCGGAACCTAATAGGTAGCCAGTGCAGAGACTTTAAGATTGGGGTAATATGATCATACTTTCTTGACCTGGTAAGGACTCTAGCAGCTGCATTTTGGACTATCTGTAGCTTGTTTATTGAAGATGCAGGACAACCACCTAGTAGTGCATTACAATAGTCCAGTCTAGAGGTCATGAATGCGTGAACTAGCTTTTCTGCATCAGAAACAGGTAACATGTTTCGCAGCTTGGCAATGTTTCTAAGATGGAAGAATGCTGTTTTTGTAACATGAGAAATATGATTTTCAAAAGACAAGTTGCTGTCTAATATAACACCCAGGCTTTTGACTGTAGTGGAAGTAACAGTACATCCGTCTAGTTGTAAATTGTAAGTCAAAAGATTCTGTGTATTGTTTTTAGGTCCAATAAGTAATATTTCTGTCTTATCTGAATTTAATAGCAGAAAATTGTTGGTCATCCAATCTTTTACATTTTTAACACACTCTGTTAACTTCGATAATTCAGAAGTTTCATCTGGTCTTGTTGAGATATATAGTTGAGTATCATCAGCATAACAATGGAAACTAATCCCGTGTTTTCTAATAATATTACCAAGGGGCAGCAAGTATATTGAAAATAGTAGAGGACCTAGAACAGATCCTTGTGGCACTCCATACTTTACTGGTGATAACTGAGATGACTCCCCATTTAAATAAACAAAGTGGTAGCGATCAGACAGGTAGGATCTAAACCATCTTAAAGCCTGCCCTTGGATACCTGCATAATTTTGTAGTCGATCTATTAGTATGTCATGATCTATAGTGTCGAACGCAGCACTAAGATCAAGTAAAACTAGCAATGAGATGCAGCCTTGGTCTGATGCAAGAAGCAAGTCATTAGTGATTTTAACAAGTGCAGTTTCTGTGCTGTGATGGGGCCTGAAACCTGACTGAAATTCTTCATAAATATCATTTTTTTGCAAGAATGAGCACAGTTGAGCAGATATAACTTTCTCTAAAATTTTAGACATAAATGGAAGATTAGAAATGGGTCTATAATTTGCCAGTTCACTAGGGTCTAGTTGTGGTTTCTTAATAAGAGGCTTAATAACCGCCAGCTTGAATGGTTTAGGGACATGACCTAAAGATAACGATGAGTTGATAATATTGAGAAGCGGTTCTTCTGCCACAGGTAACAATTCTTTCAGTAATTTAGTGGGTACGGGATCTAATAGGCATGTTGTTGGTTTAGACACAGTGATGAGTTTATTTAACTCTTCCTGTCCTATAGCGGTAAAGTACTGTAGTTTTTCTTTGGGTGCGACGAAAGAAGTTGACATATTAGATGCAGTATAATCTACACTGGTTATTGTATTTCTGATGTTATCTATTTTATCAGTGAAGAAATTCATAAAGTCATTGCTATTAAGCTGTAAAGGAATATTTAGATCAGGTGGCGTCTGGTTATTTGTTAATCTAGCCACTGTGCTAAATAAAAACCTTGGATTGTTTTGGTTATTTTCTATGAGTTTGCGGATATGCTCAGCCCTAGCAGCTTTTAAAGCCTGTCTGTATCTGGACATACAGTTTTTCCATGCAATTCTAAAAACTTCCAAGTTAGTTTTTCTCCATTTGCGCTCAAGATTGCGAGTTTCTTTCTTGAGGGAATGGGTATTACTGTTGTACCATGGCGCAATACGTTTTTCTCTAACTTTTTTCAATTTGATGGGGGCAACAGCTTCTAACGTATCGGAGAAGATGGTGCCCATATTGCTAGTCATTTTGTCTAGATCCTGTGTATTAAGGGGTACACAGAGCAGTTGAG
The DNA here is from genome assembly GCF_022985175.1 of Labeo rohita. NCBI lineage: Eukaryota > Metazoa > Chordata > Actinopteri > Cypriniformes > Cyprinidae > Labeo > Labeo rohita. Next base: position 417,018 of record NW_026129854.1, on the reverse strand, counting down.
ATAAATCAGGCAGGTTATTTGTAAATCTATCTTTGGTGGCTGGAACAATAGTTCTGCCAAGACGATAACGTGGAGCCATATAGTTAATATCAGTGATACGCAGCATGCACGATACAAGGAAATGGTCAGAAACATCATCACTTTGAGGTACGATATCTATATCAGTAAGATCAATTCCATGCGATATAATTAAATCTAGCGTATGATTAAAACGATGAGTGGGCCCGGTGACATTTTGCTTGACTCCAAAAGAGTTTATTAGGTCAGTAAACGCAAGTCCTAACGCATCATTTGTATTATCAACGTGAATGTTAAAATCTCCGACAATTAGCACTTTATCAAAATTAACCAATAGTTCTGAAAGGAATTCTGCAAATTCTTTTAGGAAATCTGTATATGGCCCTGGCGGTCTATACACAGTAGCTAAAACAAGAGATAGGAGAGATTTCTTTTGCATATCTGGCAGAGTAACATTAAGCAAAAGTATTTCAAATGAATTAAACCTGTATCCTGTTTTCTGAGTAACACTGAGAATATCACTATATATTGTTGCAACACCACCACCACGACCACTCTGACGGGGCTCATGTTTATAATAGTAGTTTGGTGGAGTGGATCCATTTAGACCAATATAATCATTAGGTTTTAGCCAGGTTTCGGTTAAGCAGAGTACATCAAAACTATTATCTGTGATCATTTCATTCACAATAACTGCTTTCGGTGCAAGTGATCTAATGTTTAGCAGCCCAAGCTTTAAAAATGGTTTCTGTTCGTGTATTTTGCTTTTTTCTGGTTTAATTACGATCAGATTTTTCTAGATCCTGCATTAAATTTATGTTTTGATCTCACTATTCGAGGAACAGACACAGTCTTTATAGATTGGACAGTGCAAGTACTCTCATTTAAGCGTTCAGAACAAAAGCCGTCGTAGCAATCATTTGAGGATGTACTTACTAGTCAAATGGAGCGTAGCGTCCTGGAGATGTTGTCCGACAGCAGCTCCGCTCCGACTCTGCTGGGGTGCAGGCCATCCGCACGGAAAAGCCTAGGACGTTCCCAGAAAAGATTCCAATTATTAACAAAGAGCAGTTTCTGTTCTTTACACCATGTCAGTAACCATTCATTTAGAGCAAGAAGTCTACTGAACTTTTCGTGCCCACGTCGATACGTGGGAAGCGGTCCTGACACGATGATCCTCGTCGCGGGCGACGTGCTGCGAACCGTCTCGATCAGGCTGCTGAAGTCCCTCTTCAGAACCTCCGTCTGCCGCAGCCTGGTGTCGTTCACCCCCGCGTGCAGAACGATCGCGCCGACGCTCTCGCCGTCCTTCAGGATTGCGGGTATCTGCGCAGAAACATCGAGAACGCGAGCACCAGGAAAACAGTGGGTGTGGACTTTACCTTTAGCTAAAGTAGCACGTACGTACCGGACAATGGAGTCTCCGACGATCACAGCGTCGCGTTCCGTCTCGCGAAGGGGAGCGAAGCGGTTCCGGGTGGAGATCTCGAAGACCGGAGGCGGCGGAGGGGGCGAGGTCCTCGGCCGGGGCCTGGCTCGCGTCTTCCGCTGCTGCTGCACCCAGGGTCCGTGGTGTCCCGGCGCCGGAGTGAAGGACATCTGGGAAGATCGCGTCCAGGGTGCACGGGACCTGTGCAGAGAAACACACGGAGTAGAGGTGGTCAGAGTGTTAGTATCGCGCTGTATAACGTTACTCACCCGGGAGGACTCCAGAGCGGCCCTCCGCTCTCTCAGCTCCGTCTGCCGCACCAACAGCTCCTGAATCTGCTTCTCCACGGCCTCCAGCTCGAGCTGCAACGAGTGCAGCTCGAACGTGTCCTCACCTGCACTCAAAGGTGGACACAAATTCGCCATTTAAAGCAAGTAACAGTGAGTAAACAATGGTAATGTGTGTAAATAGTGTGTAAACAATGCAAGCAGGATTAGCGGCAACCACGCTGGTGCTGCTAACGGGCTATAAGCTAACAACTCGGGAAATCAAACAAAACTAGTTATAACAAAGTAATCCGGATGTTTTAGTTGTAAAATACAACAGGGGGTATATTCACACGTTATAAGAAACGAAAATGATGATGGTAATAAATTTGATTTTAAATTGAAAAACAGACAATAAGAAATCTACTTAACGGAGCTCAAACTCTATTTCAAACATGATTTTTACGTAGAAAAGGCGACAGCACACCATACTAAAAGAAAGGGATAGGCGAGGATCGGTTATCCAGCAGAGTTTAGCTCCAACAATCAAATACACCAGAACAAGCTAATCAAGGTCTTCAGAATTACTAGGACTACAGGCAGGTGAGGGTTTATTTCAGGGTTGAAGCTCTGCAGAAGATTGGCACTCCAGCACTACAGGATTCTGCCCTCTCCTTATTCTCATTTGTTCATGTTTTCTGTGTTTGTTCCAGGACCATAGTTGACCAGGAATGGGCAGCTCTGGTCCTGAAGGGGCCACAGTCCTGCAGTTTAGCTCCACCTCTAATCAAACACAACTGAAATGTTTAACCTGTGCCTTCAGAATTGCTTGAAAATGACAGGCAGGTATGTTTGATTAACGATGGAGACAAACTACAAAAGCAAAGTTGCCCATCATTGCTTTAGAGCTTAGCTGTGTTCAAACTTGCCCCCTGTATCTCTTTATCATAGAGAGAAATTCAACACACACTCAACTCTGTATAGCTGTCTTTGTGAGGACATACTATACACTGACACATGGAATCTCTAGCTCCTTACCCTAAACCTACCCATCAGAGCTAAGTGCCTCACCCAAACCCTTACCCTAAACCGGACCTTTGCCAAATTATAACCTGATCCCTAAAATCAAGTCTTGACCCTTTACTGTAAATGGGTCTTAAAGTCCAGCCAATGCGCCAATGGTCTAAAACTCAAACCGACCCTCACAAAGATAGCTGTACAAGTGCACACACAAAAAGCTAGTCTTTTATTTGTGCATGTAACATGAAACTATCTATGGAATGTGTGGTGGCTGCCAGATGGAAATCTTCAACACTAAACCTAAAATCTTTTCCCAGAAGATTCAAGGGAAAGCCTCAGTGCTTCATAAAGCTTAATTTGCACATCTGTAAAAAACAGAACCAGAAAAGCAGGAACAAAAATCAGAAACAAAAACTAGAAAATATCTGGAACTGAGTAGTCCTGACTGAACTGTATTTATTAATTTATTTTTGCAAGGTGGGGCTTTTGTAAAAACCACCACATCAGATGTTCTAGGTAATCCTATACTTTAGACCACGAAAGACACTGTTCAAGAGAATCACACACAGAATACAAAAATAAGTAGTGATTAGAAAGTTACCTGAGAAAAGCAGAAACATGAGGATGACAAGTCTGGCTGACATCCACTTTGAGGGTTCTTGACTTTGAGTTATTTGTTATGTTTAGTTCTGGTAAATCATGAGGATCATACTGTGCACACAAAAAATCAGTTTTGATTCTTAACTGACGTCTCATATATTAACGATGATATGACAACCATCACCACTGTCAAACAAAAGATCAAGATAATCAGACAAACCCAGACTGTTATCCAGAAAGAACTGATAATTGCTGAGTATGTTTGTACCTGTTAAGAAAAGGTAATATAACAGATTGAAATGCTCCTCAAGTTTCTTAATCCAATAAAAATCATCATAAAAGCACTTGGGGACAAGATAGAAAATTACCAAAATTTCTGTGAAAAAATTATTTTCTTGCTAGACCATTGAAATTATAGCCAAACCAAAGTGCTCAAAACTAGCCACTTCAAAGGGCCCTTCGGAATAAAAGGATTTCAACTGGTACAACGGATGGACACTTCAAACCCCCATGATCCTTTGAGCAGATTCTTTGCATGAGTCTCCGTATGGGCACGGGATGATGACGCAGAAGGACACTTCAAGAAACAGTTGTTTGGTCCCCTACACCCTTCAACCCTTTGAAGCATCCACCTGGATGATGCAACGGCAGCCATATTGCACCAGAATGCCCCGGACAATGGAGTCTCCGACGATCACAGCGTCGCGTTCCGTCTCGCGAAGGGGAGCGAAGCGGTTCCGGGTGGAGATCTCGAAGACCGGAGGCGGCGGAGGGGGCGAGGTCCTCGGCCGGGGCCTGGCTCGCGTCTTCCGCTGCTGCTGCACCCAGGGTCCGTGGTGTCCCGGCGCCGGAGTGAAGGACATCTGGGAAGATCGCGTCCAGGGTGCACGGGACCTGTGCAGAGAAACACACGGAGTAGAGGTGGTCAGAGTGTTAGTATCGCGCTGTATAACGTTACTCACCCGGGAGGACTCCAGAGCGGCCCTCCGCTCTCTCAGCTCCGTCTGCCGCACCAACAGCTCCTGAATCTGCTTCTCCACGGCCTCCAGCTCGAGCTGCAACGAGTGCAGCTCGAACGTGTCCTCACCTGCACTCAAAGGTGGACACAAATTCGCCATTTAAAGCAAGTAACAGTGAGTAAACAATGGTAATGTGTGTAAATAGTGTGTAAACAATGCAAGCAGGATTAGCGGCAACCACGCTGGTGCTGCTAACGGGCTATAAGCTAACAACTCGGGAAATCAAACAAAACTAGTTATAACAAAGTAATCCGGATGTTTTAGTTGTAAAATACAACAGGGGGTATATTCACACGTTATAAGAAACGAAAATGATGGTGTATAAATTTGATTTTAAATTGAAAAACAGACAATAAGAAATCTACTTAACGGAGCTCAAACTCTATACGTGCGACCGCAACAAAAACATGATTTTTACGTAGAAAAGGCGACAGCACACCATACTAAAAGAAAGGGATAGGCGAGGGATCGGTTATCCAGCAGAGTTTAGCTCCAACCCTAATCAAATACACCAGAACAAGCTAATCAAGGTCTTCAGAATTACTAGGACTACAGGCAGGTGAGGGTTTATTTCAGGGTTGAAGCTAAACTCTGCAGAAGATTGGCACTCCAGCACTACAGGATTCTGCCCTCTCCTTATTCTCATTTGTTCATGTTTTCTGTGTTTGTTCCAGGACCATAGTTGACCAGGAATGGGCAGCTCTGGTCCTGAAGGGGCCACAGTCCTGCAGTTTAGCTCCACCTCTAATCAAACACAACTGAAATGTTTAACCTGTGCCTTCAGAATTGCTTGAAAATGACAGGCAGGTATGTTTGATTAACGATGGAGACAAACTACAAAAGCAAAGTTGCCCATCATTGCTTTAGAGCTTAGCTGTGTTCAAACTTGCCCCCTGTATCTCTTTATCATAGAGAGAAATTCAACACACACTCAACTCTGTATAGCTGTCTTTGTGAGGACATACTATACACTGACACATGGAATCTCTAGCTCCTTACCCTAAACCTACCCATCAGAGCTAAGTGCCTCACCCAAACCCTTACCCTAAACCGGACCTTTGCCAAATTATAACCTGATCCCTAAAATCAAGTCTTGACCCTTTACTGTAAATGGGTCTTAAAGTCCAGCCAATGCGCCAATGGTCTAAAACTCAAACCGACCCTCACAAAGATAGCTGTACAAGTGCACACACAAAAGCTAGTCTTTTATTTGTGCATGTAACATGAAACTATCTATGGAATGTGTGGTGGCTGCCAGATGGAAATCTTCAACACTAAACCTAAAATCTTTTCCCAGAAGATTCAAGGGAAAGCCTCAGTGCTTCATAAAGCTTAATTTGCACATCTGTAAAAAACAGAACCAGAAAAGCAGGAACAAAAATCAGAAACAAAAACTAGAAAATATCTGGAACTGAGTAGTCCTGACTGAACTGTATTTATTAATTTATTTTTGCAAGGTGGGGCTTTTGTAAAAACCACCACATCAGATGTTCTAGGTAATCCTATACTTTAGACCACGAAAGACACTGTTCAAGAGAATCACACACAGAATACAAAAATAAGTAGTGATTAGAAAGTTACCTGAGAAAAGCAGAAACATGAGGATGACAAGTCTGGCTGACATCCACTTTGAGGGTTCTTGACTTTGAGTTATTTGTTATGTTTAGTTCTGGTAAATCATGAGGATCATACTGTGCACACAAAAATCAGTTTTGATTCTTAACTGACGTCTCATATATTAACGATGATATGACAACCATCACCACTGTCAAACAAAAGATCAAGATAATCAGACAAACCCAGACTGTTATCCAGAAAGAACTGATAATTGCTGAGTATGTTTGTACCTGTTAAGAAAAGGTAATATAACAGATTGAAATGCTCCTCAAGTTTCTTAATCCAATAAAAATCATCATAAAAGCACTTGGGGACAAGATAGAAAATTACCAAAATTTCTGTGAAAAAATTATTTTCTTGCTAGACCATTGAAATTATAGCCAAACCAAAGTGCTCAAAACTAGCCACTTCAAAGGGCCCTTCGGAATAAAAGGATTTCAACTGGTACAACGGATGGACACTTCAAACCCCCATGATCCTTTGAGCAGATTCTTTGCATGAGTCTCCGTATGGGCACGGGATGATGACGCAGAAGGACACTTCAAGAAACAGTTGTTTGGTCCCCTACACCCTTCAACCCTTTGAAGCATCCACCTGGATGATGCAACGGCAGCCATATTGCACCAGAATGCCCACCACACACCAGCTTATTGGTGCAGAGGTGTGAGTGATTAGGATGATTAGGATTCCATGATGGTCAGAGGCCAATGGGCAAATTTGGCCAGGATGCCAGGATTACACCCCTACTCTTTTTCGAAGGACATCCTGGGATTTTTAATGACCACAGAGAGTCAGGACCTCGGTTTAATATCTCATCCGAAGGACGGTGCTCTTTGACAGTATAGTGTCTCCATCACTATACTGGGGAGCACCCCCTGCTGGCCTCACTAGTACCTCTTCCAGCAGCAACCTAGTTTTCCCAGGAGATCTCCCTTCCAGGTACTGACCAGGCTCAACCCTCCTTAGCTTCAGTGGGCAACCAGTCTTGAGCTGCAGGGTGATATGGCTGCTGACTGAAGGGTTGAGCCCTTCTGAATGGAAAGCAGGGTAGGAGACCTCAAATATGCTTATTTTAAATTGTGTAACAGTGCCACCTAGTGGCAGATAGATGTTAGTGCAGTGGTTCTTAATCCTTAATTTGCATGCCTCATATGCATGGCTTTTTAGGATCTTGTGACCAAGAATCACACCTGGCCGGAGATAGGAAAAACATTCTCACAGACCCTAAGGAAGACACACCCCTCAGAAGCAGAACAGAATTCTTCATAAATGTTCAATCTTTCTCATAATATAAGTGATTGCTGTAAAATTGAGACCATTTTACCAATCACAGAGAGACCTTTACAATGCTAATAAACATGAAGGGGTAAAACTAGAGATTCACAAGATTCTTCATATGTGGTATATAGATATTCTTAGTGAACTTTCGGTTAAGCTCGTTGGGGGAGAAGCGTGAGAGGGGAGAGGGGGGTCATCATTGAGCAAGGAGGGAACTTTGGGCAAAGTGGTGTCATTTGCTCTCTTTGAAGATCTCTTCTCCAGATCTGTTTTGTGTTAGGTTCCTGAAGTTTTATGAGGAGATCATTTCTGGTCTTCCATCCTGAATCTCCTGCGTCACCCAGCTCCTGTTCTCCTGTGTTCCCTCCCAGCCTCCTTCTTCCACCTTCTCTACTAAAACCAGTCAGTTCCTCAGCATTGCCTCCACTGGTTCCTACCAGTACCTCAGTCAGCACCATCTAAACACTCTAATTTATCTTGGGCCTTCCAGTCCCCAACTCCCTCTTGGCATGAAAATCCCTTATTTTCGCCTCCAGCGTCCGAGTCTGGGCCCATCATCTCACTGGTTCCACTGGCTCCTTCATTTCTCCGGCTCCACCTTTGTCCTCAGTCGTTCTGGCTCTGCTGTTGTCTTTTGGGTCTTTGCCTCCACCTCAGTCGGATGAGCTGTCAGCTCGACCTTGGCCCCTGGAGCCACGGGGCTCTTCGGCTCTCCGTCTCCTTCAATCGGCCCCTTGGTGTCGTTAGCCCTACAACTACCATGACTCCTCCCTCCACCAAGTCCACTGTTGGTCTTCTTCCTGCCTGGACTCTGGATCTATATCTGGTTCCACTTGCTCCTGGCTCCTCCCAGGCTCCCCCTCCTTTACCTTGGTCTCCATCCATCATCTCCCCAGATACTCTGTTCTCTGTGTAGGATAGTCCCTGTTTTGTTCAGTTCTTTGCTGGTTATTTGCTTTACATGGTGTTTGTGCTAAGCAATTCTCCTGTGTTTATTCCTTATGGATTTAATTTTGGATTATACTACTTTGCCATGTGCTTAATATAGCACTACACGTTACAAGGGATAAATCTATTTTCATGAAATGCAAGTGCATGTCTGCAGCCAGACCCTATAGGTAATTTCTGCAAAACCCAGTAGATAGCCTCACAGACCACTCCTGCATCCTCTTTATCTAAGCAGTCAGTAACACCCCAGCCTTTGAAGCTGTATTCAGACGATAAGCATTCATAGTTCACGTCTTTCAGACAAAAAAAAAAAAAAAAAAAAAAAAAGAATTAAAATAAGAAAATAAAATTTGGATTTAAAATAGGATTAAATAGGGAAGAGTGGGGTAAAATGAGCCATTTTTTAGATAAGGGAAAATGAGGCAGAAGTACAATAAAAATATCTAAAGTAATTTCAGGGTGTTTCCTATCATTTTAAATGATCAGAATATATCTGTCAGATCCCCTCACGTTAGCATAGTCTTGCATTTGTAGACACATGCATTTTGCTGTTATATATATTAAGAAAGTACAAATGCAAATAATATTATGTAATTTTAAAGCAGTGGTATGTTTACATAGGCTTTTAACCAAACAGAGCCCAACACTGTGCCTGACACATGGAAAAACAGCAATGTCCATAAAATGTACATGATTCTTTTCTTGTTGGAAACACTATAAAACAGCAAAGCAAGATGAACACCGTTGGAACCTCAGAAGTGAAGACCAGGAGACTCTTACACAGGATTCTTTGATGGCAGTGATACATTGTAGTTTATATACATTTAAAGGGAAGTGCTTAGGAATGGAGACAAAGGATGTGGGAGATGAACTTAAACAAAGCAAGCAAATGAAGTATTCACATATAGCAACCCGGCCCATTTCACCAATCCTAATTCAATTAGCACAACTATTCAAAGACTGGTGCAGGGGCACTAAGAGCCAGACAAAAGTTGAGAGAATCTCAGTCTCAAACTTATTTGACTTACAATAAAGTGAACAGGAACTGGCAGGAATCTCTTGCTACAAACTTTGTTTAACAGAATTGTTCATCTGGGATCATCATCTTTACCATAACTGCTAAATACAATGTATTTCCCTTAGACTTTCATGTGATGGTTTGTCAGTACGCAAAAGCAGCAGATCTACAACAGATTATACATTTGTAATCCCACAACACAATTCATGAAGGTTCTTACTGAAAGACTTACAAACCTTCTTGCTTTCATTTAGATATTTTCTAAATCAGGTCAGTCATTGTGAGATATCACTTACATGTCCAATCCAACCACTGCCCAATCCCATTTGAGGACTACCTTAAGTTTCATTTCAGGAGAAACAAACTCAAGAAAAACATATCCTGTTTCAGTGGCAGTTTAAGTTTGCCACAAAAACCTCTCACACAATGCAAAGAGGATGTTCGCAAGCCATTTCTCAACACTGCACTGAAAATGCTAATTAGTAAACCTTACTTAAAAAAAGCATGCAAACCGATTGCCTTGAAAAAACCAAGTAAAGTAAAATAAGAACAGTATTTTGTACTTACAAAGGTTTATTTAGTGTTGTAAACTTACACGCAAGTTCTGGTAACTCAGAATCACTTAGTTGCATTTACTTGAACAGAAATCTAATTTACTTGCTAAAACCATGCAAACCGATTGCCTTAAATAAATCAAGTAAGCGTTACTCTGGTGCTAGAGTAATGCTTACTTGGTTTATTTAAGGCTATCGGTTTGTGTGGTTTTAGCAATAAATTAGATTTCTGTCCAAGTAAATGCAACTAAGCACTTAAATTACTAACTAGTAATTTAAGTAGTAATAGTAACTAGTCTAGTAACTGAAGTGCTTCAAAAATCCATTACAAATTAATGAAAACAATGTTCCATTCATATGACACATACATTTAAGGCAGTGACAAAGTTCAAAGTTAAAGGTAATGTATTTTTTAAATGGTTTTCAGTGTAGTTTTAAATACAAACAAACAACAATCTGATTTAGGGTATGCTTAGTGTAAGAAGTGGAGGTAGCGGTAGGAGGATGAGTTTAAGTATGGCACTAGGTAGGCTGCACACGTTGCCAGTGGTTTATATATAATTAAAGTTCAAAAAGTCACTTTAGTTTCAGGGTTTTGTTCTGTCCAAGTAAAGCACCACACTTTGAATGAACCTCCAAGTGTTTTTCATGGTATTAGGGCAATCCAAATGTAGCAGTAATCCAAATGTACCAAGTGACATTCCAGAAACAAACAGCTGATGTAGATTCTACAGACTGTTCTTTGCAGTACCACCCTGAACAATGATGGCAGAAGACACAGGGTCAAGACAGAGAAGATTTGGAGAAATACATCATCTTCAATGATGGTCAGCAATCCAACACATATTAGTGTCCAGACTGCATCAACATCAGACATCTGTATAAAAACCAAACAAATAAAATATTAAGTAGGGAAATGTGGATGGTTATTTGTCAGTGTTATCTGTCCTGCCTGGTTCACCAAAAATTTTAATTTGTTATCATTTACTCACCCATGACTTTTGTTCATTTTGGAATGACATGAGGGAGATTAAATGGCATAGTTTTCTTTTTTGGGTGAACTAGGTATATAATCAACAATAATCTTATAGAAGTATCTCAGTAATATAAGAGCAAATACAAATTACATTTTCCCACAATTAAGTGCTTGCTTAAGTTGTATTTTTTTTTAGAACTTACAAAGCAGTTTAGTAGTAGAAGTATCTGGGGTAATCGCAAAATGAAACAGGAAGGCCTGAGATGGGTGTGCAGTGCTGTCAAATCTGGGTTCTAGAAGTAAAAAAAAAAAAAAAAAGAAAAAAAGAAAAAGTTTAACACATTCAAATGTTACAGTACAAATGTTTTTGTCAAAGTTTCAATAAAGAAGTCATTGTTTATTTTAAAATTTTGAAAACAATTAACATAGCAACATACATTTTAGGGGCTGTAGGGTGTGAAGTGTCCTCCTAAATCTGCAAAAAAAAGTGGTTACAGGTATACTGCATATGCAGCATTTTTTTTTTTTAAATAGTGTAGGACAGTGATTAAAAAACAAAAAAAACTGCTGTACTGCTGTGTATTAGCTTGAAATATCTCACCTCCAATGTACTGAGGCCTGTGCTGATGAGACCGCTGTTCAGAGAAGGCACTTGCCACAAACACTTGTCCTAAATATGACAAATAAAAGTAAGTTTCACTAGTGTTGTGGCTTCTAGATTACAGAAACATTCATTCCTTGATAGTTGCATGTTTTAGAAGGGTTACATTAAGAAAGAAAGAAAGAAAGAAAGAAAGTATCCACATTTCTATACATATCTATTTGAGGCCACAGTCATAAAATCAATTCAAAAGCAGCATTTCCTCTGTATTACTGTAGAAATAACAATTACTGTCAGACAAAGAGCTCATTTAGTTTAAACCACAAATGTTTAATCATGCAATGGCAATAATTGTGACGTATTAAAACATATATGATGATAAAATTGTAAATTGAAAAATTAACTTAAAATCAACATGGGTTTGCTTCATCAACTCTGGGCAAAACAGAAAACTAACTACAAAGTTTTACATTTGTGACAGTAAAAAAGCATCTAGTGTAAACAGAATCACTTGTCTTTTGTCTACTTTACATGCAGCCCAAGTACAAAATAGGCCTAAGTCAGTTAAAATTAGCAGCAGACAGAAAGACACATCTACACACAATTATTTTTTTGATAACTTACCTTAGTATCTTTGTCCAGCGGTAAAAATGCAAGCAGTCTCTGCTTCTTTTCCCAGTTTCAGCAAATTCTTCGCCAATTTGCTGGAGCCAACTGATGTCAGCACAAATTCAAAACATTGCTTGTTGCGCATGCTCTAACTGTCCTAATTTCTTCTTCTGTGGTTTTGTTGCACATTAGCAACACATTAGCGCACTGTTGCCTCTCACTGGTGTATTCATGCCATTGGTTTTGTTGTGACTACTTGAATATTTTAAGTAAGCCTTACTCAAAGCAGCAAGTGAACTGTTTTATTCGCCTTGAAATTAGCTGTAACTTGATAAAACCTAGTAAGTAGAGCAACTAAGTAAAGATAACTAATTATATACAAGTAAGGTACACTATTGGATTTTACAGTGTGGTGTATGTACATAAAAAAGTCTGTGCTCAAATAAACATGAAAAATAAGCAAATATAAGTTTATGTTTTTTTTATTTTATTTATATCCACGAGAATCTGGGTGTTGGCATTTCCGTAACTTTTGTGACCAGAGATGGCTTTAAAACGGATTTGAACATGACCCAAACAAAACACTCTCAGCTGATTGGTGTTAACTACAATGCCTTTGCTGCAGATTATTGTCACATATATTATTATACATAGGCTTTTATGTACTGATAACTGGGTCTGAAAAGAAATGTAAGAGTTACTGCACAAAGTAAGTTTCATACAGTGCTCATAAGTACTTTCCAAAAAAAAAAAAAAAAAAAAAAAATTGGATTAAAACGCAAATAATATATTTGTCACAAATGGCTAGGTTTTCATGTAAGGTGGTTAAATATTGCTGGGCCGCAATTCAATAAATAAATTCACATTCACTGATAATTTTTGTGTAGAAATGATGTTTAGAAAACAGAAGTGGGTAGTCAGGAAAAGTCAGAGATGGAAGAAAGGAAAGTGAGAGCAGAAATGAAGGCAAGGCACGAAGTTGAAACTGTGGAGTGAGGAAAGAAGAGGAACATGTAGATGCAGAGTACAACTATTCAAATTACGCTCAGTTAAAGTTTATAGAAAACAGAAAAAAGTTTTAGAATGCTGTTACATTATGAAAGTTTCTTATTGTTAGCCTGGTTGTTGTCGCAAGTGTTATAAGTCACATTTTTAATGTGTTGTAGAGTTAATTTTGACCAATATACTGTGAGATTTAATCTAATGTAATAACACGTTCTATCAGGTAGTTAGAATTTTTAGCATAAATTGAGTGAATTTATGTGTTTTACTCCTGTAGCCTTAACCTATTCCTGTAGCCTAAAGCTATACATTGTTGGGTTTGCTAAATATGTTTGATCGATAATATGAAATTATATGTTAATAAACCGTGAGTTTTAAAATGACTAATTAAGAAACATGATTTCTTGTTTTGTTTTGTGATGGCTTATCAGTATGCAAAAGCAGCAGATCTACAACAGATTATACATTTGTAATCCCACAACACAATTCATGAAGGTTCTTACTGAAAGACTTACAAACCTTCTTGCTTTCATTTAGATATTTTCTAAATCAGGTCAAGCATTGTGAGATATCACTTACATGTCCAATCCAACCACTGCCCAATCCCATTTAAGAACTACCTTAAGTTTCATTTCAGGAGAAACAAACTCAAGAAAAACATATCCTGTTAAAGTGGCTGTTTGAGTTTGCCACAAAAACCTCTCACACAATGCAAAGAGGATGTTCACATCTACTAATTAAGAAACATGATTTCTTGTATTGTTTTGTTGATAAATCAGGGATGGCTACTTTACCTAAAAAGATGTTTAATCTCAAAATGTATATTGGTATATGTGACCCTGGACCACAAAACCAGTCATAAGGGTCAATTTTTTTCAAAATGAGGGCAATATTTGGCCGAGATACAACTTTTTGAATATATGGAATCTGAGGGTGCAAAAAAAATATTGAGAAAATCGCGTTTAAAGTTGTCCAAATGAAGTTCTAATAATGCATATTACTAATCAAAATTTAAGTTTTAATATATTTACAGTAGGAATTTTACAAAATATCTTTATGGAACGTGATCTTTACTTAATTTCCTAATCCTTATAGAAAAAATCTATAATTTTGACCCATACAATGTATTTTTGGCTGAGCTCAAAGTTATCAAAGGTGAAAAAAAGGTGCTCCACTGCCTGAATTCGCCCCAATAGTTGTAAATCAGGTGGCACTCAAGATTGATAAAAGAAGTATATCCAATATCTAGTTTATGCCTAATGGATAGGATCGTTCTCATATAGATTTATTAAACAATTACCTTTTGTGAAACTGTGTCAGTTGTCAAAATATAAGCTAATGTCTTGTTTTAGTGACTTAGGCTACTATTTTTTATTATGACTTACTATTCTTTCAAAACGAGACACCACTGCTGCTGTTTTTGTTAAAGGCTATTAAAGGTTAATGCTTCTGAATTTATAACTGAAAATTGAATCTGTTTTTGTGAAGACTGAATATATTTAATAAACATCTGAACAATTAACACTGGTGAGTCAAAGAAGAATCAAACTGACAAAGATGTATAAGAAATATTTTTTATTTTCGAAGTGCACTTTCAAAATTAAGCATTTTTCATTAATATTTAAATGAAAAGTTTACAATCAACTGAAAATTTTGAGAGAATTCGCTGCAGAATGAATAACATTCGTTTAAAAGAAAAAAAAAAGTTGACTGAATTTAATAGATTCGATTAAACTAAGTCAATATACTGAAATGCCTGTAGGAAACTACCTGAAGCAAATATAACTGTGCATTCAGATATACTGCGGACGCACTACAAATCTAAAATTGTAGTCATTAGGACAAGGGTTCGGCAGACCCATACTGCTGTTATTTGGAATCACCGCAATGTTGCTTTTGAAGTCTTGGACATGAAAGACATTGTTTTTATTCTTACAGCTGAGAATCAACCTGTTGCTGTAGCCAATGGTGCTAGCATATATGTTCTGATTACCATTTGCGAGAAATCTTGCAACAGGAAAAGATGTACATGAAATACCATAGTTAGAGCATTCCTGAGCACTAAGAAACATCTGGGCTTGCCACTGGACCTTTTTCTCTTTGTAAAGAGCACTAGGGTGTGCCGGAGTGGAGAAGGATTGGATTCTGTTATTCGGGACATATCTTTGGTTATAGTTGTAATTGTTGTACCGGATATTGCTTGGGTATTGTGGGACAGCATGTGAGACAGTTGTGTCATTGATAAACAGATCCCACTCATCTCCAGTGTAGATTCTGGGTAGATACTCACTACTCATGTTGTCCATTTGCTTTCTGATCTTAGAGAAGGGCAGAGCATTGAACTGAAAACCTCTGAGCAGACCAGCTAAGTACAGTCTCTCTTGTTTCTGATGGAGAATGCTTGAGGAAAACTGTATTTCATACAGTTTATCCACTGGGATCAAGAGAAAGCGGATGTGTTTCACGAGACTGGCCTGTTGATCTGAACTAATCTCATCACCATTGTCTTGGATCCATCTCTCCAGAGCTTCAAGAAGAAAAGCTTCATCCTTCACAATCAGGTCTGAGCGCTGCAGCAGAGCGTCCATCATGTGAAAAGATATGGTGCTCCACACTGGAGAGTTTATGAGGAACTCACAGTTCCAGGAAAGATACTGAAGGACGTTCTCCTGCAGAACAAGGTCACTTGTGCGGACGCCGTACTCGTACATGGATACCTGTGTACGGAAGGTGTTGTCTTCAGGAATGAGCAAAGTGAAGACCCTGCCGACATCCCCCATAAGCTTCTTCACTCCAAAGATAAACGCCAGCTGATGCAGACATTGAGCCGAAGTGATGGAAACATCAATCTGACGTGTGTACAAATACCTGAGCAAAAACAGATACTGTAAGTGTCTTACACCAATAATATAATCACAGCTGAAACTCTCAGTGAGTCAGTTGGATTGAACTATGAAGTGGTCTTCAGAAATTTACCTGAGAAAAGCAGAGACATGAGGATGGCAAGTGTGGCTAACATCCACTGTGAGGTTTCTGGAGCCATTTGTTATGTTTAGTTTTGGATAAAACATGAGGATTGTGCTGTGCACACAAAATGTCAATTCTGCCTCTTCACTGACATCTTGTACATTAACAGTGAAATCACAACCATCTCCACTGTCAAACAGAAGACCAAGATCATGAGACAAACCCAGACTGTTATCCAGAAAGAACTGACGATCGCTGGTTACATTTTTACCTGCAAATGTAATGTAACAAAATAGATTAAATAATACGAACAACAGACATAAACATGCAAATATATCTAGTTGTCGAATTTCTTACCACTCTCACAGACCACTCCTGCATCCTCTTTATGTGAGCAATCAGTAACACCCCAGTCTTTGAAGCTGCATTCAGACAATGAACTCTCTGAGCCTTTACAGTTCATGTCATCCAGCCAGACTGGACCAGAACCTAAAAAAAATCAATAGAATTTGGATTAAAAATTAAAACAAGTATTGTTATCACAGTGTGTAATAAATAAACTGTGCTGTGGAGTTCATACCTTCACCATAACGTCCTCCAGACATAACTGAGATCGCTCCAGGAAAACCCAGCTGACGACACACCACTTGCGCTTCTGCCATGTCCCATCCGTCATCACAAACTGTACCCCACTGTCTATCATGGTAGATCTCCACACGACCAGATGAAGGCTCATTCCCCACCAATCGCACTCTGCCCTCCTGTTTTGGCTGTTTTAGTTTGTCGTCTTCAGCCAGTGACAGAAGATTTAGAAGATGACAGAAATGTAGAAAATCTAGAAAATCCTCCAAATACAAATAAAATAACAAAGCAAGGTTTTATTTACTAACCAAACAAGCTCAGACGGTGTCCTGAAACGTAAAGAAACAGTAGAGGCCACAGAAGGTACATGATTCTTCTTTGGAAATACTGCATACAGCAGCAACTGGAACACACTTCACAACTGAATGAGTTACAAGACACTTTTCTTGTCCTTTAAATAATGGCCAAGTCAAGTCAGCTATTGTGAAATTTGGATAAAATGCTGTGTGATCACATTTGAGGGCTACCAAAAGTTTCATTTTTGGCAAAATGCTATGTTTAGAAAGTTTCATTTCTGCAACATATGCATTTAAACAAAAACTGTCCGTCAGCATGCCTGGGCTAAGGTCAGACACACGCAATATGTCTACACAGGATGCGAGTGACATGATGCCACTGTCGTGTCCGGTGTAGACACGGTGTATGTGAGATCAGTCAAACCAAATTCACACAGTACAGAAAGAAAATGATTAGTATATTTTATATGTGTTCTACCTGACATAGTCAAGAAGGCAGTTAACCAACTGCCAGCACCTATGATCATGGACAAGAAAGTCACCCACCAGATCTTTGGCCACTTACTTAGATGGTCAGGCTGGAAGACCAGCTAAAACCAACTATTTTCATCTTAAATCAGCTAAGACCAGCCAACCATCCTGCAGCTCTTGCTTAATTAGGGTTCCCAGTCAGTCTTGCCCCATCTGGTCCAGTTCCCCAGGCAGCTGATTGAACTGTTCTGTCTAGACCAGCGGTCAACAGACTCGGTACTGGAGGGACGGTGTCCTGCAGAGTTTAGCTCCAACCCTAATTAAACACACCTGAACCAGATAATCATGGTCTCACTGGGTATATTTGAAACCTCCAGACAGGTGTGAGGCAAGTTGGAGCTGAACTCTACAGGGCCTCCTGGATTAAGTTTGGTACCCCTTGTCTAGACCCACCTGGCTCTTCTGCTCCTGGTCCTGCCACAATGCTTTCTCTGCCCAATTTAAAGCCCTTTTCTGACTGGGTGTACATTCACTGTCTTTTCATCAGTGTGACCAGCCCTCTAGGCCTCCCTATAATGCTGGTCAGCTCTGGGTTCTGGATTCTGCCCTCTCCTTATTCTCATTTGTTCATGTTTTCTATGTTTGTTTGTCCTGAAGGGCAACTGTTTAGTGTAGCCCCATCGCTAATCAGACACAACTGAAAAGCCTAGCCTAGG
The DNA here is from genome assembly GCF_022985175.1 of Labeo rohita. Lineage (NCBI taxonomy): Eukaryota > Metazoa > Chordata > Actinopteri > Cypriniformes > Cyprinidae > Labeo > Labeo rohita. Next base: position 399,031 of record NW_026129854.1, on the reverse strand, counting down.
GCTATCTAGGCCTGCTCCTGGAGGGCCACTGTCCTGCAGAGTTTAGCTCCAACCCCAATTAAACACACCTGAGCCAGCTAATCAAGGTTTTACTAGGCATTCTAGAAACTTCCAGGCAGGTGTGTTGAGACAAGTTGGAACTGATCTTTTCAGGACAGTGGCCCTCCAGGACAGAGTTTGGACACCTCTGGTCTAACCCATGTCTTCAGAATTTCTTGGAAATTACAGGCAGGTGTGTTTGAATAGGTATGGAGATAAACTTCAGGAGCAAAGTTGCTAATTCCTGTACCTTAGCTGTGTTTGAAATCATTCCTATAGACTCATTCTCTATTCCCTACATTAGTCCACTAATTAGTCCAGTTGAAGGAGTGAATGTAAAGGAGTGAACAAATTTAGACACTGAGTGCACTGGAAGGGCCGGCACTTTTGGATAGTTTGTGTTTTCTGTATAATAATCATTTAAAACAGAGCAAACTGTCAGCTCTAGTAGTAATAAAAAGATTTATCTTGAACTCTGACAAGGAAACTAGCATGTTACAACCTTAATTATACTACTTAAAAATGATTTAAAAAGAAATGTATACCTGTATGATATTATGCTGTACCTATATTGGATAAACAGTTTGGAAAATTGATGGATGATTTAACCGCAGGCGCCATCTTCTGACAAAAGGCGGGAATTCATTCAGCACAACCCTCACAGTGCATTATAGGTATTCTTTAGCTGTTGAGAGAGCTCTTTCATATTTCTTCAGAAATGTCTTTATTTGTGTTCTGAAGATGAATGAGGGTGTTACGGGTTTGGAATGACATGAGGGTGAGTACTTAATGACAGAATTTTCATTTTTGGGTGAAATCAATAACGTACATCGTAAGGTAATTGTCAGCTAAACATTGATCTCCATAACGGTGACCATAATGTTCTCTTCAGTGATTTTGTTGGTTAACATCAGTTGTCTTTACTAATGGTCATTACCCAGTTAATCGCTTAATTATCTAATTAACTTGCTGCAGTGTCACTTTTAACACTCGAACATGCCGCGTTCCAGACAAGGTTGGATAAGGAACGTAAGTTTAAATGTTCCACTTCCAACTTAAGTGAGTTCCAGTCAATCACACATCACATCAACATATTTCTGTCAATTATGTCAAAAACAGAAACACAAAAAAAACAACAAAATGCTACCTTCCGTTTTGTAAACAGCTGACAAAAAGTTAAATTTAAGGTATCATTATATAAACAATGTCTAATATTTTTAGGTTTTGACAAAATGCGCAGAGTGGGGGTCCCCAGGGCCAGCACTGAGAACCGCTTGATTGTGGACTTAAATAAACTTAAATAAACAAATAAGGGAGAGTTAATTTAACACTGGGGTTTTTGTTGTGTACTTATCACTATAATATTTTTTACTGTTAGTATGTACAGTATTCTAGGTGGCACATTGCTTTCGGAAAACCACTTACTGGCTTACTGGCTCAAGTCAAGAGTCTCTAAGACTAGTACCTATGAATGAATAAATGCAAAACTGTCAACAACCACACTGCGTGTGCAGAATATCCTGTGCATTCAAATGAAATGTGATTAATTTTTTTATTTTTTAACAAAATCCCTAAAACCATATAAACAGACTCTGATTCAAACAACTGGATAAAGGAATTGAGGTACACATTTTTTTTTCTTTAAAACCTTCAATCTATTGTGTTCAGGAAAAAAAAAAAAAAAAAAAAAAAAAAAAAAACAGCAACAACAAATAAATAACTCTGGTGCATCAATGAAAAATAAAATCGATTTTTGTGACAGTTCAGTTCTTTTTTAAAAGTAGCTGATCTGCTTAAGACACTGATCAAGAAAGTTAAAAAAAAATGCACAATTAATAAAAGACATTCAACAAAACCACATGGTAATTGCTATAATATGTGTAGAGTAAACTATTTTTTGCACATACTACAGTCTATCACTTCATTCATTCTGTCACATTCATTACACGGTAAGTACAGTATTGGCGTAAAACCACTAACGGTCATTGTTGAAAATGGCTATGAGAAACTTTTGATGAAGGCTCTGATAAGTCTCTCAAAATAAAGGTTCAAAAAGGTCCTAGTTCCTTTCGCTTCTATAACCACAACCACACTTTAGGCAATGGCCACCAATGGCCAGTTGGCATTATTTGAATGTCATTCAACTATTTTAACATAAAGACTCCTCACTGTTCACATCTAGATTTTCCTCATCTAAATGGTATTTACCGGTCCTCGTTATGTATTTACCTTCAGACAATCCTTTTGTCACTAAATGAATTCAAGTCCCTCATACTTCACGTCCCCAATCTTAGTTTCAGAAAGCAGGATTCGGCCGTCTAGGGTGAACACCACAATGTAAGTGGCGATTTTCCCAGCATCCTCTTCTGACTTTAGGGCAACAATAATCTGGTCATCTGTATTGGGGACAAACTTGAAGGAAGAAAAGCCATGCGTAGGGTTCAGGGGACCAACGTTTCTCACTTTAATGTCCTGGAAGTCTGGCGAGCAGCTGAGCATTAGATTGGTGCCCCGTCGCTCATCTGCTGTCTCATCATACCGCTCACTGCTAGCACGTCGTGGAAGAAAGAACCAGCGTTGTAATGTATCACTCCAAGCTGCAGACTCATGTATGAGGTACCCTGAGATGACAATAGAAAGGAAATGAACAGGACTGAAAATGAAACATTAATTCTTAATGACTGAACACTAGTGAATCTCACTAGTTAGATTTTTAAGATTGTGTCAGACAGATTTACCAGGCGGATTGATGCCTGCAGCGCTGCGGAGAGCATTGTACTTTGGAACCCAGTTCTGGTGCTGTACATCTCCGTGGAATCCCACCACTTTTACCCACTCAGGATTGTCATTGAGCACTTCCCCATTGGTGGTGGTCCACTCCTTCCCCAAACCCCCCACATATAGGTGCTCGTCCTTTACTGCAAGCCACTCAGCCTTAAATCCTAGAGAATGTCAGAAAAAACACAGATATCATGTGTGAATTGTTTGTACTGTATTACATTCATTATTATAGATTTATTTTACATTCAAGGAGAAGTTTACTTCCAGAACAAAAATTTGCAGACAATTTACTCACCCCCTTGTCATCCAAGATGTTCATGTCTTTCTTTCAAATTATGTTTTTTTGAGGAAAGTCATTCAGCATTTTTCTCCATATAGTGGACTTCTATGGTGCCCCGAGTATAAACTTCCAAAGTGCAGTTTAAATTCGGCTTCAAACGATCCCAGCCAAGGAAGAAGGGTCTCATCTTGTGAAACAATTGGTTATTTTCATAAAAATAAAACAATTTATATACTTTTTAATGTCAACGCTTGTCTTGTCTTACTCTGCCAGAACTGTTTTTTTCTGGTTCATGACAGTTAAAGGTATGTTGAAAAACTCAAAATCGTCCTATATTCCTGTTTTACCTTTTTTGTTAAGGGTGTTTGATCTTCTTTGCAAAGACTGGGTCGGTACTTCTGTAGCGATGTAGGATCATTTTGAAATGATTTTTGAAGTTGAGGGAGAAAATACGATAGAATACGAAAATACCAGAATACACAGAGTTCAGGGAGAGCAAGACAAGACGAGTGTTTGAGATTAAAAAGTATTTAAATTGTTTTTTTTTTTTTTTAATGAAAATAACCAATTGTTTCACTAGATAAGACCCCTCTTCCTCGGCTGGGATCGCTTACAACCGCGTTTGAAGCCGCATTTAAACTGCATTTTGAAAGTTCAAACTCGGGGCACCATAACAGTCCATTATATGGAGAAAAATGCAGAAATGTTTTCCCTCAAAAAAACATAATTTCTTTACGACTGAAGAAAGAAAGACATGGACATCTTGGATTCTTGGATGACAAGGGGTGAGTACGTTGTGAAGGTCACTAACAACATCAAGACTCTCCCAGTAATGAATGATGGATATCTAAAAATATGTCTTATGAGCAGGCAGGTTGGTTATACATATGCCACTGTTGGTTTAACAGGTTGAAATCAATTGTTTCATCAATTGGCAGTGCTGACATTAGACATACTGGTGGAACTGGTTTAGAGATTACTGGCATATTATGGATATTGTCACTTTTTCTTTAGCGTGCAAACTCTTCTCAGTTCAAGGTTCAGTTGTTGTGGCTTCAAGTTACTACCACTGCTTATAGTAGTAGCTTTACCTACTTTCCTTTATTTACAAATAAGACATAAACAGGCAGATACATGTGATGAAACAGTTTCTTGGGAAATCAGTCCCAACAACTCAACAAAGAGCGCTCTTCCACCCTCAATACCCATGACTAAGGTGAAAATATTTGGGATTTTTGGATTGCAAATAGGGTACTAGAGCAACACCAACCTTTTGAAACAGAGCCATCGCCATCTGGCAGTATGACCCAGGGCACTGCCTTAAGTCCATCTATGTTATATATAACACCCGTACGATCATCCACGCTGTACAGTTTGCCATTAAACACCACTAATTCGGAGAGCTCCATGCCCCGACCCTTCTCTGCCAGATGGCTTTCCAAGACCACCCTGTCCTGATCCCATTCGACCGCCACTGTGTCTCCACTCTCTGACACCAGGAGGTGACCCTTCAGCATGTAGCTGAACCAGGTCAGCTTTTTGTCGCTGAGCGAGTTCGTGTCCAGATCCGCGATGACCCCTATACGGTAGCGTGTGCCCTGTGCCGTGCGCTCTGGTGGACTGAGAGGGTATGTGTCATTATAGTGGCCCTCCGTTCTCACCTCCTGATGGTTTAACTTCAAACCGTATTTGCCTCTGGGTTGGGGGTGAAAGGGCAAAAGCTGCATGTAGATGAGGAGGACAAGGGTTAGTGCTGACACTACCAGCACAATGGCTTTCCATTTGATGCGGAAACGCGAGTCAGTGGTGTTGGTCATGGAAGTCAGCATTGGGAGTCCTCCAACAGAGATGCGCAGAGAGTTCATTGGCTCATTTTGGTTAAGACGTGCATAGCCTGGAGAAACAGGCATTAGGGAGGGACAGCAGCCACACCTACGGAGGGAACAGAAAACATATATAGGTCAACGTGACACATTTACAAATATCCCACCTCTCCCAGACATCCCGGGAGTCTTCTGCATATTGACAGTGGCTCCCTGATGGGTGTAAATTATGTGCAGCATTCTGGAAATCGAGCAAGCAGGTAACTTTGTTTCCACCTTGTATGAAGATACGTTTCATCTCCTGTGACCACCGGTGTTAGGTTTTTAATGAGACGCTACTTCATCACACTCTATAAAAGATTCACTGGAGTGCTGAGTGCATACCATCTTGGTTTATGAGTAAGCAGAAAAGAAAGTGAATAAACTCTACTCTTTTCCTGTTAATGTACATAACAACCTGTTCATCTAGTTCATTCTGGTTTTACCCAACTTGTATGTCTTGTATGTTTTTCTTTCATCATCACAAGCTTTTTTATTCTGAGAGTTACTGGATCTGGCCAAACAGGTCCTGAAACACAGACAGTAAAAAAACCCAAAAGGTCCCACAAATTAAGCCCTGTCACTACGGCTGATATACAGTCAATTAGTGACCTCCAGTGTTAAATTCCTTGCATGTGTGACATCTGATTACACATGCACATGAACTTTTCCATTTTGGCTAAACTCAACTTAACTGTGCCTTAGTTGGAGAAAAAAAAAAACCAAAAAAACAAACTCACAGTCTTGCTTTTACAAGTCTAAACTGTGTGATTACTGGTGCACTAGAAGCACCAAATGGAACTGCAATATAATGTTCTTCAAATATGGGACAGTTGTCTACCATTGGTCAGACAAACCAATAGCTCCGCCCCAAAATCTCACCATTGGTTGAGCCAATGTACTGGGCTGGTTTTGATGTGCAAACAAATTCAGAGCAATGTTCTAATAACCAGTGTTGACTCTATTCAAGGAATTTCAATTGACCAAATTACTTAGCTAACAAATGTTTGGAAAAAATGTTGCAACACTTTTAAAACTTTTGCATTGGTGACAAACCTGTTTAGCGACTTTGTTTCTCTTTATCATTTACTCTAACAGTCAATCTTTCAATGAGACACACAGGTGCAAAGGTTACACATTTAAAGACTCCCCTTAAGTTTGTAAACAACAAATATATTAAAGTAGATTATCAAATAGCTAATCTTTCTACACTAAAATAATTACATAAAAATGACAAGCAAGTGATAAAACACTCTTGTCTTATCAAAGGAAAAGACTACTTAATTAAACCCAAGACACCAGACACTTACCAGCTTCTCCAGCTATGACAGGATACACTGACGCCACAGCACTTTGTGCAGGAAATGAATATTGTTGACGTGGAGGTAAGGAGTGGCTTGGTGAACGGACAGAAGATATTCAAAGTGAAAACAGGTACGGCTGGATATTACAGCTATGAAGTGAAACCAGTTAACCGGTTTAAAAGGTTAAGCTCAATTCTCACGTTTGAAGAACTGTTGGCAGTTCTTATTCACAAGTGTGTAATGTTCATTACTCCAACTTTTAGACTCTGTACTGAACCATAACATACCCTAAAGGGCTATACTACTGGAATATAGTTTGTTAATGATTTGTTGATCTGAAATGTTAATATTTAACACAACTAGTGTAAAGTCTAAAACAATACCATCTCTGAATCTACATAGACAAAGGACAGGGTGTAAATTATATGGATAATTGTTAAAGACATAACACACACAGTTTCTGCCAATCTCATGTTAATCTTGAGTACCTATAGAGTAGTATCGCATCCTATGTATCTCTGAAGTGTCTTTAGTTTTATCAGATTTATTAAAGACAGATACAGCTGTACTGCTTCTTTCCTAAAACAACTGAACTCCTAGGGGCGTATACTCTATCATACGTCCAACACGTTTTTTGAGACATGTTTAACATGAGAATCCAAGTCTTTACTATGTTGTTTCTTAAATGATCCACATACGTTTTTTGTTTTTAATCATAGTTGTTCATGAGTCCCTTGTTTGTCCTGAACAGTGAAATGCCTGCTGTTCTTCAGAAAAATTCTGAATTCTTCAGTGCTTTTGAACCCTTTCCAACAATGACTGTATGATTTTGATATCCATCTTTTCACACTGAGGACGACTGAGAGACTCATATACTCAAACTCAAACACTCACTGACGCTTCAGAAGGAAAACCATGCATTAAGAGCCAGGGGGTGAAAACTTTTTGAATTTGAAGATTCAGGGTAAATTTAACTTATTTTGTCTTCTGGGAAACATGTAAGTATCTTCTGCAGGTTCTGAAAGGCAGTACTAAATGAAATAAAAATATGATATTTAGGCAAAATAAGAAAAATGTACACATCTTCATTCTGTTCAAAAGTTTTCACCCCCCGACTCATCGTGTTTAAACCTTCTGTAAAAGTTTCATATGACTCCCTCAGTTGTCCTCAGTGTGAAAAGATGAATCTCAAAATCATTGTTGGAAAGGGTTCAAATGCACAAAAATGCTGAAAAACTAAAGAATTTGTGGGACCTGAAGGATTTTTTCTGAAGAACAGCAGACAGTTTAACTTTTCAGGGAAAACAAGGGACTCATTAACAACTATCACTAAATTAACAAACTAACAACAACAACAACAACAACAAAAAACAGCTGTGGATCATTCAGGTAACAACACAGTTTTAGAAATCAAGCATATGCAAACTTTTGAACAGGGTAATTTTTATAAATTCAACTATTATTTCCTCTTATGGACTATATGCAAACATCTTTTACGAGAAATGCCTTATTCTGGTCAGGGCTAAATAAAAAATAACATGCATTTTGTATGATCCCTCTTATTTTGATAAAAATTATTAACATTTTGCAGATTTTGCAAGGTGTATGTAAACTTTAGATTTTTTTTTTCCTCCAAATCAGGGCCTTAAAGCAAAATGGAGCTTTGTTTTGACCAGTTTTAAGGCTGCTCAAAGACATATTTACTTAAATCAACTAATCAAAAAGGCCAAGCATCACATTTTCTCCCTAAGGCAATCAGCCATATTTTTGTAATTCACATACTAACCAGACAGCACACATATACGTCCGCAAAATGTGTTAAAGACCACTTGATCTGAAAAGCATCTCCTGTGTGCAAACATCAGACAGATATCTGTAAGATGTCAGTTTTACAAACATTCTAAATCATAAAACATATAACAGACGTCTATATGACATCTGATAGGAAACAGATGTCGGGAATAGCTGATAGCACATGCACATGCAGATCTCTGAGACATCTATTTGAAGTCTGCATTTACATCTGTAAGACATATTTTTTAGATTGTTAGCCCATCTGCAATACGTCAATAGGACGTTTCCTATCAGATGTCAAAATGATGTCTATTAGATGTCTTCAAGATGTTTATGATTTAGAATGTATGTAAAACTGACATCTTACAGACATCTGTCAGAGGTTTGTACACAGCAGATGCTTTCCAGATCAAGTGATCTTTAACAGACATCTTGCAGACGTAGGTGTGCTATATGGGACGTCTTCCAGATATAAATACAGACATCAAATAGACGTCTCCATGATGTATGCATGCTGTCAGTGTACACTATGAACTGGGGTAGATTATGCATATAAGTTTTTAGCTAAGAACACAGGTCTATCAACGGTTTCTGGATTAAGAGATGCACTTTGGTTTGAAACTATATTTCCCACAGGCACTAAAAACTAGATGGAGATCTGGAACACATTAGCACTTCTTGGCTTGTTTACAAGAGGAATTAAATTGCCTATTGATGCCATCTTTGGCACATCAATCTTAGTTTTTTGAACAATATTCGATATTCAAGATATTTTGTAATTTTATATTGTTTGTTTAAATCCCACAATAATATCTCCAATATTCAACGTACTGTCTGGCCCTAATTTGAATTGCACTCTGCATGAACAGACTCTGATCTAAATATTTCATTGGCAACTGAAATGGGAAAAATCTAATGTAGGAAGGCAATTGAAAATGACTGAACATTAAAATTTGTGTTGCTACTTCATTGTACTCGTCATCAAAGGCAAAATGCAGCAACTGCATCAGTAATGGCACTGAGGAAATGGCTTCAAAGGTCTTTGATTACATTTTGATTGATCTGATATGAATTTCCGCACTATTATTATGCATCACATTAGACTTTCACCGTTTTGCAAAACATCTTTTGCCCTTTTGATTGTGTGGAAACCTTTGTTCCATTTAAAAAAAAAAAGAAAACTAGAAAATTCTGTATAATATTCACATTCTCATTTTACTGACATAAAATGAAACATTACTCTTACGAGCAATCAAAAATTCTTTGTTTTAAAATAATACGGCCCCACTTTATATTAGGTGGTCTTAACTACTTTGTATTTACATTTAAATTACTCAGTTTAACATACTATAAGCAATTCAGGGCATTTGTAAACCTTTGGTAATGACTGGTTCTTGCATCATCTGATAACAAAGTCTTCAACGAAATTACCAAATATGTATTAGTATTGCATCTTGTTTCCTATTATTTGCTCACTGAACCACTACTGTCACACTTATACTGGCCTTTGTCCATTAATATTATCCATTAATTTATTTAAGGAGCAAATTTAACTAGGTCAGTTGACTCTGCCATCTGTTTGTTTGTTTTAATTTTCTGTAATAAATGTAAATAATCCCTGGATTATTCAGCAGTGACATCCTAAAAGTACAATATTCTACAAATAAAAACAGTTTTATCAGTTACAAAAAGAAAGCTAACGTTAAATTAAAAACTCGGATGTGTATCTATGAACTATCTATTTATGAGCTCAATAATAAGAAATTAATTAGGGCTGTTGAGCTAACTAGCAAAATCTTTAATCACGTGATGTAAACATTCACAGCTGGACCAATCGGAGAGCGTTTCTTTTTATCTATTCAATCTGATATTTGTTACCCAAAGATATAAAACACTTTATACAATTCTACTTCTCTATCTGTTCAGTCAGATATTTGGTATAAAGCGTTAGTTAAACAGTACATTTGACAAGAGTTCATCTCTTGCCCTCTATTGACATTAACATGCACTACTGTCTCACATATTCGGTTGTGAAAAGATCGCACACAAGCGAAGGGCAGCAAAACCACATATTCGGTGAAGGAATTTCTTTATTTGAATTAATTTTGATTTTATTCCACAAAGTCGTGTTTGCATGGCCCACATGACAGTGACATGTCAAGACCCACAATGAATTTCTGCATGAACCCAGTGCAGTGTTCTCTAGCTAAAGGTATTTTTAAAAGCACTATACTTACGGGAGGGTGGAAGACAAGGCAAAAAATGAATCCGGTCTGTTGATGATCAAACAGCGACTTGTGAACTCTCATTCCTCACGGATCCAATCAGGCAGCTCTGCGCATCCCTGCCACTTCCGCAATCGAGGGCGTGATCGAAACCGTGCGCGTCGAACCAGGTCTTTCCGCTCGCACTTGCGTACTTTTTACGCATGCACGCAGGAGCTACTACAGCAATAAAAACGTTTCATATTACAGCATGCAACACGTTACATAGCTATATTCTAAAAAATGCAAACAATAAAAAGTACTAATAAAAAGGCGGCACGAGTATAATAAAAAGTGTCATATTATCATATTACTATAAAATAACACTTTAATGTTAACACGTTACCTGTTAACGTTAATGCACTGTGAACTAATATGAACAAATGAGCGACTGTATTTTAATTAGCTAACATTAACAAAGATTAATAGTGTAGTAAATGTACTGTTCATTGTTCGTTCGTTAGTTAATACATTATGTTAACGTTACCCCATATAAGCTATACAGTAATACCCGTTTGATTTTACATTTATACAATGCAATATAGTAGGCTTTTTACATTAATTTATTATTATGAATTTACTAAAAACAAAAGACAGTCTTAGAGCAAGACCATATCAGTGGAGAACATGGCTATTACAATAGACTATTTCAATGTCTGCAATATTTCTCAGGAAAGGTTTTTGTTGTTGGTGGTGTTTTTTTATTTTTTTTGCACAATAACATAGTTACGACATCTTCCAGCAACATTAACATGCAAACCAGCCAACCCTTAGTTCTAATTAGCTAAACATAAAATGTAGTATACTAAACATATAATGTAGTATACCTGAGTTTGTGATATATGTAAATTAGAATGAATTAATTAATTCTATGGGTCATTCCTGGGATTTTGTGTCACCAGTAAAGATCATGGTATCATTTCCCTAAACTGTTAAACAACAACAATTTTAAAGTTGTCTTTTGCATAAATATCACCTTTTGAACTTTTAGCATGTTTATTTATTTATTTTTTTGTTTGTTTTAATTATTCTAAACATTTTACAGCATTTTAAACCACCAAATAGCACAAGTTTCCCTACGTCCCCAGGCATGTGTCTGCCATTTTGATGAACAGAACACTTTTTTTTTTCATTTTTACATTTTGTCATGTTGTTTGGTATATCAGTAATAGTTTTCTCTAATATATATATATATATATATATATATATTCCAAGTATTAAATTCATTAAAATAATAATAATAAAGGTATTTAGCTTGTTCCTCAAAATACTGTCCACCCTGTTATATTCGACTACTGGCCATTTAAATACAAGTTGGAAAAAATGAAGTTACACCATAACAAATGGCTGACATCATTTCACCGGAGGGAAAACACTGGGAAGGTGGGTGAGAGCCTCTGTTTTGTTAAATTTCTGTTTTACTTATGTCTTTCCAATTTGATGTGGTCAACTTCAACATGTCCACCCTGTTAAGAGGAATAATAAAAAAGTAAATAGAAATTCTTTACTTGACAGACCTGTAATGGCTGATTTTAGATCAAAATATTCACTCTGTTAGTGTCCACCCTGTTAAGTCAGAAAACCTAATAGGGTGGACACATTTAGTAAATGGATCCTTAAATTTATATACGTAAGGCTGACCAAAAATATTTTTCACATCTTAAACATCTGTTTACATCTTCCTATCATAATTACACAACAACTGATTTAAAAAAAGTTTACTTTTTAAGTGTTGTGATGTCCAAAAGGCACCGAATACTAGGAATGACCCATTTTCCTCCAGGGTGGACATGGAAAAATGGTAATATTATAAAGTTCAAAAGGTGTTATTTATGTCAAAGACAACTTTTTGTTGTTGATATTGAACATTTTAAGGCAATAATAAAATGATCTTAACTGGGGACACAAAAGGTACCGAATCCCAGGAATGACCTCTATATGTAGCCTCCAATGTAAGGCACAAAAATCATGCTTAAGTTAGAATTTTTTTGTAGTTACACAACCATGCAATGCGTTGTGTATTTGTAACATTTACACAATATCCTTTAGACTGAGATATTATCTGACTTCTACTCCACACAATAGATAGTTGACTCCCAATATTACACAGACCTTATGATGAAAGTTATATTCAACAATCAGCACCGGTGACCTATATTATTGATAAAAAACAAGGCTACAATAATATTAACAAATCTAAATAGATTAGGGTAAACAGGAATAGTTCACCCACAAATAAAACCCCTATTTTTTTCACCCTAATGTTCTTCCAAACTTTCGTACTTCTGCAAAACATAAAAAAAGAACATATTTGTGAATTAAAGAACAACACAGACTTTCTTTGGATTAAATAAATCAGATTTCAAACAGGACACAAGAAGTCACTGATATCTGTTAACATTAGACAGAATCAAGTGTTTATTGTGCAGCATTTCCGTACAAAATGAAAATGTTGCAATACCTGCTGTTACAAAAACAGTTGCAAAGTAACAGAAAGACACAACGATTATGTGCTAAAACAGAACTGTGTAAAGAAAATCTCCCTACCTTTAACAAAACAACCATATTGAAAAGAGTTACTTAGTGGCCAACTTAGATTATAATTTATTCTAGTTTCTTTTTGTCATGTTAGGGAAATGAATAAAAAAGTAAAAGTGGTCTAAAATAGTCAATGCAGAAATACATTAATAGAAATATGAGAAATCCTAGCAATTAATTTCAATTCCTAGACAATCATTTCAAAATAATGCACAATTTCAACAGTAAGAGGTAGGAATCTCGCAGTGAATTTGGCCTGACATAAAAGAACATTTTAAAGGTAAACTGCCAGAAGTCATCAACAACATTACATTGTATAATTGTTTAACACTTCAAAACTCAGGTGCTTAAAGATTACAAATAAGGCTTATTATCCACACAAAGCCTATTGTCTGTCACAAATTAAATTAAAGCACGTTTACAGTAGTTTACTCATTCATTTCTTTCCTCACAACCTCAATCCAACTATTCATCTATTATCTATTCAACAAAACTGAAGTTAGCAGTTAATAAAGCCATATGGCAATAGGTTTAGTGCATACTTTTCAACAAATGTGATATTTGGCAATGCTTTTAAGGAATTACTCAATTGTGGTAATGTATTTGGCACAAAGAGTTCACTTTCTATAGTCTGCATAGGAGGAATTTTGTTTCGATTTTACTTTTAAGGCACGTCAGTTATGTAGACTTCATATGTGATTGTGCATTCAAGACATGGAATAAAGCAAATTCCATCGGGTTCGTAAATGTATAAACTGCAGCTGGTGTTGAATCTGTTTTCAGAAACTAATTTGGAGGAACAAAAACCCAGCAAGGGAATTCTGCAGAAGTGCAAACTTTTTACACCTTGGGTTACGTTTAGAATTTGCATCCAAACAAAATAAAAATAAATAACTTGTTCAAACATGAAAATACACACTAGCAAAGCACACCAATCCCAGGTCACATTTTAAACTCTTATGGAATAGGAAAAAGTGGAGCGTATGAAACAGTCCACACAGGTGAGCCTCTCAGAAGCGTTAAAATGCCTTCACCCTTAGTACGCTGGAGGCTGATACCCTCCCTGTCCTGTAGAACTGGCAGCAAATGGGGACTGCTGGTAACCCTCTGGAGCACCACTATATGCCGAAGGGTACGGGGAAGTATGGTCACTGGCTGGATCATTGTAGCCTAGGCCAACCTCGTCCATCCCTTGGCGGTATCGTCGAAATGCGAGCACAGTAAGCAGGGCCTTCAGGAAAAAAAGGTGACATCAGTTTACACAGACAAGGAGACCATCAGGCATAAACAGGATGTCTAATAAAGTAAGACGTGCTCACCCAGGTGGCAGTGGAGAAGAAGGAAAAGGTCACCACAGCTCGAGCTGCATCAACTGGGGCGGCTGTGTGATCAGTGCGAGACCACTGGTTGGCTAGGACGCAGAAACACACGAACCACAGGAACGTCCACACACCTGATGAGAAAGCGGAGAGAAATGTAAAAGGTTTGTTCCTCCAAAGGTGAAAACTCTGTCATCATTTACTTAACCCCAACTACTTTTGTTCCTCTTTATAAACACAAATCAAAATAGTTTTAATGAAACCTAAGAAGTTTCTGTCCGGCCACTGAAAGTACATGCAACCAAAACTTTGACATTTCATAAAGACAAAGTAATCCGCATTAACAGTTTGTACTAATGTGTGACGAATGCACATCCGATACTATATTTGATGCGCTCTATGTACGTTTTGATCATGAAAAATTGAATAAACATTTTAAATGTAATCTTTTTATCATATGACGTGATCAAATCTCTTTACAAGACTTGTTTGACTTGTTTTTAAGATGCCTACATGACCCTTTTGGATCTACTAAGTTCTGGTTGTGCAAACTTTCAATGGATGGAAACCAGAATTTTGAGGGCCGCAAATCGATTAGTTGTGATTAATCGATTCAAAATAAAAGTTTACGTTTGCATACTATGTGCGTGTGTACTGTGTATATTTATTATGTATATATAAATACACGCATACATGTATAACTAAAAAAGGAAAAATGTGTTTAATTTTATATGCAAAATATTTAGATATATAATAGAAATTACAAATTTACATTAGTAAATCATTACTAAATTTATATTAAAAGCACAATGAGCATTTAAGACATCACAAGTGTGCTTTCTGAGAAAATCCTGATCAAGGCCACTGAACTGGGGAATATATGACCTTTTTTAATGTTCATATATATCTGGGGAACATAGGACCCTGGGAACATTGGTGTGCTCCCGGAGTATTATGCTGTTAGCTTAGCAACATGCTAACATCATAGAAACTCAGTTGAAACCGTGAATCGTTTCTGCCCTGATTTGCGTGGCAAGCTGAGTTACTTCCTATGTAGACACTGTTCCACATCTCCCAGTTGTGAAGTTTCATAACAGATATGATGCCGTCTACACACTGCCAGCAATTATGCCACTGAAACTGGCTGGTTGCTACTAGGCCTTTTTAATTCTGATCACCCTAATCACAATTATGAATGTCACAAATGCTAAGTTGCTATGTTGTTCCTTGTCATTCTGTGTTAACATTAAATAAATTATGCTGCTATCAGTGAACACTGAGCCACTGTGTCGATCTGTCTCTGCTGAACACAGGGCTACTGAAGTTATGGAGTTATGTCCACATGTTGGCAAAAGTCATGGACGTCAGCTCTCAATGAAAATAAATTTGAGCCACTTTGTTGTTGCATTCGCTGGCAGAACTGTGAACTGATCTTTGGAAGCTCACTAGATGTCAGATTAAAGCAAATATGGGATTTAGACACTGTACTGTATATAAATGCATGCTGCTGTAATGAAACTTAAAGTGACTGCTAAAATAAATAAATAAATAAATAAATACCCTGTAATAATTCTTACCAGAGAAAGTAAGATCAGCCAAGACAATGTATTTTCTGTCATTGGCATTGCTGATCTGGGGGAAGTAGGCATCCAGCACAGTAAAGGCAACACAGGCCAGGAAGGCTAAAATTCCAATACCAATTCCATAGCTGCAAGCACTGTCATTCTCATTGAACATGCATTTAGTGGTTTCTTCAACCTTTGCATTAATGTAGCCTTCAGAAATGATGGTAGCAAACACCACTATGGAGAAGAGCTGTGATGGAGAATTAGAAACAGAATTAGTGACAACAAAAGAATCTCTTTAATAATTCATCATCACAGTAGTAATCACACACACACACACGTCTGGTTTATTATCTTTGTGGGGACTCTCCATAGGCGCAATGGTTTGTATACTGTCCACAGTGTATTTTCTATCCCCTTACCCTAACCCTACCCCTAAACCTAACTCTTACAGAAAACTTTCTGCATTTTTACTTTCTCAAAAAATCTCATTCTGTATGATTTATAAGCTTTTGTACCCATGAGGACCTCAATTTAGGTCCCCATCGTGACATGAGTCCCCATTAGTATGTGTGTATTCAGGTTTAAGTCCCCACCAGGATATATAAACCAAAAGCACACACACACACACATTTGTTTTTGTGAATTGTGGGGACTTTCCATAGACTTCTATAGTTTTTTTACTGATTAAACGATATCGTCTATCCCCTAACCCTAACGCTACCCCTTACAGAAAACATGTTTGCATTGTTACATTTTCAGATAAACATTATTTTACTATTTTTAATCACCGCAGCCTGGTCCCCACAACGTCAAAAATTTCAGGTTTTACTATCCTGTAGCAAAAAACAAGTACACATACACCAAAGAAACTACTATTGAGAGCATTTACAGAGAACAACAGTGTCATGTTTGAATGGAAGGCGTGATGCTCTTACAAGATGTCTCCTTTGGTTATCAAAAAAAATAAATAAATAAAAAGAACTACACAGCACAGAATTAGCTCAGTAATACAGGCATTCAAGGCCCTACACCTGGTTAAAAATGCTCTGTCAAAAGGTTTAACATTTAAAATGCAAACTTTATATGTGTGAAATGTTTAGCTTGAAATGTGTGCTTACACTGTCTTTCTTAAAAACATGTCCTTGCAGTTGATAATAAAATATGAAACGGTGGCTAAAGTTGATATACAAAAGTGCAGTGTAACATGTAAGAGGTGATGAATACTGTTAATGGTTTAGAAAGAAAGAAAGAAAGAAAGAAAGAAAGAAAGAAAGAAAGAAAGAAAGAAAGAAAGAAAAGCACACGTAAACTAGTCGCATAAAAAGTATTACAGTGCTGAGCTGTGTTGACAACTTGATTTTACCCGTGTTGACAAGTCACATGATGCAGACTTCAACAAAAACCCCCAAACTATTACAGCCATATGGTCTGTGTTTTGTAACTTATGACAGCATAACTTTGTTTTGCGACTAAACTCTGTTTAACTTCCACAATTTGAGGCCAGACAGAATATTACAAACTTTTATCGAGTAGGAGCACTAGCACGATTAGCTAACGATGACTTTGATCTCACCCAACTGAACAGCCGGACGATAGTCTGCGGTCGTTTTATAAAGCTCCCGAAATCAAAGGCTCCACCGGCCAGCGATGCACCGTAAGCACTCGACTCCATGTCTGCGTTTGTGAGACTGTAGCCCCTCTTTTTTTGTCAGCGCTTCGGCAAATTGTCCAGCGTGATGATATGGAATTTACTTTCAGAATTATTTCCTGAAAGTACCGCACCACCCTTCAAGGAAGTACACGTCACGACAAAACGAACATTCCCACAGGCACTCAGTTATTATGAAATTTGCCCCCTGCTGTAGAGACGACCTGCAATGTCAGACAAACTACCAGTCAAAAGTAGTGTAAACAGTAAGACTTTAAAGTCTCTTCTGCTCACCAAGCCTGCATTTATTTGATTTAAAGTACAGCAAAAACAGTTCAATTTTGAAATAGTTTTACTATTTAAAATAACTGTTTTTAATTTGAATATATTTTGAATATATGTAATTATGTAATGTAGCCTATATATTGAATATATGTAATTTTTTCCCGTGATTTTATAGCTGAGTTTATAGCATCATTACTCATTAGGCACATGATCCTTGAGAAAAACATTTCAAAACATTTATTATGTATTAGACATTATGTTTTTT
The DNA here is from genome assembly GCF_022985175.1 of Labeo rohita. Classification (NCBI taxonomy): domain Eukaryota; kingdom Metazoa; phylum Chordata; class Actinopteri; order Cypriniformes; family Cyprinidae; genus Labeo; species Labeo rohita. The sequence continues at coordinate 381,084 of NW_026129854.1, read as the reverse complement.
TTTTTTTTTTTTGATGAAAAGAAAGTTCAGAAGAACAGCATTTATCTGAAATGGAAATCTTTTGTAACATTATGAATGTCATTATCATCACTTTGGATTAATTTAAAGCATCCTTGCTAAATAAAAGCATGTAATTTCTTTCAAACAGAAAAAAAGATCTTTTGGATCTTTCTATTCATCAAAATAATCCTAAAAGTATTACATATGGATAATAATAATAATAATAATAATAAATGTTTCTTCAACAGCAAATCAGCATATTAGAATAATTTCTGAAGGATCATGTGACACTGAAGACTGAAGTAATGATGCTGAAAATTTTGCTTTGATCACAGGAATAAATGACATTTTAAAATAGATTCAAATAGAAAACTGTTATTTTAAATATGTGACCCTGGACCACAAAACCAGTCTTAAATAGCACGGGTATATTTGTAGCAATAGCCAAAAATACATTGTATGGGTTAAAATTATTGATTTTTATTTTATGCCAAAAATCATTAGGAAATTAAGTAAAGAACATGTTCCATGAAGATATTTTGTAAATTTCCTACTGTAAATATATCAAAACTTAATTTTTGATTAGTAATATGCATTGTTATGAACTTCATTTGGACAACTTAAAGGCAATTTTCTCAATATTTAGATTTTTTTTGCACCCTCAGATTCCAGATATTCAAATAGTTGTATCTTGACCAAATATTTTCCTATCATTACAAACCATACATCAATGGAAAGCTTATTTACTCAGCTTTCAGATGATGTATTAAAAATTGATTGGTCCAGGGTCACACACACACATATATACATACATACATATATATATATATATATATATATATATATATATATATATATATATATATATATATGGCTTGATGAGCAGAAGAGACTTCTTTATAAAACATTAAAAATCTTAATGTTCAAAACATTCACATTATTAGGTAATACACACTGTAATTTTGTTGAACTAGTGCTCCAGCAATCCTGTAGGCTTCAGCAGGCAGCAGCTATTTAGCATATGTCATACTTAAATATTTATGAGTGTAAAGACTTTTCCAGTGTCGTGCTGTTTGTTCGGGTGTAGTCCTGATGTTTCATCACTTTGCACACAAGGGTTTGCCCTTGAGTTTACACAGCTTTTGTGATATAACTGCAGAAGTAGCTTTTGTTTGAGAGTTGACCACGTGGTCTCAGTCTGTAGTGAATGATTCATAGTTTTTACAAAACTTTAACCGAAATACTTTTTTTCTACTTCTATTATTTTGTTTGTTGTCCTTTTAATGATTCTTTTAAAACTCTGAACTAAACGGGTGTTTATAGTATACACAATGAGTAGTCCTCTAGATGGCGCTATTAATCTAAAAATGAATATTCATCATTTGGGTCATGTCTTTCAAACCTGAATGCATTTCTCTAATCTAGAGGAACACAAAATACAATACAGTTACCACAGAGTACAAAAGTTACCACAGCTGTGTTTTTTTTTTTGTTTGTTTGTTTGTTTTTGTTTTTGTTTTTGTTTTTGTTTTTGTTTTTGTTTTGTTTTGTTTTGTTTAGTGGTAGTTGTTCATGAGTCCCTTGTTTGTCCTGTACAGTTAAACTGCCTGCTGCTCTTCGGATAAAATCTTCAGGTTCCACAGATTCTTTGGTTTTTCAGCATTTTTGTGTATTTGAACCCTTTCCAACAATGACTGTATGATTTTGAGATCCGTCTTTTCACACTGAGGACAACTAAGGGACTCAATATACAACTATTACAAATGGTTCAAACGCTCACTGATGCTCCAGAAGGAAAAAAAAAAAAAAAAAAATGCATTAAGAGCCGGGGCTGAAAACAGATTGGAGATGTGTACCTTTTTCTTATTTTGCCTAAGTATTATATTTTTTCACTTAGTACTGGCCTTTAGATGCTCACTCAACTAGCATAAAATCTACTGTTTATAATTGTATCTGTCTAGTGTGTTGTCAAAAGGTGTGATGAAGATATAACACGGCCATGAGGTTTTGTGAGTTTGCTGCCAATACTAGTATGTTCGCACTGTACCACAAGACTGTATCTGTTATAGATGAATTTTCAGATGAAGGCCGAGTTCTGCTGTCTCTACCATGGTAAGCCCTCTGTTTATAATATCACATACTACACTGTAATATTAAAATACCTGTTCACAAGTGAGAAATATTAGCATTTCTGGAAATTGCAGACCAGTTACTGTGAAATTTATGTGGATGAAAAAAAATACTATTGTGTAGTGTAAAGTATACTTTGTGATTTTGTGTTTTGTACTAGTGTAACTGAAAATATGCTGAAATGTTTAAAATTATTTTTAGATTTTTTTTTAGATCTGTTGTGAAATTAGTACTAAGAGTGTTGCTTGTGATAGTAGAAAAAAAAATGCAAGACGTCAGCCCGTTCTTCTTTCTTCCTCTCTGCTTGGTGACAGTGGTTTGTCACTTTGTATGCAGTCTGTCAGCTGTGAAAAAGTTTCTGCTTGCTCACAGAATGCGAATTTTTAAGGCAGCAGTCACTTTTTCACATTAATATTTTGTACCATGTATTTGCCTTGGAAACTTTGCATAGCAGCAGCTGTTTAGGTGAGTATCGCAATTGCTGGTAGCTGTCAGACATCTGCTTTTTTCTGTCTAAGATGAGTGTTGAATGAATAGGGTGGGATGATAGAAAAACTAAAAGTAGCTTTGAAAATCTACTGTGATAGACAAAGCTGAATACCGTCGTGAAAAAGAAGTATACTTAAACATGAATGCAATGTTTGCAGACAATGTTAACTCCAATTAAATAAAACTTTATTATAGTTTGATTTTATATTAAAGGCAGTTATTTGAATGTACTAAGAATTGATGTCAGTTGCAATTTAGCACATTTAACTTTAAAATAACATCAAGTAAAACACTACAATTAAATTATTAATCAAGTGCTTTACATGTGTTACTATGTTAGTGAACACATCAAAATAAGGCTACTTTAAAGCATGACAGGAGATTCATAATGATTTAAAGTGTATTTTAAGTATTGTAAGTAAATCATTTATTCTGACATTGCTTTACAGAGCACATTCTACATGTTTAGAAACACAGAAGTTCACGTAAGTGGCCTTTTATTTCATTAATATTGTATTATCTGTAATATGTTTTTTTTTTTTTTTATTCATATACCCTGATAGCACACATACATCATGGAGATGTCTATTTGACGTCTGCATTTACATCTGCAAGACGTATTTTTTTTTAGATTGTTTGCTCATCTGCAACACGTCTATGAGACGTTTCCTATCAGATGTCAAGTAGACGTCTATTAGATGTCTTTAGGATGTTTATGATTTAGAATGTATGTAAAACTGATGTCTGCTAGATGTTTGTACACAGCAGCTGTTTTCCAGATCAAGCGATCTTTAACAGACATTTTGCAGACGTACGTGTGCTACCTGGGCAATTAAGAGCAGTTTAACATAACAAATGGCCCTGATAGCACACATACATCAAGGAGACATCTATTTGATGTCTGCATTTACATCTGGAAGACATATTTTTTAGTGTGTTTGCTTATCTGCTATACATTTATAGGATGTTTCCTATCAGATGTCAAATAGACATCTATTAGATGTCTTTGAGGTGTTTATGATTTATAATGTATGTAAACCGACATCTTACCGACATCTGTCTGATGTTTGTACACAGCAGATGCTTTCCGTCCGTGTGTGCTATCTGGGGGACAATTAATTAATATGTATTCTAAGGGAACGTTTATTACCCAGATAGCACACGTACATCTGCAAGATGTCTGTTAAAGATCACTTGATCTGGAAAGCATCTGCTGTGTACAAACATCTGACAGATGTAAGATGTCAGTTTTACATACATTATCAAATAGACGTCTCCGTGATCAGAATATGTTATCCCAGATAGCACGCATAGATCACTTGATTTGGAAAACATCTGCTTTGTACAAACATCTGAAAAACGTCTGTAAGATGTCAGTTGTACATACATTCTAAATCATAAACATCTTAAAGACATCTAATAGACATCTATTTTACATCTGATAGGAAATGTCCTATAGACGTACTGTAGATGAGCAACCACTCTGAAAAATATGTCTCGCAGATGTAAATGTAAACGTCAAATAGACGTCGTTGAGATGTACCTGTGCTATCAGCGATGGTATCTTTTGCTGATTTTGAAATAAATTAATAACACCCCAGATAGCACAAATATGTCTGCAAGATGTCTGTTAAAGATCACTTGATCTGGAAAGCATCTGCTGTGTACAAACATCTGACAGACGTCTGTAAGATGTCAGTTTTACATCTAAATCAGAAGCATCTTAAAGACATCTAATAGACATCTATTTGAAATCTGATAGAAAAAATCCTGTAGATTTATTGCAGATGAGCAAACACTTAATTTAAGTTAATTTATGTGGTTTATATATATATATATATATATATATATATATGTATATATATATCTGGAAAAGAAATCCCAGGCACATATTGCCCCTTAATACAAAAAGTTAATTTCCCATCACAGCGTTTTCTGCTCTGATGCACACAGTTCTAGACAGTCTGGATGGCTGCGTCCCGGTTCATGGAGAGGGTTTCCAGTGACGATGAAAACGAAGACCTGATTGAGCTGGAAGCTATTAGGAGACCATGCAGAGGAGTGAAATGTGGGTAAACAGCATACAGACAGCCTGAGGTAAATCCCACTGGGAAGAAATAACTTCTTTTAACTTCTAACTTTATTCTGTTTGTAGTTGATCTGACACATTCAAATCAAGAAGACTTTGAAGCACAGCGTTACCATGAGCCTGGACACACAAATGCCCTACAAAGGAATAGCTGGTCATCTTCAACCCAGAGGGTCCTGTCCTCCATGCCTAGCCGCTCTATCAGTAAGAGAATCTTTTGATGCTATTTTTAATATGGATTTATGGATAAAGCATACAGCCAAATGTACTGGCAATCACTCATGGTCAACTACAATATACAGGTGCATCTCAATAAATTATAATGTTGTGAAAAAGTTAATTTATTTCAGCAGTTCAACTCAAATTGTGAAACTTGTGTATTAAATAAACTCAGTGCACACAGACTGAAGAAGTTTAAGTCTTTGGTTCTTTTAATTGTGATGATTTTGGCTCACATTTAACAAAAACCCACGAAAACACTATCTCAACAAATTAGAATATGGTGACATGCCAATCAGCTAATCGACTAATCAACTCAAAACATCTGCAAAGGTTTCCTGAGCCTTCAAAATGGTCTCTCAGTTTGGTTCACTAGGCTACACAATCATGATGGAAGACAATCATTGCCAAAGAAGCTGGCTGTTCACAGAGTGCTGTATCCAAGCATGTTAACGGAAAGTTAAGTGGAAGGAAAAGATGCACAACTTTCCACAGTCTGTGATGATTTGGGGTGCAATGTCATCTGCTGGTGTTGGTCCACTGTGTTTTTTGAAAACCAAAGTCACTGCACCCTTTTACCAAGAAATTTTAGAGCACTTCATGCTTCCTTCTGCTGACCAGATGTTTAAAGATGCTGATTTCATTTTCCAGTAGGATTTGGCACCTGCCCACACTGACACAAGCACCAAAAGTTGGTTAAATGACCATGGTGTTGGTGTGCTTGACTGGCCAGCAAACTCACCAGACCTGAACCCCATAGAGAATCTATTGTCAAGAGGAAAATGAGAAACAAGAGACCAAAAAATGCAGATGAGCTGAAGGCCACTGTCAAAGAAACCTGGGCTTTCATACCACCTCAGCAGTGCCACAGACTGATCACCTCCATGCCACGCTGAACTGAGGCAGTAATTAAAGCAAAAGGAGCCCCTACCAAGAATTGAGTACATATACAGTAAATGAACATACTTTCCAGAAGGCCAACAATTCAATAAAAATGTTTTTTTTTATTGGTCTTATGAAGTATTCTAATTTGTTGAGATAGTGAATTGATGGGGTTTTTTGTTAAATGTGAGCCAAAATCATCACAATTAAAAGAACCAAAGACTTAAACTACTTCAGTCTGTGTGCATTAAATTAATTTAATACACAAGTTTCTCAATTTGAGTTGAATAACTGAAATAAATGAACTTTTCCACAACATTCTAATTTATTGAGATGCACCTGTACTTTAATGTCATTTCTACTGAATTTTGTCTTTTAATATATTTATGGAATATTATATTATCTGCTTTTTTTTATTATTAAATATATAATTTTAGGATTTGAAATACACTACAAGTGCACATTCAATGCAAATATGAATGCAGTTTTACAAGTACAAGTTCGCATTCATTATAAATAAGTTTTGAAAATTTCCTCTGAACTGACATTGGTGATTTCTTTTAATCAATGTTTTAATGTTGTTTTTTTTAAGTTTAGTGGTTGTTTTCCTTGAGGAACCATTTGCATTTGCAATTCTTTTTTTGCTTTGTCTTTCCGCAGGATTTAATCAGTCGACTGCACTGTCCCGTTCCACTCAGACACAAAGAAGACGACCTCTTAGCACTGTGTCCACCACTCGCTGCACTACAGAGCAGGATGTCTTCAGAGGGCAGGACGACTGTGAGGATGATAGTTTGCAGCAGTAAAACTTTCACAATGCTAACTATCTGAAACAAAACAGATCTCATATAATGAAGAAGCTAATGTTTTTCTTGATCTTTAAAGATAAAAGCATTTGATGTACTGTGAAACACACTTTAACTTCCAGAACTTCCTCTTTAGTTAAAAAGAAAGTTAACTGAAACTAATCTGCAAACACGTCTGGCTCTATACTTCTCCAATTTAATTTCACACTTATTTACATAGACGTCTTACAGGCACAGCAACAAGAAACAGGCTGTTAAATGAGAGAGATGGAGGAAATGGTGTTTAGGTGCAGAAATCTTTAGTAATATCAGAAGTAGACATCTAACACTTTGTTTCTGCGCTCTAGTGCCAGTGACCCAAAAGGAGGAGATGCTAAACAAACTACAAGATTTGTCTGCTGCTGAATGTGTGCATGTGTTGCGTGAAATGCCTCTTAGTGTCTCTGAGAAGCGCCAGATCAGGTGACTTTTAGTCAGCATTAGTATGTTTTTTTTTTTTTTTTTTTTTTTTTAAGTTATATTACCTGAGATTCATTTGTTCTTTGTATCAAAATGGTTAATTTATTTGTGTCGTTTCTAAATGTGTCTTTTCAGAGCTCTGGTCTTCTGCGAGACTGTACAGCCTCTCTCTGTTAACAGAGCCATGTGCTGCCATCAGTTTAAAAATGGGTTCTTAAAGGTGAATGTCCTCTTGCACAGTAACATTAAGGCCTGGTTTCACAGACAGGGTTTAGATTAAACCAGGATTAGGCCATAGTATAACTTATAGTATGGCTGATAAACAAAATCCTATTGGTATACGTCTTGAGACAAAACAATGGCACTGACATATTTTCAGATAAATCAATGGAAGTTTCTTTCAGTTGAAATAGCTCAGACATGCATTTTAGTCTGGGACGTGGCTTAAAGGAGAAGTTCACTTCCAAAATAAAAATGTACAGATAATTTGCTCACCCCCTTGTCATCCAAGTTGTCCATGTCTTTCTTTCATCAATCATAAATAAATGATATTTTTTTAAGGATAAAATAGTGGACTTCTATGGTGTCTGCAAGTTTGAACTTCCAAAATGCAGTTTAAATGCAGCTTCAAAGGGTTCCCAGCTGAAGAAAAAGGGTCTTATCTAGTGAAATGATCAGTTATTTTCTAAAAAAAATATACATTTGATGTACTTTTTAATCTCAAATGCTCGTCTTGTCTATCTCTGCATCAGCTTTGTAGGGGAGGTCGAAAAACTACCATCTCATTTTCTGCTCCAACTTCAAAATCATCCTACATCGCTGCAGAAGTACCAACCCAGTGTTTACAAAGTCAACATGCAAAGGATATCCTTGCAAAAAAACAAAACAAAAACAAAAACAGCGATGTATGATGATTTTGAAGTTGGAGAAGAAAATCCCAAGAAGATCCCAAAGTCTGGGATCGTTTAGAGCCCTTTGAAGCTGCATTTAAACTTCATTTGGGAGTTTAAATTCGTGGGCACCATAGAAGTCCACTATATGGAGAAAAATCCTGAAATATTTTCCTCAAGAAACATAATGTCTTTACAACTGAAGAAAGAAAGACATGAACATCTTGGACGACAAGGGGGTGAGTAAATTATCTGTAAATTTTTGTTCTGGAAGTAAACTTCTCCTTTAAGCCTTGTCTTTGAAACTGGGGGAAAGTGTTCAAACAGGGCTTGTTTTTCAACAAAGTATCAGTAAAAGTAGTTGCTCAACTATCAAACAGTGCTCCTCGGATCAAAGTATTATTTATTATATGTTCTGTTTGATAATTATGTTACACAAGGTTGCAACACTGTTACCAAAATCTGGGACATATGTGAATACAGTTTTAAACCTTAGCCTGTTTTGCTCCATTTTTTCAATAATAGATATTTAATAAACATGAAAATGAAACAAATTTATACATTTTATAAATTTTATAATACAGTTATAAATTCTAATAAAATAAAGTAAAAAAGTGTCTATTTACACTAAGTGCAAATAGCCTGTCTTGTTGGCAGAGGCTATTTACATTCACTCTGCCCACCAACTTGTGATTGGAGTAGTCACTACAAAAGACAGCTCCACTGGTGTAGATGGTAAAGTAAGTGTTGTAGGCTTTTTGACACGATTGACCCGAGTTCGAATCTGAACTTTTTCCCCTTTTTCAAATTTCATATCGCATCCGAAAGACTTTCATTTTCAGTAAAATAAAATAGTTATAAATAAAAAAAATAAAGTATTAGGTAGGGTTATAATAGGTGTAGGGAGGGCTTATATTGTCCCTATAGAGTGGCATCCATTTAATAATTTTAATTAAAATGATAATTTACACTCAATACGGTATTATTGCATACTGTTTTATAATGTACTACAATACCAAGGTGCACTTAGTGCAAATAGCCGCTGTTGCCAAACAAAAAAAATGTTTTGCTTCCCACCACACTGTAGCAAAAGTCCCCCAAAATGTAATTTTTTTTATATCAGTTTTATATGGTATTTTTAAAAATTGTATATGTAGATTTCCATAGCTTAATGACAATAACAGTTCTCGATTCTTTAACCCGTATGTACGTGTGTTTTGATGCATAGGTTTTGTGTGGTTACGGTGAAGTCTCCCAGCAGAAATCCATACAGCTCTGGCAGGGAGTGCTTAAAAACATCAGCGCTCACTTCGGCACCGGGGTTCTGTCCTATTTCATCTTCCTCAGAAGACTGTTACATTACAACATTCTCCTCTTCCTCATCACCGGCCTTTTCCTGGTTCTACCACAAATCTCAAATCCTCCACTCAAATCCTCAAAAAACAAAAAGGAAGACTCAGATGACTTCTGGATGCTTACTGGCATGGTAAGGAGGATTTACACATATATTTCCAAAAGTCAGTGCTTTATATTTGAATTTCCAGACCCTGGAAATGCAAAATGGCCCACATTTATATCACTCAGACTGGGTTTTTTGTTCCTCAACAGGGCATTCTCACAGACTCTGTGATGTTTTATGGCCACTATACCAATGAAAGCTGCAAAGCTGAAATGAAAACTTTTCCAGAAAATTACAACATACCACTGGCGTATATTTTTACTATCGGAGTAGGCATGTTTATCACATGTGTGATGCTTGTTTACAGGTTTGTCTATTTTTTCTTATACATTGTGTTAAATACATTTCACATCATTAGCTTACCCTGTGATTAAACCAGATTTTGTTTTTCCTTTCAGTATGTCTAAATCAGACGGAAAAAGTTTCCGTGTATTCAAGACTAGCGGTAACCTAGCTTTAAAGGTTTTCTGCTCTTGGGATTTTAAAGTCAGCAAGAAACACTCCGTTAAACTGCAGTCGGTGAACATCTGCACTCAGCTGAAGGTTTGTGTCAATATGACTGTACATGTTAAAATTAATTCATGCTCCGGAGGACCAAATAACTGCACTGAAACACAAGCATTTTGGAACATGTGACCGTGGACCACAAAACCAGTCATAAGGTTCAATTTTTTGAAATTAAGACTTATACATCAGCTGAAAGCTGAATAAATGAGATTTCTGTTAATGTATGCATTGTTAGGATAGGACAGGATATTTGAAAATCTGGAATCTGATGGTGCAAAAAAATCAAAATACTGAGAAAATCACCTTTAAAGTTGTGCAAATGAAGTTCTTAGCAATGCATATTACTAATCAATAATTCAGTTTTGATAGATTTACAGTGGGGACATTTATAAAATATCTTCATGGAACATGATCTTTACCTAATATCCTAATGATTGTTGGCATAAAAGAAAAATTGATCATTTTGACCCATACATTGTATTCTTGGCTATTGCTACAAATATAACCTGTGCTACTTAAGACTGGTTTTGTGGTCAAGGCTTAGGATGTTTAATATATGTGTGCACAATGAAGTCATATAAAATGTTTTGATTGATGTCAACATGGTGATATGAACAAAAAAAATTTAGAAGGTTTGTAATAGAAATGGTTAAGGTTTAAATAGCATATGAAACTATCATGACGTTAAAGCCATATCTGCAGGCTGGAAATCCCCAAAAAAGAAGATGAAAGGGAGGAGAAACTCAAATAGTACAAAGGACAGAAATTATACTTCATTTGTTCAAGTGATTTGAACAATCAAAAACAAAGGTCACTAGGTATTTGTGCAAGAGCCATTCGTGCTCACTGTTAGTTGACTGACTTAAGCACTGTACTGTACAACTTCCAGCTATGCTGTTCTCAAGCCAGGCTCCCACAGGCTGGTCAACCACTTTAACCACCCAGAAACCAACCTGAGTGTTGTAAAATCCAGCAGCAAACTTATGCTGGTTTTAGTTAGAGAAATTAACATTGCTAAGAAACTATATATAAATTTAATGCAGAACAAATTAACCAATGCAGAACAAATTAACACTTTAGCCACTACACTGTAAAAAATAAAAAAACACAATTTGTTGAGTCAGCTTAAAATAATTTGTTACCCTGCTGCCTTAAAATTTTAAGTTCAGTCAACTAAAATAAGTTTAGTTAACTTGAAATGTTAAGTTGTACTAAGTAACAACTTAGATATTTGTGTTTGCTAAACTTAACAGATGGGTAAGTAACCCAGCTGCCTTAAAATTTTAAGTTGATTCAACTCAAATATCTAAGTTGTCACTTGGTATAATTTAACATTTCAAGTTGAATAAACCAGCCAGGTTACAAATTATTTTAAGATGACTCAACAAATTGTTTTTTACAGTGTACCTTAACATTTACTTATCATCACATAAGTAGTAGGTAATAGCAGCCTTATGGTTTGGTACATTGTTAATAGTTACTACTAGTGCTGGCAAACGATTAATCGCATACAAAATAAAAGTTTGAGTTTGCCTAATATATGTGTGTCTAATGTGTGTAATCATTATGTGTATATATAAATACAAATTAATGGATATATATAATAGTAATATGTTATTTATGTACAAAATATTTTTTATTTACACTGCCCTCCAAAAATTTTGAAACACCCTAGAAAAGTGGGGTTTTGGACAGAATTGGTATGAATCCTTTTGAATTTGTGATAATTTTGCATTGATAAGGGACAACACAGACTCTGAAAACATATTTTATTACATAAACAGTTTATACATAGAAAAAAGCGTCAATTTTCGATTCATCAAAATATCCAGCATTAGCAGCTATTTCAGCTCTGCATAATTTGGGCCTAAATTCATTGTATTCTAAACTTAATTGGCAATCAGTTGTTGAAGCTATTAAGGTGTGCTGACCCAAACATCTTATAAAAACCTGGGCCAAGTTTAAACCAGTAACCAGGCATCACAGCTGGCAAAGGGGCATGTCTGACTTTGACATGTATATATTGCCATTATTATGTAATTAAAATTAAAATGATTATTGCTGATCTTCAATGATAATGTCAAGTTACTTTAATGTATTTGCACCAAAAAATGATAAGGGTGTATGCTGATATCATCCAAAACCACACTTTGCCAGGGGTGTTTCCAAACTTTTGGAGGGCAGTGTATATATAATAGAAATTCTATAAAAATTATAATAAATACATAAACTGGTAAACATTTCTTAAACATATACGTGAATGTGCTTGTATTTATATATACACACAGTACACACACACATATATTAGGCAAACTCAAATTTGTATTTTGTATTAATCGCAATTAATCGTTTGCCAGCCCTAGATACTACATTTTATCATTCCTTTTGTTACAGTGTTTACAATAGAAAATTTTAGAAGCATTCCTCTTATCGTATTCATTTTATTTCTTACACATTGTACTACATCCTACTAAAGAAGTTATTACACTCTTAAAAATTATGTACAAATGGCCAAATTTTGACAGTAACCCACTGTTTTCCATTAAAACAGTAATATACCATAGAAAACAGTGCATAATAATGGAAAGAGGAACACAAGAACTACAACTGACTTCCAGCCACAGCCTAGATGAAATCAACTGTAATAAAAGAAGACAAAAAATCTCTCAAGATCTTAGCAAAGGATGATTCAACAACTCCACAAACAGCATTACCAGCTTCACTTAGTACTAACCAGTTTGACAGTTTGACTGAAGTTTTTAGTGAGGAGAAACAGAGGTTTTAGATGTTGATGTTTTATTGTTTCATTTGATGTTACCATTATGGAGATCAGTGTTTGCTTTAGTTAGGCTCTTGACCCTTCACTTTTGAACATTCTTTGACTGTTGTAACTGTGTCTTTAAGATGCATTTCCTCGTACGTTAGTATATGTGTACAGTTGAACTTGCAGAATTTTAAAGTGTGCTTCATTTGATAGCGTGTACGAACACATGCCAGTCAACAAGCTGTAGTTCTAGCCAGCTTCATCTTTATCCAGTGTCTGCACTATCTTTCTTTCTTCAGAAGTTATGACTGATAAAAATGTCTTTGTATTCTTCTGAGCTAAAGTTGCTTCTCTCATAATGACCTCACACAAGCACTTTTCAGTGAGGCTGTCTGTTGTTACAGTCTCCACATTTTTTTTGTTTGTTTTTGTAGTTGTTGTTGCTCCTGTCTCTTTAGTTTTGTTTTCTCTTTGAAACAACAGCCCAGGCAAGTGTTGCCACATTGTAGAACAACTAATTAGTGCCAAAAAAAAAAAAAAAACACACGTTCGTTGAGTTTTGTCTGATCAGTGTCTTTCCTCTGCTGGTGTTGGTCATGCTTTTTTTTTTTTCGATTGAACATGTTGAATGTGCATTTGTCAGGTCTTGGACGTTCTGAGAAATATTGTATTCGGTCAGTTGTCAGATTATTGTCCCAAACATTTGGCTATTCCTACTTGTTACATTCCCATTGAGATTACTAGAGGCAAAAGGGAAGTAACGTTTCAAAAAGGAAAGGTCTGAAGCGGCAGAGAAGAAAGTTGGAACCGTTCTCAGTTCCAGCACTCAATACAGTAAGATGCAAGTACATTTATTTACTATAAACAAATGATGACATATATACATTGCAAAAAGATCTCCAAGCAAACAATTTCAACATAAAAGAAGCATTTCTTCAGGAGCGGGCAAAGCCAACATAACAAACAAAAGTTTGCTACCTGCCAGAAGGAAATCTAGCTAACCTGTAAAGAAAATAAAACAACAGACAGAATTCTTATCTTACTTCCCAACTAGCAAAAACAGGAGAAAATGAGAACAAAAGAAAATGGCAACCAATTCCCTACTGCTTCAACACTATAAAAAGAAAAAAGGCAGACGACTCAAAGCTGTGCACTACAGCCAAATCACATTTAAGTTTGGTTTAAATTAAAGCTTAACACATAAAACTGCACACTACAGCCACAACACCAATATTAAGCTTAGAGCAACTCTGGGACTGGCAACGTCTTGGGAGAAAGAACCTCTCACTGGCTTACTTTCTTCATCTTCTTAAATACTGGTTCCACTTGATATTGTCGGGGAGCAGCTGGAAGGTCCTAGATTAGGACAGGAAAGCCATTGGGTCCACTAGCAGCACATCATGAATGACATAAACCATGACAATAAAACACAAATTCATACGTCCTGGTACGTAACACTTCTAAAGGAGTTTGTAATACCTGAGTCATTACTAGTAAGTTACGATGCTATTAATTTAAAAAAAATTATGCATTCATTATGAAACCGTATAAAGTTTCCAGGGGCGTGTTTACAGTTTTGGTGGCTCTAAGCAAGCCTCTCGGATCCCCTCGGTTGAAATTGCATTGGGGGCGGTATGAACAAACTTTTCAGTTTGTTAATCAGTTTCTTGTTAATAGTAGAATGTTAATATGTGACCCTGGACCACTAAGCCAGTCATAAGTGTAAATTTTTCGAAATTGAGATTTATACATCATAAGAAAGCTGAATAAGTAAGCTTTCCGTTGATGTATGTTTGTTAGGAAATGATAATATTTGTCAGAGATACAACTATTTGAATATCTGGAACCTGAAGGTGCAAAAAAAAATCAAAATATTGAGAAAATCACATTTAAAGTTGTCCAAATGAAGTTCATAGCAAGGCATATTACTAATCAAAAATTAAAATTTTGGTAAGAAAATTTACAAAATATTGTCATGGAACATGATCTTTACTTAATGTCCTAATAATTTTTGGCATAAAAAGAAATGGATAAAATTTAACCCATCCAATGTATTTTTGGCTATTGCTACAAATATACCCGTGCAACATAAGACTGGTTTTGCGGTCCAGGGTCACATATTGTGTTACTCATTTGTTCCTGTGTTGTTACTCATCAATAACAGAACAGTGTAACCATCATTTGTTTAATTTTAAAATACTTCCTCAAAGCCTATTGCATAAGCCATTTCTTGGTAGACTTTCTAAAAAAGTGCAAACACTAGCACTTTGAACACTTTTTTTTTCACAACTGGTTTAGCGTCATCATTAAAACCACTGCTGTGAAAGTCTGAAGAAGGACCTCCTGTTTGTCCAACCAAGGGCAGACAGGCACAATTTTGTTTGGTCACACCAGTGAAGCAGACATTACACACTCTAACAATACGTAACATTACAGGTAATGTTATGTTGACTTTTACAATGAAGCTTAAATTTCAGAATTACATTTTTTGTGTTTTAGGAGATGCTGTCAGAGCTCAGCTGCGAGAAAGAGAAGAGGAACTTGAGTTCAACTTTGGGCTGGTTGAGTCTACACTTTCTTGTATGGTCCATTTGCCTGGCTTGCATGGCTGCCTGCGTGCTGGCCGTTTGCTGTTTACACTCTTACCTTGAACCAGGCAGTTCCAAGGTAAGCTACAGGTCATAGTGTTGAATACACAACAGGAAGCCAACAGGATGTGTAATATTTAAGAAATCGCACAATTCATGATGGAAAACAGCAGTCACATCCTGTTCAGTTCACACACCAGTTACTTTTGCTGCCTCATTATAGTGCAAACAGCCTTATAGGTCCTTCAACAACTGCAAATACTGTCTTTTAGGCTGTTGCCTTACTGATATAAAACTATGATTCTGTTTTCAGCTTGTTTTAGTTTATTGCCTCCAAGTTTGACCAAAAAAATCTGTGCTCATTCACAATGCCATTCAAGCATTTTTGGGAAAATTACGCTTAATCCATTACAATATTGCTTTACTCCCTAAAAAAGTAACTAATTACATTACTTAGTTACTTTTTAACACTCATTAGCAATAAAAAAAAAAATATAATAATAATTTAAAAAAAATCAAACACCAAAAAAAAAAATAATAATAATTTTATGTTTATCTAAAGTCGTTTTTGGTTATTAGTATTTTTGAATTGGATCATTGAAGGTCAGCAACAAAGACACTGGTTAATAAAATGGCATTAAATACATAAAATATATTTGTGTCATTTAACATTTTAAATTATTGCACATTTGTGTCATATTCTGAGTTTGCATTTTCACAGTTGTTTTCTCATTTTGAGGAATACTGAATCTGTTTTGTGCAAGTGAGATAAATTGATGTTCACATTTAGTCTACAACTTATCTGAAAAAGTAACTCTGATATTCTACCCTTTCAAAAGGTACTAATATACGCACTTTAAGGGTAAATAAAGTACAAAGGTGTACATTTAGAAAACCGGCCCCAGTGAGAATATGCATTAAATTGCTAAATTGAAGTTTTCTGTTTAGTGTGTAATACAAAAGGTTACCACATAAAATTGTTTTAATAGTAAATACAAAATTGCACATTTGTCCCCATTCATCAGCTTTACATTTCAATGGGTTTTATAGAAACAAATTGAAATGCTTAGACTGCTCATGTTTTTTTTTTCCCCTCTAGAATTCTTAATGCATTTCTCTAAAATCTTGTTTTCGTTGTCCTTCCTTTAGAATTAAAATGGAATGCTTTATTTGATTTATTGTGTGTTTACGTCTTAGTTGGCGAACTCCTTTCAGAAACCTGTCGGTTTGCTGACACTGCCTTTGGTTGTGTCTTGTGTCAGTCATCTACTGCCTGGTTTCTTCGACATGATATCCAGTGTAGAGCATTACAACTCTCCGAGCACTCGGATTTACGTGTCCATTGCAAGGTCAGGGTAACCATTACTTACTTTGCTTACCATTTGTTTACTTCCTGTCTAATTCTGCTGTGAGCTAAGCTGTATTTCCTTTCAGTGCAGCAGGAAGCAAGTTTAACATGCTTCATTTGATTGCCATTTGATGCTTTAAATATTTGCTGCTCACTCTAGTGTAAAGTTTCAATTTAGCATGACTCTTATCTTGAGAATTACTTCAAATCTTTCAGAGGTAGTGTTCATCTGTTTCAATAGCAAGAAAGTCATCCAACCAAACTATTAGGTTGTATTATTTACTGTATGTTTATATTGCACACTGTGTGTCAAGGTCAGCAAGCAGACACTTTGATAATTTGATAATTTGACCTTTTTATAACATATCAAGATTCTCACATTTACGTTTACATTTTCACTTGATCATTCAGCAGACGCTTTTATTCAAAGTGACTTACAAATGAGGACAATGGAAGCAATCAAAATCAAGTGCAAGTGACAATTTATTTTTTTTTTTTTGCTAAAGAAAACAAATAGATAAACTAGAAAAGAATAGAGAAAGCTAGTGTTAGAGGCCTTGTTTTATTTCTTTGAGAAAACACACAATTAGAAAACAAATAGAAGGCAAGACTTTAAGGCTCAAGTGTTTTTTTTAATAAAAAAGAAAAACAAATAGATAAAATAGAATTAGAATAGAGAGTGCTACTTATTTCAAATAACCCCACAAATTCCATGATATTTGTGATATTGGAAGAAAGTTTGTTACCTAAAAAAACTTGATCATTTAAGAGCATGAATACAGCAAGTACATGTAACAAGATTTTTTTTCACATTCATTTGAAACTAGATTTCTACAAAAAAAGATAATTTTCTTCATTTTGCTCTTTTTTTCATTTAAATATACATCAGTAATAATAAACAACTTAACTGTTGAGATCGTAGTTATACAATAGTTCAGTAATAGCCTTGAATTTCCTGTTAAGTCTGTTGAAACATAAGACTGTTTGTTATCGATAGAATCAAATATTCAGTGCTCATCAAAGAACTGTCTGTTTCTTCTTTCACAGGAACCTGTTGTTGAAGGGTTGCATTTTTGGTGCATTGTGTTACTACTGGCTCAAGAAAGTTTCTGTTGGGAAGGATGGACAAACGACATGGCAGGTGACCAAAAACATGAAACCTGATCTTTTTAAAACCTAGAAACAGTATGTTGTTATTATTTTGTTACAATAATATTGATTAAGCAGCCAATCCTCTCAGTTTATTGACTGGTTTTATGAGAATATTACAACTTGTAATTAAAAGTACAATTACCATGTGGAATCATGCACTTTTTTTAATACCCACTTTATGGGTGTATTTGTAAAATATGCTCTATTATTGCTCTTAGGTTGACTTTTTAACATTCTGTCAAGGGTCTGCAGATAAATAATAGCCTTTTTGGCAAATTGTCATTTACAACCATGTTGTAATATGTAATACTACAAATATAATAATGTATACATATATGAGATTATTAGTTGAACATGAAATGAAGCTGGCTTGTTTTCATTTGTGCTTGCTTGCAGTGCTGGGAGACGTTGGTTGGTCAAGAGCTTTATCGTTTGGTTTTAATCGATCTACTATTTGCGATGACGTACATCATCTTAGCAGAGTTTCTGTGGGGGTAAGTACTCGCATTTCTTTAAGATAGCAGTGATGTTTAGCAGGATTTGTTGACTCTTGCTGCCCTTTCAGGCTGTGTATTAGAAACATCACATTAAGAAGAAAGAAACTAGAGTTTGACATCGCACGAGATGTTCTGGAGCTCATCTATGGTCAAACGCTTGTGTGGTACTGTCATCTCCTCCTCATGAACAAACATAACATTGTATTTTGGTAGCCTCTCACTAACAGTCTTTTCCATGTTCTGTCTTTGTAGGTTTGGTGTGCTGTTTTCACCCCTGTTGCCTGTAGTTCAAATTGGGAAACTGCTTGTACTGTTCTACCTGAAAAAGGTCAAGATCTTCATAGTCCTATTTAGGCTTTATTGGGTTAGGGTTAGTGCATGGAGAATAGAAGATTACATTCAATGCTTTAAAGGGATAGTTCACCCAAAAATTAAAATTCTGTCATTAATTACTCACCCTCGTGTCGTTCCAAACCCGTAGGACCTTCAGTTAACTTCGGAACACGATTTAAGATAATCTGAGAGGTCTCTGACCCTCCTGTAGACAGCAAGGGTACTACCACGTTTAAGGCCTAGAAAAGTACCAAGATAATAAACAAAGTAGTCCATGTGACATCAGTGGTTCAACTGTAACTTTACAAAGCTACGAGAAAACTTTTGTGCACAAAGAAAACAAAAATAATGACTTTATTCCACATTTTCATCTGTAATGTGTCACTTGTGGACGCGCGTTCATGAGTGTACCCCGATGCATGCGTGGCGGCAACAGCGCTGACCCAGATTTAGTGTTATGATGTTAAACACATGCACCGCACAGACGCACGCTGTATGAAAGCTATTGAAATCTATTTATCTGGGTCAACCGCGCCACGCGCATGCGTCGGGGTACTCTCATGAACGTGCATCCACAAGTGATGCAGTAGAGATGAAAATGTGGCATTAAGTCATTATTTTTGTTTTATTACATCATTGCCGACAGAATGTGTTTTATCATCTAGATTGTAAAAAGGGTGCTGGCTAGCACACGCGACGTCCTCTACCTGAGACCTGCTTTGACTGGTAAGCGCCTGTGAGGCGAATACTACCAATGAAAACAAAGTCAACATGGAGAGAGTATGTGTTCTGTAGCTGGAAATACAATCATTAATTTGAGTTTATTTCTGTCAAAGGCAAGAACATTATTGTGCGTTGTCAATTAGAGGGGAAGAAGACCTTTTCAACTGTGAAAAACTCTTAGAAACCTTAAACCAGCACCAAAACATACCTAACCAGCATCCCAGCATCAAAACACACCTACCAGCCTATGCTGGTTTTTTCACCAGGGTAATCTGTAATTTAATTACTTTTTCAGAGTAACTTGCCCAACACTGGTCAGAGACCTCTTGGATTTCATTAAAAATATCTTAAATTGTGTGCCAAAGACAAAAGAAGGTCTTAAGGGTTTGGAACGACATGAGGGTAATTAATGACAGAATTTTTGGGTGAACTAACCTTTTAAATATAAAAGTGTAGTGAAATTCTGCCATCATTTACTTACCATCATATGTACCATCAAGAAGTTATTTGCTGAATGTATGTGCTTAGAATAGTGAATGAGAATTCTGGAATACTGCCAAGCACCAAAAACAAACAAAACAAAACAAAACAAACAAACAAACAAAAAACATAATAAAAGTGGGTTATGTGACTGACAAACTCTATTTCAGTTTTTGTGAAAAGATACAGTACAACAGCTTTGTGAGAAGCGACTTATGACTTGCTCATTCTCATCACATTTTTTAAACATGCTATGTTGTAATCTGTCACTTGACATTCAAGAATCAATGGCATCAGTGACATCAAACCTGGTACAATACATTTAAAAATATATTACTACTATTTTTGAATTAGCCATAAGTATGACTGAGCATTGAGAACACCAGTGGATGGGGACATTATAAGTAAATAACCTTAATTTTAATCTGTTCCTCACACAAAGCTATTGTATGGCTTTAAAGTTGTGGAATAGAGCAAGCTATGTGGGCTTTCTTAATTGTGCTTTTTTAAAATTTGAGAAAAATGTACAAAATCTTTAACTTTAGAGGTACAGCATTGACTATTTTGTACTGTACTTACTCTTAAATGGTTCATATATTAAGGGTACATATTACTATATTAATATGCACCTTTTTGTGGTGGATAAGGTACAAAGTTGTGTAAGGGTGATCTGGGTGGTTATTTCTGATAGTATACCTTTCTTTAACCTGTTATCATCCAGTTTGAAAGTATGGAAAAGAGCAGCTCTGACTTTCTACCTAACATTTCCTTTTGTGTTTCATGAAAGACAAAATAATACTGGGTCAGAAAGAAAACAATACGGACTTGTAATGACATGATGTCAGAAGTTTCATATCTGGGATAAATGTTCATTTTGCTGCAGTAAACAGTGGAAAGAAATTGTCTTTAACTGTGCAATAATTCATTAGAGATGTTTTATTTATATTATTAGGATATCCAGGGTCAATTACATGCGTATGTTTGTCACCCCCTTTATAGACGAGTTTGATGATGAACTTCCAACCACCCAGGAAACACTGGAGGGCCACTCAGATGAGCACATTCTTCATCAAAATCCTGTTTTTCCCCTCCTTCACTGGGGCCCTTGCATGTGTCATTTACGCAATGTTGAGGTTTGTCTCTTCAAAGTATATATTCACTTTCTCCAGAATAATGCTGACAGAAGACAAAATCTGGCAAGAAATAAATAATGTATTAATACACACCCCAGAGCTTCCTCTCTACAAGGTACACTGTAAAAAACAAAAAACACAATTTGTTGAGTCAGCTTAAAATAATTTGTTACCCTGCTGCCTTAAAATTTTAAGTTCAATAAACTCAAGTAAGTTTAGTCAACTTAAAATGATAATTTGCACTAAATAACAACTTAGATGTTTGTGTTTGATAAACTTAAAAGCTGGGTGAGTAATCCAGGTACCTTAAAATGTTAAGTTGAATCAACTCAAATATAGTATAGCTTAACATTTCAAATTGAATACATTTTTTGGGGGTTGACTGAACTTAAAATTTTAAGGCAGCCAGGTAACAAATTAATTTAAGTTGACTCAACATTTTTTTTTACAGTGAAGTCTATCATACTGGTAAAAAGTCCATTTGACACTTTTAAAGGGATACCTGTGTCAAAAATAATTCACAACACAAAAGATATTTAAAGAATGTTTCAGCAGATTTTGTCCTCCATGTGGTCCTCCATAGACAATTTATACTGCATGTTTGTGTTGACAAAGAAAATTATGTCGGTTACATCAAGGCATTAAAGTGCAAATATGTTTTGCTCTTTTAGGGTCAAGCCCTCATCAGATTGTGGGCCATTCAGTAACGTCACCAACATGCTTCTCTTAGGCAAGGAGTGGATCATGGGCCTGGGGAAGTCGAACCCCAATATGTTCTGGCTCAGCTGGGCTTATGATCACCTGGTGGACAACCCTATGTTCCTCTTCATCACTGCAGGCCTGTTCCTGTGAGTATTCCTCACTCATAGGTCTGCTGGATGCAGAATAAATATTTTAACAGTCATCTTTGTCTCTTTCCAGCTCCATAATATACGTCCAGATGCAAGTTTTGGATGGCCAAAAGATGGTCGTTGCCAGGTTACAAGAACAAATAGATAATGTAAGTATATTATGAGCCATGTGGAAAAGTACACTAGCATATTTTAAAAAAAAGTATTTATTACTTTAAACGAATATACCTAAGTGTGAACTTTATGTTTTGGGTACTTAAACAGCCATTTAAAAGTTTGGGATCAGTAAAATTTTTAAAAATGTTTTTTTTTTTTTAATGAATTCTCTCATGCTCATCAAGGCTGCATTTGCTTGATCAAAGTATCTGAATATAATAAAATATAATTAAATAAAATATAATTTATTTCTGTGATGCAAAGCTGAATTGTCATCAGCCATTATTCAAGTCTTCAGTGTCACATGATCCTTCAGATATTATTCTAATTTGCTGATTTATTACTTTTATTATCATCAGTCATGTATTCAAAATAGAACAATATTGCTATTACTTTTTTTATCAGTTTAACACATCCTTGGTGAATAAAAGTATTAATTTCTTTCAAAAAAGAATAAAACTTTTAAATGGTAGTTTATATTGTTACAAAATATTTTTTATTTTAACAAGTCCTGTTCTTTTTAACTTGTTATTTTTTAAAGAATCCTGAAAAAAAGTATCACAGGTTCCAACAAAATATTAAGCAGCACAGCTGTTTTCAACATTGATAATAAATCAGCATATTAGAATGACTTCTGAAGGATCATGTGACACTGAAAATGGGTATAATGATGCTGAAAATTCAGCTTTGCATCACAGGAATGAATTACATTTTAAAATATATTCACATAGAAAATAGTTATTTTACGTTGAAATAATATTTCAGAATAATACTGTTTTTTCTGGATTTTTGACCAAATATATGCAGCCTTGATGAGCATAAGAAACTTCTTTAAAAGAAAAACATTAAAAATCCTACTGATCCCAAACTTTTGAATGACAGCGTAGACGCATGTTTATTGCAATTTAAAAAAAGCAAAAAACAAAAAGTAATTTATACTAAATGTAATTAGTTAAACTTAAGAGTGTTTTTTTTAACGTACTTAAGCACGACTTTAGTTCTTCATATGTAATTTCATAATTCTGTTGTCTTTGAAATATGGTTTAAGTGTACTGCTGAATGTACTTGTAATAACACATTTGTAAGTTGCAATTTAGTATTTAAAATATATTTAAAGTTAATATTTAAAATATACAGCAAACAAACAAACAAAAAAACACACTAGTTAAAATGATATTCAAGTACTTTAGTCAAACTAACATACATATAAAGTACTTGAATATCATACCTTTAAATACTTTGAATTTGACATTATTACAAAGTATCTTAAGGGAGAAGTTCACTTCCAGAAAAAAAAAAAAAAAAAAAAAAAAAAAAAAAAAAAAAAAAAAAGGCAAATAATGTGCTCACCCCATTGTCATCCAAGATGTTCATGTCTTTCTTTCTTTTTTCATTTGTAAAGAAATCATGTTTTTTAAGGAAAACACTTCAGGATTTCTCTCCATATAATGGACTTCTATGGTGCCCTCGAGTTTGATATTCCAAAATGCAGTTTAAATGCAACTTCAAAGGGCTCTAAATGATCCCAGCTGAGGAAGAATGGTTTCTTTCTTGTCTGGGATTGTTTAGAGACCTTTAAAGCTGTATTTAAAATGTGTTTTGTAAGTTCAAACTCGGGGCACCATAGAAATCTATTATATGGAGAAAAATCCTGAAATGTTTCCTTCAAAAAAACATAATTTCTTTACGACTGAAGAAAGAAAGACATGAACATCTTGGATGACAAGGGGGTGAGTACATTATCTGTAAAATTTTGTTCTGGAAGTGGACTTCTCCTTTAAGAAACAGTCATGAAACTAATAGTATATTTTTATTATCTACAAGTACAGTTTTTAAAAATATATTTACAAAACAATTGCACAATTAGGCTTAATTAAGGGGATACACTGTAAATCAGTCATTTTTTTATACACTTCTGAAAGGAAAATATTGTTTGGCCCAATTATTAAACATAATGAGGTTGATTCGGCAAGAATGGCATCCCAACTAGATTTCTAATTTCTACAGAAAATCTGAAGCAGACACACACACACACACCAAACCACCCACCTACATGGTTAATCTCCATTGGTGTAAAGTTTGTATACTCAGCTAAACAGCATTTTTGTTTTATCTCCTAACAGAAAACATTTGCTTTTTCAAACAGTTTTTGAATTTCAAAATACACTTTTCAATATGTTTTTAAGCCAGTTAATTTATGACATGCACACCTCCTCAACAAGCAGTGTGCTTTAAAGTGTTATTAATGTGTCTAACACACATGGTGTGGGATCATTAACACACAATAGTAATGCCTTTGTAAGCACCACAAATCGCAATATCTGGTTACAATTTCTTGTTCATCTTATTTGGCTTCTTAGGAAGGTGAGGATAAGAAGTTCCTTATAGCTAAACTCCAGGCCCTCAATGAGACGAGTGCTCAGCAGTAGGGTGAGCTTACTCTCTTTCCTTTTTACTAGAAATTCACACTTTACTTTCCTTTGTGCAACCAGGATGCTTGATGTTAAGATAAATGAATGTTTGACAGATCAAAACAAATGCCACAGCTTGATTTCCTTTTGTGAACAGGGCTGTGTTTCCATGACCTCACAATCTGTCACAATCTCTTTTTTTATATCCAGGAAGGCTGAATTCTACAGAACAGAGAATTCGGACAACAGCTTTTTTTTTTTTTTTTAAGTAGTGTCCCTGTCATTTAGTCATGTAAAAATATTTTAAAATGTAAATAAAAGGGTTCATTTTTGCTATAGTTTTGAATGGTTGAGGGATCATAATTTTAAATATTGTGATCATAATTTTAAATATTTAGAGAACTGGCTATCAATATGCAGTCAGTTTCTTGCAACATTTTAATGATGTGATTCAGTTCATCGCTGTCTTTTGGAAGTTTAAAATCAATAAATAGAACACATCTGTAAATGACAGATTTTTGGAATTTTTAAATTATTATTCTTATTTATCACACAACTCTGAAATGCTTGTGTCTGACTGGTCAAATACAGCATTCCATGATCAATTTTTTTTTGGTGTATTTAATTTGGACAAAGACTGCTAAGGTCACTGGACATTTTAATGGTATGTAGGTCTATGCACTGGGTTAAGATTTTATCTGAACCTGTCAGACTGAAATCTGAAGAATTATGGTCACATGCTGCTGACAAGAGCTCGGAATCCTGTGATGTACTGCATTTTGTGGGAGGAGTTTCTTTTATCTGTCTGGCATCCACCTTTATAAAGGTGCTGTAAGGACCTACTTTGGCTCATTTGGCTCCCAATGTCACACCACATCAACTACAACAGTCATTCAGTCACCCGAGAAAGGTATGTGCATTGCAACGTGTGTTTATTTTCTTTTTGCCGTTTAGATTTTTTACCCATTACATTTATATTTTCTACATCTGTTAGTCATTAAATCAACTGATTAATTATGTTGTTTTGTATAATTGCTTGTTTTATTGCTTGTTTTTAGCTTAAGCTTAGAATAATTGCCTCAGACATTCTATGAATCCATATATGTACTATATATATATATATATATATATATATATATATATTATTATTATTATTATTATTTTATTTTATTTTATTTTTTTCAAAGTTTTCAAAGAAAATAAAACAAGATTACTGAGATATGCTTTACAAGAAATAATTAATTATTTGCGAAACCAATTATAGTAAAAACTGTTTAAGTAAATCCTACCATTTTTTCTCCCTATGTAGAGATTCAAAAATGGAATCCTCACGTTTATACATCCATGTCCCAGAACAATACAAAGGATTTTATACATCTGGAGAATGGGTAAGCTGACAAACTGTTGCAGTTTTACAAATTCTCTTTCCTCATGCGCATCTTGTCAGTAAAGCCAGTTCTTTGATTAGTAGTAAATCTCCATCACGTGCGTTCAGCTGGAGTGGCAATGAATGCACAGAGCCGTCAATCACTGACGAGCTACGCAAAATAGCATTCATGAATGCAATTCATCTGCGATTATGAATGCGGTATTGCGTAGCTTGTCAGTGACCTACAGTTCTGTGTAGTAATAGCCGCTCCAGCTGAACGTACCTGATGGAGATTTACTACTAATCACAGAACCGGCTTTACTGACAAAATGCGCATGACAATCCCATGCCATTTATCGTGCAGCTCTAATTTTAAGGGTAATTTTATACCAAATACTTTAATATAATTAATTGTTTTTAATAAATTCTTAATTTGAATGGCTGTTAATTATACAATTAAATCAACAGAAGAAAACTGGGTATACATAATCCATAAAATATCATAACAAAATAATACAAAACACATTGCAGCCTGATACAGCTTGAACATGCAAAATGATTGACAGGCAGAAAGATAGGCTAAACAAATAAACCGACCGTAATCACATTTGTTTTGCAGTTGACAGAAGTTTTAGACAGGTGTGGTAATTTGGGACAGCAAAATCACTGGTACTTGTCAGGAAATATTATCTGAGTGCTATTCCATAAAAAAATCTTTTCCCACTGGCTTTCAGCCTGTTTTGGGCGCAAGTTTAAGGTTTTGCCTGAGACGCTGCAATAGGCTCCAGACTCCCTGCACTGCTATACACACTACATAAGTGATCTGGAAAATTAATGGATGGAAGTATGTGATTTGACTGATGTCTTGTCTACCCTTTTTCACAGGACCATGGGATTTTTGTTACAGATTTGAATCCATGTTTAGCACGAAGTGACGTTCACAACTACTTTGAAAAATTTGGGACAATTACAGAATGTATCGTAAGTACTTTTACATTTGAAAGCCTTTAGCGGGGCAGGTGTATGTTATGTGGAAATTAAATATGACTCTAAATCAACTTCTAGTTGGTGGAATGATTTGTGTTGCTTTAGTAAAATATACCAGATGAACTGTCTTGCTTGTAACCTTTTCTTTAGTAGACAGTTAAAAACTAGTTGAGTTAATAGTGAAGTAGAGCTGAGATAGAGAGAAAAAAAAACATCTCTGTATGTTGGGTGAAACATTTAACCCAGACAACCTAGTGCTGGGTTTGTCCATTTTTGACCCAAATTGGCTGTTTTTAACATTTTAACATTTTGTCTGCAGTGTACTTATAGACAACCTCATATTTTTGATGATCTTTACTGTAAAGTTTTGCTCCTCTTGTAATTTGTGAACGATAAACAGGTCCAAACCGACAAGTCATCAGAATGGCCAAAGGGTGTGGGCTTTGTGAGATATTCATCTTTAGAGGAGGCTAAAGCAGCACAAGAAGCTGGGCCACACTGTTTTGGAGGTTTTCAATTAAGGATCACCCAAGTTGTTACACCAAAAGTAAGTAAATTATCTGTTTGTTGCAAGAAGATCTAAAATCTCTAAAGACTATCTTATATTTCCATGCTGTCTGGGATTGGCCCATGCTGGTTTGGTGCTGTTTATGAAGGTGAACCAGCACTAACCAGCATAAACCAGCACTATACCAGCACTAACCAGCCTGGACCAGCTTGGAATCCACGCTGGTTTATGCTGGATTTTTCAGCAGGGCTTAGTTAGCAAACAATGCTTTTGGGAAACGCACCCCTGACTGACTAAAGGAAGCTTTCTCGTTAAGATAGACTGAAGGTGTGGTCACATTTACTGTTGCTCTGTGCAATTTTGCGTGCAAAATCAGTGGTTTAATGGTTTAAAACTTCCCCACTTAAGTTTCGATCTTATTCAGGTTGGTCACATGAATTCACTGCATCGAGCAACAAAAACCTGCTTGTTTGAAAGAAGAAACAGTGGAGCTTTTATTATATGCAAAACTGCTGCAATTTCACTAATGTGATTGCACTCTAAAAAGGCTTTGTAGAGACACCAACATCCTATACCAAGGACCAGCATCTAAAATACAGAGCTGATCTTTTCTGAATCGACAAGATTCCTCTAGATATCTATCCAATAACATTCTTTTCATCGCTAAATGGCAGTTGCTCGGTTTGAAACTGTTTGCGTTAATTCTTGTGATGCCATCAGCTAGTTGGTGTTCTCATGTAGTCATGAATCAGTAGTCACATGGCATTTTAAGTTCAGGTGATTGTCTCAAAACAACCTGGCATTGGAACTGTTTGTCTATAAGCTACCATGAGTAGATTTCATAGCACATACTGCCGTTGAGATGAATGGAAAAGCTGAATGACAGGCCTTATATTATGATTTGGAATGGAGTAGCATAACATAAACCCATTTAGAACTCTCTCTCTCTCTCTTTCAGCTGCCTGACCAGACCAGATGTGACCAGAGCCAGTTAAATACTTCTCCATGCCAATCCTCCGTTCAAACAGACCTGTGTGTGAGCTAGAAGTGGAATACAGGAGCTCTGACAGTTGCTGGCTGGAGTGATTTACGCTAAATATATTTTTTTGTTACATTTTGTACCTAACATTAAAAACCCTGCTTGATTCAATGTTTGTAAATGATTACTTTTAAATGTACCTGAAATGCTGAATAAATGTATTCTAAGACCAGCTTGACTCTTATTGAAAGATATATATATATACATATATATATATATATATATATATTGGATGTAATGATTATCTTCATCTTGGACAACAGAGAGCTTAAGTAGAACTGAGCTGACTTTTTTGACAATTATTCAGAACCTCAATTAATATGCCTTGATGCAGAACCTGATTTTACCAAGTACGACATGTTCCTGGATCAACATTGTGATCAACCAATCAGATCTGAAAAAACAGTTTATAGTTTTTGTGAAGTTTAGGCTTACAATCAGTGTTTGGTGCTTGTAAATCAGTGTCGTTCATCTACCATTTCCTCTGATTTTAGGGATTACTCATGGGTAATGTTAGGTTTAGGTGTATTGATGTGGTCAAGTTTAAATTTTTGGATTAAAATGTCGTTCGAGGGTCAACAAAATATGTTGACCCAGAAACACATCTAACTCAGCAAATTCAGGATGTGCATGAATTGATTTTACAGCTGATATAGCAGCCTAAAAATAAGAATGCCCGGGTAATAACAACAAATATTAACTCAAAACTATTATTATTATTATTATTACTATTATTTTAATATGGAGTGTTCCTTTGAAAATCATCCTTTATTTTCATGTACATTTAGCTACTCCGATTTTGTAAACATTAAAATTAGAAATACTGTAGAAATACTTAGTTATTGCATAACTAAACTCTTTATTCTGCACATATCTCTGTCAATAAAATCTTTATTTAAACTT
Organism: Labeo rohita; assembly: GCF_022985175.1. Taxonomy (NCBI): domain Eukaryota; kingdom Metazoa; phylum Chordata; class Actinopteri; order Cypriniformes; family Cyprinidae; genus Labeo; species Labeo rohita. The sequence goes on along the minus strand of NW_026129854.1, from coordinate 351,912 downwards.
TATCCCTGGTGAAAAAACCAGCATATGCTGGTAGGTATGTTTTGATGCTGGTTTAAGCTAGTCCTTTGCTGGTTTTTGCTGGTCATGTTGCTGGTCAAGGACCAGCATGAACCAGCAAAGGACCAGCTTAAACCAGCATCAAAACATACCTACCAGCATATGCTGTTTTTTTCACCAGTGTAAGCTGATATGTGGACCATTGAGCTCAAAAAATAGGAATACGATAATACAGTTGTGACATTTAGAACTTTAGTAAGATGAACACATTTCGGCGAAGAATGTACGCTAAATTTTCCATCAAATATTTCTTCTGTTACTCCATTCGTTCTGTATTAATGTGCTAGAGGGCAGCAGCCGCCTGTCCGATTATATTCCATTCAGCAAACGAAGAAGCGGATTCCATCAATGACGTTACGGGCGCTTGTATGACGACAACGTGCAGAATGGCGAACGCGGGAAATGAAGTCGTGTTTAAAAAGGTATATTTCAAGACTTTAACTGTTTACGTCTTCATCTCTGTAACATACAGTTCGTAATTAGGTATCAAGTCGAACGTATTAGTATCTTTCTCGTTTTCGTGATGCGACGTTGTCGCACTGATTACTTTTAACGCCTAATATTTATCTGTTTTAGGAAACTGTTGCCAAACTGTTGACACGCTCTTTTAAGGAGGATAAAACCAAAGGTGAGTTGTTTTTAAAGGAAATAGTCAACCACACACAGCGTTCACATTATATTTGTTTCACTTGTCAGCGTGTGGTAAAAATAGAGACGTTATAACCCAAGAAGCTGTTCTCTGTCATATATTTAGCAGCGTCATATTCAAGTCAGTCTTTTGGTTTCCTGTCATAATGTCAAAACACATCATGTTCTTGTTCTTGTGGCCAGCAGTGTGTGTTGCTACTTACACATCCAAACAATAAAACAAAACCTTTAGTATTCCCAGCTAAACGTCTGGTAGTAAATTTTGCACTTAAAAGAGTTTAAAGATGTAATTGAGTTTAGTTTCTATCTGCTGCTGGGTTAAATTATACATTTAAACAGGTAAACATTTATATGCTACATCTGTGCAGATAGGAAACTGAACTAGTGAGATAATCTTTAGCCCATATTTTACTAACTAAAATAAGTGTGTGGTGTTATGGGTGTTCTCACACCTTGCATTTGAACACCCAGTGCATGGTGCATTCAAGTCAGTTTAGAAAGATTGTATTTACAAGTTCAACTCATGTGAATGGCACTGCTAAGTCTTCATTTCAAATGAATGAAAATATGAATATATTTTGTTTACAATAAAACTATCTAAGCTGCAGGTTCAAAATGCAGTGGCCGTTTACAGTTGGGATAGAATATGTAATGATTTAATTTTCAGCAGCTTAATAAAAACAAAAACACACACATGTACATTTTAATTCAGCATTTTGTAAAAGTTAACTTGCACTTGCAGGTTGTTGCCATTCCAGTTTACTTTCACTCAACTGAGTTACAATATCAGCAAGTACAGGTGGTTTTGCATAAGTGTGAGAGAAAGGATATACATAGAAACAAAGTTATTCAGAAAAGAAATGGTCTGTGAGATCAGACATCTTTACAGCATTCAGTTTTGAAGTCTTTCTTCCACAGTCAGCAGTGATGCTGTCATACTTGTAGCAGAGATGCTGAAAGTATTTGTTGAAGGTAAGGCAAATTTTACACATGCAGACATTTTGTACTTCGTTACTGTACAATGTAGTTTCCTTCAGTATTATTATGACAATTGTCTGTATGCTACAGAGGCGACACGCAGAGCTGTTAAACAGGCCGACAGTGAGGACTGCGACACTATTGATATTGAGCACTTTGAAAAGATTCTGCCACAGTTGGTGAGTTTGAATATTTGTAAATGGTATAAATGCAGTTGAAGTTCAGAATCTGCGAAATGTTAATAATTTACCAAAAAAAGAGGGATCATACATGCATGTTTTTTTTTTTCTGACCTGAATAAGATATTTCACATAAAATATTTTTTACATATAGTCCACATAAGAAAACAATAGGTGAATTTATAAAAATTACCTTGCTGTTTGTTTGTTTTTTTTTGTTTTTGTTTTTTGACTACTGATGTTTTTGTGTATTTGAACCCTTTCCAACAATGACTGTATGATTTTTAGATCCATCTTTTCACACTAATGACAACAGAGGGACTCTGTAACTGTAACTATGTAACTATTACAGAAGGTTCTCACGCTCACTGATGCTTCAGAAGGAAACACGATGCATTAAGCCGGGTGGTGAACACTTTTTGAATTTAAAGACCAGGGTAAATTTAACTTATTTTCTCTTCTGGGAAACATGTAACTATCATCTATAGCTTCTGAAGGGCAGTACTAAATGAAAAAAATGTATGATATTTAGGCAAAATATGAAAAAAGTACACATTCTGTTTCACCCCCAGCTCTTAATGCATTGTTTTTCTTCTGAAGCATCAGTGAACGTTTAAACCTTTTGTAATAGTTGAATATGGATCTCTCAGTTGTCCTCATTGTAAAAAATATAGATTTCAAAATTATGCAATTATGCAAAAAAAATAAACAAAAATGCTGAAAACCCAAAGAATTTATGGGACCTGAAGGATTTTTCTGAAGAGCAGCAGGGAGTTTGCCTGTTCAGGATAAACACGGGACTCATGAGCAAAACAAAACAAAAAAAATACAGCTGTAGATCATTCAGGTATCAACACAGTATTAAACATCAAGTGTATGTAAACTTTTGAACAGGGTAATTTTTATATAAATAATTTTTTTTTCTCTCTCTCTCTTGTGGGTTATGTGTAAATGTCTTTTATGTTATATCTCTTATTCAGATCAGTACTAAATAAAAAATAACATGCATTTTGTGTGATCCTTTTTTTTCATTAAATAATTAACATTTTGCAGTTATGCAAGGTGTGTGTAAACTTTTGACCTCAAGTGTAGTTACATTATATTATTGATGCATCCCCCACTAAAAATGGATTTTGAAAAATGTTACACATTGTCTGTTAAATGTTTTTTTTTTTTTTTTTTTGTTGTTACTTTGTTTTTGTGCTTTTAATAAATCTTTAAAATATTAGTTATATTCGTCTCTTCTATGATGATTTCTCACAATGTATTAATGTCAAATTCCCTTTGCTTTTTGCAGCTTCTTGACTTTTAATTTCGCTGAGGAGCCAGCAGATGGCGACGTAACCTAGTGCTGCTGAACATCCTCATCCTGGACTTCACTTTAAATATTTGCACATGCTTCAGTCTTATTTTGCTTTTGTATTAAATTGTATTACATGTATGACTGATTTAATAAAAAAAATGTTAATAGTTACCAGGTTATTTGACTTGTGATCGAATACTCAAACATCTCTTTAACGCTCATTTTGTTTAGTGGTTTAACCATGCACCGCCAGCAGTGTTCTGTGAAGACGGCCCGATTGGAATGCCTGCTGGGTAACAGCGCTGTTATTGCCTCCTGGTAAAGAGGTCTCGAGTCTCACCCCATGGCTCTGTAGGCCACCTGTGCTCCGCTCAGCGGCAGGTGCTTCCAGCATGCTTTGCTCCGCTCCCCCATCAAAGCCTCTTGAAGCAGTTGGAATTGATTAAAGTAATAAGGGAGGCAGCAAAGACCCTTAGATGATGACAAGTGGCAGGAAAAAGAAGCACCCCCCTCCGGCCACTTTGAAGTTCCCCCCTTCCCCTCGCTGTCCTGCAATGTGGTATAGTTGAAGGTGTCATGGAGGTGAGAGGGCACAGGGCGGAATGTGTGCGAGTGTGTGCGCGGAGAGAGTGTCAGCCTGTTAAAATTATTGCGACCACACGCATAGTTGTTCACTTTTAGTGGAAGCATAACAAAACAAATTGGAACCAAAGAACATGACACAGGAAGAGAGGGTGTAATTTTGAGTGTAAATAAACAAGACGTTGAGTCGCTCAAGGGGGCTCCCGGTCTTTCATCACGGAGGAGAGAAAGCTTTTTGCTCTGATAATTGGAGCTAGTCGAACCTACCGCCACTGCGTTTTCAGTTGTGATGTTAAGGGGTTTGCTTGAATGGGTTTGTTATTGGATAAGCAAAGGAAAAGGCAAGATCAACATGTTGGATTTTGTTAGATCCTGTAGTTAAGGGCAACAGCAAGACATATTGCTTGTAAGTAGGATACGAAAAGCTTATTTGTATTCATGTAAAAAGGGGCCTGTGTGTAGTAAATATCTACTATGTTTAGCTTTAAACATTTATTAGGCTAGAAATTACTTTTAATAAGTATGTCTATAAAATTGAAGAAATCCAGTTTATGGATGTCTTTGATCAAAATGTGGGAGATATATTCAATACATATACACTCAAAAAAAAGAAAAAAAAGTGCTTCACAATACAATAGAAAAATCATTTTTTTGTTTAAATGGTTCCATACAGAACCTTTAACATCTGAAGAACCATATGTGGCAAAAAAAGGTTCTTCAGGTTATAAAAAGGTAAGAAAGAGATGGTTCTTATAATAACCTTTGACTGAATGGTTCTTTGTGGAACCAAAAATGGTTCTTCTATGGCATCGCTCTGAAGAACCTTTTAAAGCACCTTTAATTTTAAGAATGTAATTGTGTAATTTTTTTTATTGAACATAACTGCTTTATGAAATCATACAAGTTCGCTTCAAACTTGATCATTTAAACTTAAGTACTAGGTAAATGATGAATCTTCATAATTGTCCATATTTTATTATCGGTTTTACATTAATTCCAGGTTTATATCATTTAACATATGCCTTTTGAGAAGGTTTGTCCAAACGCTTCAGAAAGAAACAGATTCTACAGATTAGAACAGATTCTAAGTCCTTAGGTTGCAAGTTGGAAATAATTAAAGGGGTCCATCCGTATGTCATATTTACCTTTTGTGGGGGGAAAAAGTCAATTTAATAGCAAAACATCTTTGTTTAATTACCTTGGGTGGTTCTGTCTTTCAAGAACATCTTTGCTTATTTATATGAGTCATTGGGAGTTATTTAAAACAACTGATTATTCTAAAAGTCTTAGTGTTAATTATGCTGAATTAAAAACAAATTTCTGACTCTGTTACAGATTTTTGTTTAGCACCGCTCATCATTTGCAGCCATTTCATGCCGTCTTGATGATTAATAATGATTAAGTCACTAAATTAATTTAGATTTATCACTTTCCACATCTTCATGGTATACATGTGAATTGTGAGAACGTATTTCTAGCCTGTCCATTTTAGTGTTCTGTTAGGCATATATGATCATTGTAACTCTTTGTGCATCTTAGTGAAACAAATTACCTCTGAAGACAGCATTATTAAACATTTGAAAGTAGTTAAGACAAGAATGGAGGAGTGGGTTGAAAAGAGTAATGAGTTAAAGCTTTTCTTGATCCTACATTAAAGACTGGGAGTGTCAACAGCCATTCCAGACGCTTTGGAGAAGCTCTGGAGCGCTGAGCACTTTCCCTGTGAGACAGAGACTGATCCGTCTCCAATTCGGCAGCAGAGCTTGGATGGCTTTACACATAAGTCAGTATTCAGGTCTGTGGTTTGTGAGGAAGGCAGTGAATTAGATTTGATGTTATGAAGGCAGGAGTTACTACGGCGTGGCATTCTGACTAGTCAGGAGATCAATCTTCTACAGTAGCTCCATGGGATTTCACCCCCCAAATTTCCTTTGATGTATTAGTAAATCTCATTAAATAACACAACAGAGAACATCTTGATCGCTTTGTCATTTCTGGCAAAAACATTAGGAATAGTTCCTTTAAGAAATGTCCCAGGTTCAATACAAGTTAAGCTCTATTGTGGTGGGATGTTGATTATTAGGTAAAGTGGGCTTGTTAATGTTTACAACACAATGAATAACTTACCTTTACCCACTTCACAGCAATTAAGCTGAAAGATTGTACTTTGCACAGACCTAATAAGTCTAATAAGACTTATAAATTGTATACATGCTGTACAAAAGTGGAATAGATGCAATTTGTCAAAGAACCAACAATATGAATATAATCATAATATATAAATCAGTTATTTAGATGACTAGTTTAGGAAGCAAAGCCGTATTGCTGTAAAGAATATAGCAGGTAAGTTCTCTGGATCACAGATTGTCTCTAGTCCAAGTTCAAGGAAATATTTTCATGGTCTTGTTGACTCTTTGGTCTGGGTCCTGGGCCCAACTACTACAAAATTATAGATGTATTTTGTGGTCCACACCAACGCGTATGATCCGACCTGTACTCTGCACACTATATGTGAGCTGCGGAGGTTTCCGTGACACTGACATTTATCCCAAAGGAAAGCATATTTACACTGTCTGAATCCTTCAGACTCTCTTCAGGTCTCAGTCTTTACTTGGACTTGCTCAAGTCTTGAATGAGCTGGTCCCGACTGTGACTAACACTACAATATATATAATTTTAGTCCTTACTTCTAAAAAGACAGTATTATTTATATCCCTTATTTTGAAATTGGACTGTTTGTAAAGCTTTAGTATGTTCTGTTGCTGAGTGACGCCACACTGAAACACAGTCACCATGAGACTGATGTCATTGAGTTCTTTATTTCTTTTCTTTTTCAAGCTCTACATTATTAGGCAGCTTGTCTAAGTCATAAAATGTATGTCATCTGTCGTCTATATATTAAACATGAGCTGCCAAAAATTTCAAAGGGAATGTAAAATAAGTCTGGCAGTTTAGGTTCTCCATAAAATTTGCAGCATATACAGAAGGCATGATTTGCTGTCAAATTTCCAGTGGTTGTAGAATTTGTCAATCAAATTAAAGACCATTTTTGTTGTGAGTCAAACATAAGAGAATCAATTTGGAAAGACCTATATAAAGTGTTTTGTGGTAACGCCCAGAGAGGAGCTCACTGTTTGCCTTTGTGACCTGAGCGGGGGCCACAAGCAGCCTGACCTAGCCTCTAAGGGGCCTTCTTCCAAATCCTGGCTCGGCTTCAACCGGGAGCCTCATGCTCTGTGTTTGTGCTGATAAAAACATACCTGGCAGCTTCAGACAGTAGGGCACTTTGCAGGGATCACTCCTAAGTGCTTTTGGCGCTTGGCTGTTTGTCTGGGGCTGAGGTCGGACCTCTGCTGTGCTGTACCTATTGGCTGGTGCTCCCGAAGCCATGGGGGGCGGAAAAGGCTCTTCCTGAACAAGTGAGGTGGATGATGGGGTCACTGACCTTAGCTTGCAGCTGAGGAGGGGAAAAATGCATAAGAGTTGAACAATTAGGCTGTAGACTGGGCTATTTCTGGAGCCGCTCTGCCCTTTCTTTTGCTAGGAACCACTGTGCAAGTACCACTAGATGCCTGAGGTGCATGCAGTAACAACACGGTAATCCCCTTACATAACAGCAGCCTGTAAGTGCCTGTCCTTCAATTAGTTTTGGGGAGGCCTCTAAAAATAAAGAGCTGCACCGACTTGAGTGACGTCAGAAGGTTATGAGTAACTGGGGCGACGGGTAACCCAAATTAGAAGTGATTTGACTGGAGGTTAGCAGAGCACTCTATTTTTAGGTCTTTCAAAGGTTGAAAATACCACTGCAGAGGCCCTGTATGTACTTGTCCAAAGCTTAGTAGACCTAGTGCATCATAATGTCATGTGCTCCAGATCATGAAAGGGAAACGGCCTGGTGATATTTGAAAAGGAGCAACTAATGACTGAAATCTCTTTAGGAGCCTGCAGGGCGCTTGTGGTGAACACAGTATGGCATCACACCATAGTTAGAGCAAGAGCTTTTTGCACAGCATTATTTTAGAAAGTATTGGATTGTAACTTATCACTGTTTTCTGCATTCATATATGAGAGTTTAGTTTAATGGTGGGTTTTCACATTTATGCTATAGGAATTACAGGAAAAGTCTGTAAAGCTCCAAAAAGACAAAAGTATTGAACTTTGTGAATTCTGGTACTGAATTCTTCTTAACAAGTTTGATTTCTTATCGTAGTGATTATTGTATTACTTTTTAGTCAGAAATATATATGAACATTTATGCATTTGGTAGATGCTTATATCCAGAATTGCTTATAATGTATATGTCAATTCATACATTTTTTTTTTTTTTCCCGGGAATCAAATCCATGACCTGGAAAAATGTGCCTGTAATGATATTTCCACAAAATAATATTACATTGCTTCTTGCATGTTTCGTGACACAATGTGAGATGCCCTTTGAGTGGTGCACAAAGTGCAGTTATTTATTATTTAGTTATGTCTGAAACAGATGGGTGTGAACTTGGCAACATTTAATTACTTTACATTACATTTTCCAGGGAGTGGCGCTAAAAGGTTAATGTACCACCTACACTAATCCCTACCTTAAACCTAACTGATAGTGTTAACAAAAGCAAACATGAGAGAAAACCACATTTGCTGAAGCAGCTATGCCATTTTAGCTTGCTTCTACAAGTCTTTGAGTTCTTTTTGTCACAGAATACTCTGGGACTTTGCGAAAGATTCAAGTGCAGCTTTTAATGAGGAGTACAAAAACAGTAATCCACAAAAGGCAAAAGATTGAAAGCACCAGCACAGGGTACTACCCAAAAAAAACAAACAAACAAACAAAAAAAAACAGATGTTAGCAAATCCCACACAGTGCAATACTACAGCCCCCAATGGTAAATAAACAGGGTATAATTAGGGGAACTACAACTTGGACTGGAACAAGCTCAGGAATTAACTCCTAAACTTGAGTGGGCGCAGGAGTGGATTCATGGACTAGTATGGGCTCTGGAGCGGACTCGTAGACAGGAGTGAACTCTGGAACACACTTGGGTGGACTCTGGAGTGGACTGCTGGACTGGTTCAGAACTGACTCTGGAGTGGACTTGTTGATAAGAGCTCTGGAATTAACTCACAGACTTGAGAGGGCTCAGGAGCTGATTCATAGACTAGAGCGGGCTCAGGAGTGAACTCGTAGACTGGAGCAGACTTGTAAACTGGAGTGACTCGTAAATTGGACTTGAGCAGGCTCAGAAGTGGACCTGAAGACTAGAGTGGGCTCTGGAGTGGACTCTGAGGGGTCTTGGGCTGGTCTGGATTGGATTCTGAGTAGGGCTGCACGATAAATCGTGACAATATCGCAATCGATATTAAGAAAAGCTGCGATATTCATGTGCGCATCTTGTCAGTGGTGCACGGTTCTGTGATCAGTAGTAAATCACCATCCGAAGGCGCTTTCGCGCGAAAACTCCAAATATGCCCCGAAGAAGAATCCAGGTAATAACGATCGCTGCAGCTGAATAAACAGAAGATTTAACTGCTTTCATTGATTTAACGTGACTAATAAACACACAACTACGACAATATATGGTTTATCTGACTTCTTATTACAATGTTCATTATAATATAGTATATAATAATGCAGTGTTATTCGACATTGCTTGTATTACTGCTTAGAATATTATAAAATATTTTGCAACATCTCACAGAAGGATTTATTTCAATCACTCAACTGAATTTATGAAGTGAGTTTAAAGTAAAAACATGTATTAAATCTGGTATTTACACGTGCTTACAGATTTAGCAGCATTTATGCCGTAGTTCACCAAGAAGCTACACAAGCAACTTTATTATCGCAGCGTGATTGATAATATCGATGATATCGTCTGTCTGGTTTTGCGCAGCTTGTCGGTGAATTACGGCTCTGTATATTGACACTGCTCTATCTGAAAGCACACACGTGATGGAGATTTACTGCTGAATACCAAACCGGCTTTAATGACAAAATGTGCAAGGATATCGCATGCGATATATCATGCAGCCCTAATTCTGAGGGCTCCTGGGCTGGAGCAGGTTCCAGAGCAGACTCATGGAATGGAACTTTTCCACCAAGGCAGTTTGAGTGCTGGTTCAGAGCCAGAGCCTAGTTTCAAATCAGTTCTTTGTCTTTCGACACCCTAAGCACCAGCCCAAAACCAGGAAAAGTGGTTTGTAAGTAGAACCAAAACATTTCTGGTCTAGAGGTGAGAACCACTTGCAACAGGGGCAGGGGGCAGGGTTCCTGTGACCAACATTTTTTTTTTTTTGAAAGAGCAGCTAAACACAAAGTCTGGTGCGGTTGTGTTTGGCACTGCTGCATAGCGTTGTTGGGAAAAATGAGGCATATTCAGTAACGCAAGACCTGGCTCTGTAGTGGCTTAGAAGGCTCGTCAGTGGAACCAACTCCAAACTGGCAGTAGCACTAGCTCGAAAAGAGCTCGAAAAGCCCTTAAGATACGAGCTGCTCTGGTTGAAATATATGGTGGATCTGCCAAACTAGCGTTTAGCCCCAAGTGTTTTTGAAATGCCTGAGTGTCTTCAAGTGCAATGTTCACGATGACCCGGAACACAGGAGTAGCATTCGTGATGGCTAAAGACTGTGGCGTGACATCCCTGACGGCTGGAGGTTCTGATGTGGTGGCCATCTTATGAAGGACTCTGGGCTGGTGGCCGTCTTGTAAAGAGACTCTGGAACAACCTCCTCTGAAGCAGTCTCTGGAACTGCTTCCTCTGGAGCGGGCTCTGAGTTGACAGAAGTGGACCTTGCTGTTGTCTTCCTTGACCTTCGCTTAAGTATGGGAATAACAGTAATTCACAAAAGACTGATAGCACCAGCACAGGGTACTACAAAAACAGAAGAAAAAAAACACAGACAGAAAAACAGTGCAATACTACAGGAGCTAATGCTAAATGAACAGATTATAAATAAGGGAACTAACAAGGCTAATGACACACAGCTGGAAACAATAAGACCAGATAGACCAAGCAAAGCATGATGGGAAATGAAGTAATAGGCAATAATCCGGGAGGATTGCCCTCTGGTGGCTGTCATGGGACTTGTGTTTATTGTGACTTGTGTTTCATGGAAGTTGTACATGATACATGCAAGTGATATACTGTACCAGGTGTGGTACTAAGCAAGTTTACTGTGACAGAAAAGCCATACATATTGAGCTGGTTATGTGGCATAAACGTTAAAAACACTCCATATCTTTTCCTCTGCTGAAGCTCTAAAATGGACTACTAAACGGCAGGGCCAGACGCCACTGGTTTTTGTAACCAGACTTTTATAATATGAGAATTGTGAGAACAATTTTTGGTCTCCTACACCCTTCATCAATTTAAAGAGCTGGAAGGTAGACAATTAGTCAGTAACTGAGGATGTGCCTTGCTGCTTTTACTAGACCACTCACACGTGGATTATATGAGGAGATTTGCCTTGCGACAAATTTATGTACCTGCTGAGCTGAAATGGCATTCCTGCCAGATGGCTTTATATATAGGAATCTGAAATGATGACCATAAAAAACATACTTTGGTATTTTGGAAGTCTCATCTGTGAAATACTGGGAATGTGAGTACTTTACATTAATATTAGTGACTAATGTTTTGCCTTACTGTGGTTAGTAAGTGCACCTGTTGTGTAATTAAATTGTATCAGATATAAAGATTTTTATTATTAGTAGTATTTTATTGTTATTATAGGAATACATAAAACCTCAAAAGAATCTGAATGTTGAGTTAAGAAGGAAAAATTGAGGTGCTTAAAAGGCCTCTTTTTTTTTCTTTTTTGCTTATGGCAACAGACCAAGGAGACGCTGTTCAAACCACTTTTACGTCTCTGTGGCAGGAAATCTAATAAAACAAAGAGTGAGCAGCCGAGGTGATTTACCAACCTGTCTTGACATCAGAGCTGAAATAAAGCAGAGCTGTTGGAAATTGGTTGGTTTGAGGGAGTATGAAGGTAGAGCTGTTATTCACATGGCACATTCGACAGGTCCACAAAGTGGTCCAACACATGACCATCCATGAATATATTTACTGTGCAACGGTAGAAATGTCCCAACCGCAGGTAGATGTATTTGCGTATCTGTAGGCAGGACTGCTTCACAGACTGGAAATAATCTTGTTACTAAGGCATGCAAATAATACTCTGTATACTGTAAAATATCCTGTTAAATTTATGAAAAAAATAAAATAAAATAAATAAATACAATAAAATAAATAAACAAATACATAGTAAAAAAAATATTCAATGGCATATTAGCTTGTATGTATTATAATTTATTTATTTTTCATTAAGTGACATAAAAAATAAAAAACACAATTTTGTTGAGTCAGCTTAAAATAATTAGTTACCCTGCTGCCTTAATTTTAAGTTCAGTCAACTAAAATAAGTTTAGTCAACTTGAAATGTTAAGTTGTACTAAGTAACAACTTAGATATTATTTGTGTTTGCTAAACTTAACAGATGGGTAAGTAACCCAGCTGCCTTAAAATTTGATTCAAATCAAATATCTAAGTTGTCACTTAGTATAATTTAACATTTCAAGTTGAATAAACTTTTTTTGAGTTGACTGAACTTAAAATTTTAAGGTTACAAATTATTTTAAGTTGACTCAACAAATTGTTTTTTACAGTGTAGGCTATTTGAACTACAAAATTTTACCTTGATATTACAAGTGGTAAAAAGAAAGTCACATGATGAATCAGAGTTCACAGAAAGTAGTCTGTACATAAAACATGACCAAGGTTTGTATATAAATACTGTATAGGCTCATAGTCAGAAACACAACACACGTGACAAAATATTAAATAATGTAACGCAAAAATCAGTAAAAAAAAAAAATAAATAAAAAAATAAGTAATAAGTAATATATGTCACTAAATAAGTGACATATAACACAAAACACATTATCGATGCTTACCAATAACAAAAAAAATGCACTGTAAAAAATGTCACTGCAATTAGTTATATCAACATAAGATTTGTAGAGAAAACTCAAATATTCAACTACATTTTAAGTCAAGCATGAACACTTTTTAAAGTTGAAAAAAGTTTTTTTTTTTTTTTTTTTTTTTCTAATGTTGATTTTTAAGTTGCAGCAATCACTTTTTAGCATAATCATGTGTGATATGTCGTGCAGGGACTTCTGGGAATGTCATTTTGCTGTTTTTTTTTTTTCCGCTGTAAATTTTACAGTAATTCTTAATTTTTATTTCCAGAAATCATAAAATTGACTGTACCTTAGAGTAAAAATACATTTAATTATTAACAAGTTTTTATTGGAGTGTTTTACAGTATTTTTTAGCTATTAAAATTACAAAAGCAATTTCTACTCATTTGCTGTCACATTCTATATAGCTGCTTTTGTACAATGGCTGTGTGTTATTCATTCAGCCAAAATTTAGAGTCACAAATATTTGTTTTATACATTTTGGTAGTTTTTGGAGTCTTCTGTTTTTTAGTATTACAAATATTAATGTGAACATAGGATAATCTGTTTTTGCAATGATATGCCGGACTAAGGCAATAAAGTTTTAAATAATATATATCATATGTCATAATATAGGTTTCAATTCACTGGACTATCCGGCAGTAGTCACTGCACATGGTTATTTAATTTATTTGACTTTCAAACGATAATTACAGTAATACGTAATTACTCATCCTGTGATGAAAGATTTTGGTCATGCTCCTCACCCCTTATTATTTCTACCACAGGCATAATGATACTATAATACGTATAATATAAATATATGTATACTATAATAATGTGATTAATTTCATTCCTGTGGACGTTTAACCAGATGAGGCAAGTCTGTACGAAAGGAAATAGTTAAATGCGCCAATAACCTCTGTATACAGGCCCCGTCCTCCCTCATACTCAGCGTCCTCCTTGATCTGAGTGTTCTACTCCTTCCCAGACATGAAAAGTAAACCCACTCCAAAAACAGCACCAGTGCAGATCCAATCTCAATGAGCTGTAATTTAAAAAACGGCCTGCTGGAAAAACAGCAATAAATTTGCAAAGCCTTCAAAGGAGCCGCCTGTGCGTTCACCTTTTTGTACATAAAACAAAAAGACTTTAGCTATTGGCTATGAAAAACATCTCACAACATGCTGGGACAGAGAGCAGGAGACTATGGACTGGCATAATGGGGGGCGGGAGGGAGCTGTCAAGCACACAGCCAGATGTTATTCAGGCATGCATCCATGAATGCCGCTGAGAAATTGAGAGGTACCCAACAGCTATCTCTGGCTGTCAGTGTTGAGGAAGCTCATTTGAAACTGTAAACTTGTCATAATTATAAAAAGTAGTTTGGCTTGAAGCCTAAAGTTTGCTTTAATTTTGACTAGCTCAATCACAGCCAAAATTAGCCCAGTTGCGTTCTGGGGGAATATGGCTATCAAAATCCATCCTGAATGTTCCAGGGGGTCAAAACCTATTTCCAAGGGGTTCCACCTCGGTCGAAATCGTGTTCCGGGGTGGAGGGTTTCGCTTCAGCCTGTGGACTAAAAAAACAACCCATGACAGCAGTATAAAAGTAGCCCAATTTCACAGGAAAACCACGGACTTGGCAACACTGATTGCCGCCTGTAGTCATCCACCCCCCTCAGACCTACTCCTTCTAGCCGGCCACGGTGCACCCTTCCCGGCTTGGAAAGGCGCCTCAAAGGGGTTGGAAGTCTGACAGAGCCTGAAAATGGACTAACCACGGATCTCGCCAGAGCTGTCATGTTATTGGTCTACAGTTTTGTTTTTTTTTTTTTGTTTTTTTTTTGTACAGTTTCTTTAGTTTCTTTTGAGACAGTCGTGTGGACCAACTAATTAGTGCAAAACAATTCAAGGCCCAAGTGTGCACTGAGCGCACAGTTTACTTGGTTAGAAAAAATTTGACTTTACGCACCACATGCAGATGACAAAATTTACACAAAGCACGCTGTATGAAGTACTGTTTATGATGGATGGATGCACTTTATGTTGCTTCATTCACTGCCATTATAAAGCTTGGAAGAGTCAGGACAAAATCACATACACTTAGGATTTCTTGAGGGTGAGTAAATCATAGGGTAATTTTTGGGTGAACTATACCAAAAAATAGATGGATTTTGTCACGTTACACCGCAACTTGTTAGTAGAAACAACCTGATCTCATGGTAATTCATTCGTATTTTACGAGGTGGCTAATTCATATGAATTTGTACAACCCTACTTGTATGAATTTGTAAGATTTTTGCTAAATCTTATGTATTTTACAAGTTCCCCAATTCGGATGAATTTGCATGAATTATCAACCCATACACTGCCCCTAAACTTACCCATCACTGGGGTCCAGACAAAACATAGGAGTGAGGTTGTACAAATTTGTATTATTTAGCCACTACATAAAATATGTATGGATTGTAAAATACGTACGAAAATACTTGAGATAGCGTTGGTAGCGTTTCATAATTTAACCCTCTGAGCCCCAAAGACGCAAAATTGCGACAAGACGTCATACTTAATAAAATAGACTGTAGTTCCCAATATGGTGTAATATCTCATTTGTATTCCCTACCACTAGATGGCAGACATGTAATACTTTGATTCTAGACCAAAATTACGTCATGTTCCTATTCAATGTGTTTGAGGAAATAGCAGAGCAAGTAAGCTAAGCAGTTCAGTTCACAGTAAATTGTGAGATTTGTGAGAGAAAATAGCCAAATGTCCAATAAAAAGTTGTACTGTGAGGATGTGTTGCAAATGTTATTCGCTGATTCTGAATCTGAAGGGGAATATTTGCCTTTTGCAAATGGCGATCAGTCGTCTAATAATCGCGCTTCTCCCGGTACATCTTTGCAGCGCAATGGTGCCGCCGTGCAAGGCATGGGTGTTCGCGAAGCACAAGTAATCATTTCGACCTTTTGCCCAACAGGGATGGGGGTGGCAGGGGTGTACATGGTCGTCGTGTCCATAGGAAGTAGCACTAGCTCTTTGGATCCATATCTGGGTCAGTATCTATTATTGGATCAATGTCTCTTATTTCCTGAATATTCCTGATGAACTGATCAAAAAAGTAGGCTACTGTTCATATGCGTGTTACTACTATATAGTATAGTAATATAGTAATAATTTAATACTTTGTCCTGTTTTATTGTTGGTTTCCTCTTTTCTGATCATTTGGAATGGGGATAAAAGACAAAAACAAAACAAAACATGCAAATAAGTTCAAACATCAATATCTATTTCCTGAATATTATGAAATGCAAGATGGCCACCCCCTGATGACATCATAATATGCAAATTAGATGAGTATATTTACACCCCACAAAAACTTTTGGTTATGCCCAACATCTCTATCCCTTTCAAGCCACAAGCTTTTGAAATCTTGATTTCAAAATCCAGCATTTTTCCAAAAATCCCTGGCGCCTAAAGGGTTAAACCAACTGTAAAAAAAAATATGGACGTAGTGTCCGTGACGTCACCTGTAGGTTTCCGAAGTGCATTTTCAAAGCTCTTAGTGGGCGGGAGTCTTGGAATCGCGTCACTGTGCGTCACTCTCGGATAATCGAAAATGGGCAAACAGGCGGGATGTGGGTGGAGCTGGTTGCTGAAACCACGCCCACCTAGCACGATGGTAGTGACAGCAGCAGCAATCCAACTGTCCAAGTGGCCACGCCCTAAATTATGCAGAACTTTAGGGCTTAATATAATTTAAACAGATAAGTTATAAAAAATTCACCCCACTCACAGTTGACATGAAGGGCAAAATTAACTATATAGACCAAAACCACTTTTTGTACCAGGCTGTAAACATATTTTCTCCTGCTGTAAAGCTGGGCATTTTAACAGAGAGAGTCTATGGGACTGACTCCCTTTTGGAGCCAGTCTCTAGCGGCCAGTCGATGAATTGCAGTTTAAGTCACTTCCATGTTGGTTTCAGTAGAGAGAGCGGCAGGTTGCCGCTGGGGTTAAACACAATGCGCTACTCTCACACTACTGAAAATGTACTTAGTAGCATCTCTTATTTCAATTGTTTACTCTACAAAACTCCTGTCTGTCCTCAGTATGAGGTGAAACAGTGGCTGTGATCTAGGTATCAAATTAAAGTGTCTGAACATTAGCATAGACAGGAGATGGGGATATTTAAACAAGTCTGCATTTCACCCACAGGGCAAAAACAAAGTAGTTGCCCCAGTCAGCCATGTCATGGTTGTGGTTTGAAGGTTCCTTTGGAAATGAGTGTAATGTATCTGGTGAACCCTCCTACTCTGCTGGAAATGAGTGTTTCTTCACCTTTGTTTGGCAAGAAGCTTCTGAGAGGATATCAATAGGAGTACAATTTCCTGAATGTATGACCGACTGCTCAGAAAGAAAGGGCCAAATTTTCCCCCTACATCAGTGCCCGTGTCATCCAGTGAGCTATGACCCTGGCACAGGAACTCGGAGCACTGAGCTGTGGAGACTGAGCCATTCCATCAAACCATGGTCCTTTTATGCCAGTCCAGATTGTGGTGTTCAGTGTTCAGTACACTACAATACCAACAGTTACCCAGAATGGCTCTAAAAGAATGAAGTATTCCAGAAAGCAGGTTTTGCAACATACCCGGTTTACTAATAAGTAAACAAAAAACCTCAACTTATGGTTCCAAAAAATTTTCAGGGTATGTAACATGTTTTCTGAACATAATCTGCTCTGAATCTCACAAGACACACGTGTACATCAATTCTGAGGATAAGAATTTAAGTAGCTGCTGACTTGGTGGCTTTATATCATCTTCCTTGATCTCCGCTGATTGTGGAAATATTGCTACAATATTAAAAGGAAGTCAAGGCCCCTTAAAACAATGTTAAAACAAAACCATCTAAGGAGTCCTGGCCTTCTATGCATCTGTGATATTTAACAGAGAAACAAGACCTGTCCACCTACAGCTGAATAAACTACTTAAGTCGATCATATACGGAGAAAGACATGATCTCAGTGACGGGAAAACCTAAAATGTGGTAACAGAAGAAGAGATAGATAAACATAGTGTTTGAAGTCTCATGGATCATAAAAAAGCTTCTAACAAAGTTTGGTTTCTGTACAAACTGATCACCTCACTTTGATATAATCTCTTAACAGCATACTATAGTTACCAAACACAGTGTCTTGTTTCTATAGTACCATCTTTTCCCACAACTCTCATCTTTACTGTCTTTAAATATAAGAATTCACAAATGCACCAAATAAAATGGCTCCTGAAGTCATACGACAGCTTGGTTTAGGGTACAGGCCAAAAAGAATGTCATTTTTGGAGATTGACAGCCACAGTTTCCATTTTATTTTATGTAAACACTCCTTTTTGTGTGTTTCAGAAAAAAAGAAAATGCAGTGTTGGAACAAACAATGACAATTTCGATTTTTGGGTCAACTTTTCCTTATGAGATGAGGTGAGCAGTGAAACTGTTAACTCTTTGTCAACTGTAAATACATCCTAATAACCTCTTACTGTGGCTACAAAGGCAAATATCCTGACTGGAATTTGGTCAGCTTTTAACATCTTGTGACTGTTTTTGCACTTTTGCACTACCCCTATTTTCATTCCATGTTTAGTGGACAAGACAGTATGTGCAGATACATATACCAGAACACACTGAGTGGACTGCGGCGCAGAGGAACGTCATACTTTGATCTGCTAATTACTGTGGAAAATTACCTGGCAAACCACAGGCCTTTTTTATCTAACTGCATTAGCAGACTTTTCCACTTTAAAAGGACCTTTATTGAACCATAAATCTGTAAAAGCACTGTTAGTGGTAGGGTTGTGTACCATTGAAGTGCCAAATGATTAGTCATTTTTATGTAAACGCAATTGGATGCACACCTTAGAAGACATTGTGTTTTTCTTTCATTTGAAAAGAATTTGGTTTGTCAAACCTTACCTCTGTGTAGTCATGAATCTAAATGGATAGTGACGAATTTACATCAATTGTAGCATATTATCTTTCTTTTTAAGACTTGTTCAAAATAATCTTTAACTGTCATCTGTATTTCGCTTTGAAGTTCTCCTTAAGAGGTCATATCTGCACCTTGGTGATGACTTTAATTACTGTTCAACATTGAGTAACTACAACTATAAACTGACCTTCATAGAAATGGCTGTAGGTTTAATGAGGTTGTCCCTAAAGTAACTGCCATGCCAGCTCTGCCAAAGGCAGCTTCCTAAATCCAGCTCCCCAGGCAAAGGGGTCCTAGGAGCACCAGCACCTCTCAAACTACCGGCTGCTGTGCTTTCACATTACCTGTTTTTGTGTAGGAATGCATTTGTGTATATTACGCCTACATTTATAAACACAGCTCGCTCCCACTCTCTTGCAAACAAAGAGCATAAAATAACAAAGGCATCATGTGAGCCCCTTGTCAGATTTAAGATGGGACACATAGTTTAGACTCACACGGAGTCCTCCGCCCCCCAAGGCCTGTTGCTTTGATTCTTTATTTCGCACTGTGTCCTCTCTTGTCTCTTAACCAGCTCCCCCTGCCCTTAAGTCCATCTGATGGGAGACTCTTTTGTCCAGTAGCACCCAGGCAACGACATCAAAGGATCCAGGGTACAAATAAAGAGCTGCCCTAAAAACAAAACAAATTAAAATCTAAAATAGAGTTCCCAAAGAGGTTGCTGGAAAGGAGACAAGCTAGGAGTGAAAAAGAGTGATCCATAATTGGCTGCTGGAACACTTTCAGGCTAAATGGACAAGAAGTTTGACTTGAGAGCTATGGTGGAAGGTAACATTTTAGCAGATAATGGTTTATATTAGGGGCCAATAAATCCATTCAGTTTGATTCCGATTCTCCAATTCTCTCTGGAATTGGAATTGAGCTTAGTTTTTAACAGCAGATAGTGCTCTAGGATAGTTTTTAACCGCACACTTAAATGCTCACTAAGACAAGTACTTGTGCATTTGGTTAAGTAACGTGAGTAGATAAATGTACTTTGCACCTTGTGAGACAAGTACATGTGAGACAAGTACATTTTCTACTGTTATGCTGTGTAAATACTGATTACATCCATTGTCATATGTGCTTATTTATGTTTCTGTGTGCGCACATGCAAGCAAGAGAAAGCGTGTCTTTTTTTATGAGAGTAAAGAGAATCCACCTGCGAGAGAAGAAATTTGTGCTTGCTCATTTGGATGTGCCCTAGCATTACAATAATGCGTTTTAGACATTTGTCATTAAAATAATGCCATGGAAACCGACTCAAACAAACTGTTAAATGTATACATAAGAAAGTCTTGTCTAAAAGCTGCATCGTTTTTTTTTTTTTTGAATGGAGAGTATCGTGTTTTTCCATGTGCGCTCGACCATTTCCCTTGGTGCTAGATTACTTGATGAGGTTGCACAGAAAAACTTGCCACGGATAGATATAATAATTATGAAAGTGTCAGGGAAAAACAGCAGGGAGACTGCATTAATATTTTAATAATTTATTGATAAACTAGTGTTTTCTTTGTGTTCGTCTTAAGAGATGAAGTCAGCGACACTGACTTGTTATCTCCACAGTAGTGGATGTGCCTGAATGTTTTTACGGATTGCATAATCTGAGAATATTTGTTTTGTATTTAAATTGGTTCATTTAAAAGTAGACATTTCACTCTCTATAGATACATTTTTCATGTCTGTAAGGCAAGTATACATGGCATTTTGAAGTTCACAAAGGCCGAGACGGTGAAAAGTGCATCCTGTTTTCTTTCATTATTTTACAAAAGCACAACTTTCATTATTTTTTTCTGCGACTAAGCGACTAATAAAATTTTAGTCGACCAAGCATCTTCTTGTTGACTAACAGTTAGTAGGCTGGTAGATTAGGGAGCAGCACTAGTAATCAGATTACTTTTTTAAATAATACCAGTTACTTTGTTTTCCCATTTATTGACTGACAGCTCTCCTGTCACTGTGTTGAGACAAATTTGGAGTAAGTGCAGAGATGCTGTGTGCACCATATAAACTTGATGTTAATGTAGTTTTAGGCTAAATGTGAACATGAATTTACTCATCTCATTTGCACAAAAAAAGATTCTGGGCCAATCCACATCAAGCCAGAGCCTTCCCTGTCTGATCTTTTTTTCCCTCGTTCTAAAAAAGAAGAAATTCTGTAAACACAGTGTCGTGTTAAGAAATATCTGCATCCACACGAAAACCACTGAAGCCGACCGAAAACGATGTAGTATACATGCCAGACCAATATGTGGCGCTGTAATTCTGCGACAGAGATAGACTAAAAATGCATTGGAGCATGCACATGAACCTTGCTCGATGCACACAAACCCAATACAACAACAAGACGACGAACCTGGAACAATACATTCATTATTTATTAATCTGTGTTAACGTTAGATAATAAAAATATAGTTGTTCATTGTTTGTTCATGTTGTTGTTGCTGTTACATGACGTAGCGGTGTCTGACAAAGATCGAGACGTGGGGTGATGATATCATCGTTTCACAAAATATACGGATTGCCTGTGCACATGAAAACACAAGGGTGTGGTTTTCAGATTTATCCACTCTGGATAAATGCGTCTCTGTGTGGATGGGCCCTCAATATTCCTCAAAATTAAAACCTAAAAACAGTGTAAAGCAAACTCAGTATATGATGCAAACCTTCAACAATTAAATATGTTAACACAAAAATTCTGTTTAATCCCATTTTTAATGAGTGTCCTTGCTGCTGACCTTCAATAATCCAATTCAACCATACTAATAAGCATGCTTAGTAATGCACTTGTACTTGTAACATTACTTTTAATAAAAAGTAGCTGAACTAAATAATGCAGTTAGTTACTTTTTTAAGGTGTAACGCAATCGTGTAATGCATTGCTTTTAAAAATAACTTTCCCCAACACTGCCTGGGACATTCTGCTAAAGATTTCATTATGTTATATATTCAGTAATATGTGTTTTTAACAAGAAAGTGTGAGTAAATGATGACAGAATTAAAATTTGAAGTCCGCTGTTCCTTTAAAGACAATCCCAGAATTACCAACTATAAATAGAGATCTTAAGATCTCTGAGATTTGTTTTTCCATTGATCTCTCGGGGAAGACTCTAGCATGCATCCTTGTAAAAAGCATCCATGTCTGTTGTCCGCCCATAGGCTGGTTTCCCGCTCTAATGCTGGCACCAGGTTGCCAACCGATGTTGTGCAAGCCCTCTATTCAGTCCGACGACAGAGACGCTCCTCCATCCGGGCCCAGCTTGTAATTAAAAGTCCAGACCTCAAAGAGCACAACATTTCAATCTTAATGGTAGGCTTCTTTCCAAGGCCCTAGTTTAATACTAACGCAGCACCCATAAACCAGTGATGTGGACAGAAAGGAAGAAAGATATTAAGACTACAAAGTGCTCGCGTCCCATCTCGGATTAGAGGTTCACTGTCCCTTTGTAGTACTAAGTGGTAGATGCACACAATCAAAAATAATAACTTCATTTGAGTCTCCCTTATTGTCTTGTCCCTCGCTCTATATTAAGACTGCACAACAATGTTCAAAAGCAGCGACAGGAAAATGTCTGGGAGAAAATTAATGCATTTCATGTTTAGAGAGCGTGTTGTGCGATTAAGGGAAGCCCACATCAAATGGTGCGGCTTCAGAAAACCACCACTTGAAAAACAAGGCGCTTCTTCTTTGTGGAGCTGTGGAGAAAAGAGGAGGTGTTGTTTTTAGAGAGGACCAAGCCCATGTTAACAGTTTCCTGGAGCGATATGAGTCAGGAGACATATACAAAACAGAGACATGTTGAATAAAGAGCAGGCATGCAAATGGTCATTTGCTCAAAGAGTTAAGTAAGTGTAATGGAGCCATCAGCAACTTCAAACAACATGAAGCGATGTCAAAACTTCAACCAACTGTACAGCATTACATGCACTTGCTTAAACATAAATAGCAACCCAACTTGGACACACAATGCTGCAAAGTGTATTCTGGGACCACTGACAGCAGCTTTTGACGTTATTTATATCTTTGTGTGTGACGCTACATCTGCGTGGAAAGGTGAGGACGGGTCCTGAGTCTCTAATTTTCATTTCAATATTGTAGCCACATGTGTAAGGTTGTTTACTTTGTTTTTGACTGGTGGAATTTCATGAATCAGACCACAACTTAAAAGCCTAAATTATTAGCATGTTGTTTTTCTCCTCCGCAACTGCACACACTTTCCTATTGAATAAATGGGCTAATACACATGTACGCGCTTATAGTGGGGCCCCGACGGGCCTCTAGGTGAGGGGATGCAAGTTTATTTTTAGAGGCCTAATCATGGAAATCTACTCATTAGACATTAAACTTCGGGATCACGTCAACCACATCAGAAGAGAACCTAGGTCAGGAATGGTCACACGGAGGCTTTGGATAATGATCAAGCTCAAAGGAGCAGAGGTGGGTGGGGAAAGAGATGGTGAAAGGGAAAGGGTAGGGGAAAATGGAAAAGATACAGCTTGAGAGGAGGAGTTTGAACTACTGAGGTTTGGAGAAACTGGCCTTCTGATTGCATCCTTGCACAAATAAACAACCACTTAACGGTCTCTTCAGAATAAAGCTGCGGTGTAGGGAGAGGAAGGCTTTCCTTTTGGAAAATGCTAATTTCATCTATAAGAGGGTATTGCTTGATGGAAGAGAGAAATAGAAAGGACACAACAGACCGCTTTTATTTGAAAATTCAGTTTGGTACGTACTCTTCAAAAACTCGCACATGGTCAAGTAAGCTGCTTTCTTTGGCAGAAGCTCAGATGTGTTACACAGGTACACAGATCCGGCATTATGACGTTGAACAAATGCCTTGTTTGCACGCATGCGTCGGGGTACTCTCGTGAGCGCGCATCCACGAGTGATGCAGTACAGAGAAAGATGTGGAATAAAGTCATCATTTTGTTTACACTTTATTTTGATAGTCCACTTTAGACATTCTTCTAACTCTAAGTAACTTTGCAACTACATGTCAACTAATTCTCATTCATTTGCAACTACATGTCTACTAACTCTCAGAGCAGACTGTTAGGTTAGGTTTAGGGTTAGTAGAATAAGTTGACATATACTTGCAAAGTTTAAACGAGTGTAAGAAGATATTAAGCAGAGAGTCTACTAATACTCTAATGACTAGTTGACATGCAGTTGCAAAGTTCCTTACTGTTAGTAGAATGTCTAAGTGGACTATCAAAATAAAGTGTTACCATTATTTTTGTTTTCTTTGCGCAAAAAGTATTCTTGTAGCTCTGTAAAATTACAGTTGAAACACTGATATCACATGGACTACTTTGACGATCATCTTTGTACTTTACTGGCTCTTGAACGTGGTAGTACCCTTCTATAGAAGGGTCAGAGACCTCTCTAATTTCATCAGAAATATCTTAAATTATGTTCCGAAAATGAATGAGAACTTATGGGTTTGGAACGACATCAGGGTGAGTAATTAATGACAGAATTTCATTTTTGGGTGAACTAACCCTTTAAATGAGGTATTGCTAATGCATTTTATGTTGTGGAATAAGCTGAGAAGTGCTGTTCCAGGACCAACAGCGATGCTGACTGAGTTTTAGTGTTCAAAACCATGGTAAGCATCTGGGGACAGTGTCACGGTCAGGGATCCACTTTGAAGAAAGTAATTATTCTGGTGGTCCAGCTGAATGGTGGAAGATAAGCTTGAATGGAGAGACAAAACAAGGCCATGGTTCTTCTGGCCACATCTGTGAATGTCTTACAATCACCTTTTTCAACTTCGTCCTGTATTTATCTCACTCACACATCAACACTGCCCAAAGCATGAAGTAGGCCCTCATTGGACACACCAGATAAGTGAGTTCTATTTTTGGCCAAGTTGATCAAAGCTCTCTCAATTGGCCAACTCTCCAATATCAAACGCTGATGAGTCACAAGTATCGGAAATGAGCATGAATGATCCACATTCCCTTTGAGCAGCTCATGGTAAGAAGGTATCAGTCAGGTTCCAGACCTATTTAGAGTTAACTTCTCTGGCATCCTGAGATGAGCAGGCTTCGTCTCAGGGGAGATTCCAGTTCTCAGGATGCGGCTGTGCACCTGCTTATTGAACTGTAGTAAATCCTAAGTCAATTTCCTGTGAGTAACCTCCGGTCTCTCTGCTGTACATTTGTCAATCCCTCTTACAACACTCCTTTTCTATTTGAAGCATGTTTGTAGAATCTACTGATTTCAGAGAGAATGTGAACTGTTTAATCATTATGAAAAAGTAGAGCTGAAACCCTGAAACCTAAATTCAAAACCATATGGACAGTGTAAAATTGGTTTGCAAAGTTGTACCTGCATCTCTTACCATCAAATTTAAGCTCTGTAGATGAATGACATGTTACTTCTCATGCACCGAATACAACGAATGTTCACAGAGGAAAATAGGCTCTCATGAAGACCACCCACATAGAGAGCAGCAACATGACACTGACAGCCTGCTATGGCCTATACAGAGACACTCCAGGGATTGAGGGGTTTTGTCCATGGCTTTGATGTCTTCACGATTTGTATATGTCCAATGCAACTTTGCGGTGCAGAATGAAAAAACAACCTTTACATCCATGCATTGGCTGACGTGTCCATATGCAGAGGATTCCATTCTGCGTATTATTCATGTGGAAGACTCACACGTGTCCGTAAAGACAGACAATTGCAAGCAAAGAGGCAAATTCTGGCATCTAATGATCCTGATAATGACAAGAAAACAGATGGAGGAATGTTGCGCTAAAAATAGCATCACAAAACCTTTTCCATCCGTGTTCCCTATCCCAAGCTCCAAGAGGTAAACAGAGCTGGCAAAGTTTATAGAGGCATGTTGTGGTGGAAAATAAAGTCCCTTTCCACTCATCATTGCAGTTTCAGGTGGTCTCTGCATACAAGTGTGCATTTACTGAAATGCTTTCTTTCCATATACCCGTTGAACTGACCAATGGAAAGTGTATGATGTGCAAGAACGTTATTATTCTTTGTAATACCATTTGAGTAGAAAGAGATTCGGTGCAAATGGTTGTGAGTACTTTGACTAAAGTGTCAGAGGGGACTTTTTTATACTGTCAAAATACTGATTTCTGTTATTAATTAAACATCATAAGGTCCTTTGAAGACGTATGAACATCACTCCTCATTAGAAAGACAAGACGTCTGGTGGACGAAAAAAGGACGCATTAGCCTGGAGAAAAACTGTTGTTCTTAGAAAATCAGTGGGTTCTGTCCTATTGTATCATTATTATTTTTCTACTTCGTTTTTCAAGCCAAACATCAGGTCCTGACGTCAGTGTATCATTGTCATTTCAAACGTACCCTTGGAAGCGGCACACAAGTTGTGATTGAACTCAGAAAGCTGCCCTGGAGCATTACTTTGAGGGAGAAACCACGGAACCACAGCTAATGCCTTGCAGTCCCCTGGTCTGAACTACTGTCAACAGATTTTCACTCAGTGAAATACTTGAATATGATTGTCATTCCGAATTCTTTCTTTCAGCAGAAGCTTCTGCACTACTGACAAATGAGATGAGATTAAAGCAGCAACTGCAGAAACAAATGTGAGCTCAACTGTTTGCTTGACAACACGCAAAGACACAGGGAGAATCTGAACAGAGCTGCTTCAACATTTGAACAAACATGGCTTTCGCCTTGAAGCAAAAGACCATCTTTGCACACCATCAAGTTGTGCTAGAGTTTGTTCTGCCATTAACTCAAAGAATGTGGAGTCAGCTGGGTTCTCTTTGGAGAAGTCTCTTTGTTGTCTCTCTTCATAAACAGTTACATGACAAGGGGCAAGGGTAAAAGAATAGAGCTGGATGGACTTTTCAGGAGAACTTGGTCTGGAGATTCTCCTTTCATCCCTCACCACAAGCTGAGGAGACATATAAAAAAGGTTTGTGCCAAAGTTGCAATAGTTGTTTTTAATTCAACCAAAACCAATGTGAAAGGTCTAATTACAGAAGAGTGAGCAACCCAGCCCTTTTTTCAAATGACTGTACAGTAAGTTTGATGTTTTGCGTCCTTCATCCTGTTTTGTTTCTTTTTCTTTCCTTCATCTTGTGTGTTATAAAGAATGCCATTGACTCACTTGTGGTTTACATTTAGTCAAAGAGTGTGTCTCCTTCTGCACCCTCATGTTTCCACCCTTTTCCTGGCTTTGATCATCATGGAGACTAAACTGTCTGTCCCGTGGACTCATGCACCATGTGTCCGCTCACTACCAATGTTACATACACTTGCTCTGAGTAATGTGAATTGCATTTGCCTGTTTACACACATTCCTGGATGAAGACTAGTTTTTTGACAAAAACTAAAAATAACCTTTAACAAATTATTGAACAAATACTAAATGGTTTTCCATTTACTCTAAAATAGGTTTTAATCATTGCTTGCACCTTTCAGGAATCAAACGATAAGGCATCCAGTCTGCAACAACACCATTCTTTCCATTCAGCTATCTGTTCTTTATCTCATCCCACTACCTCCAACATCCATGATTGTTGGGCAGGATTTACTGACCCAAATCATTTCTTATAAATTACCCTATGGTCCTGTCACCCTCTCCTCTTCTATCCTTATTAGAGACCATCCATTCATCAGTTTTACAACTGCTTTTTCTATGTAGGATTGTAGAGATACAGTAGCCTATCCCAACTACTCAGGCCATAAGCCATTAGAGACCATTGTGGACTAAAACATTCAGACCTTACAAGGTCTTCTCCTCCATGAAATACCTTTCTTGTGCTTACATGCCATTGTTCTACTACATTTTCCAAACAGAACTGCGTACTGTGTGTACGATTTTAGGTTTCGATTTTAAAAACCTTCAACTCACTTTTGCTGTTCATAACCAAAACCACTGAATGATCTGCTTTAATTCATAGTGGAAGCATTCTCAGAAATATCAAATTTTACTTGTGGAGGCTTTTCACGCCTGTCCGTCAGGCTTCCAACTTGGTCACATTAGTACAGTGATATCCAGTCCTGCTCCTGGAGGGCCACTGTCTTGCAGAGTTTGTGTTGGGGCAGGTTGGAGCTAAACTGTGGCCCTGCTCTATTGTGTTGGAAAATAACATACACCCTCCACTAAACCCTACCCTAAACGTACCCGATAGTGTTAATAACAATAAATTTAAGCAAAGATGATATAAAAATGCATTTGCTGATTTGCTATTTAAACTTCCTTATGCACAGGTTTGTTCTTTTCTGTCAAACCATACCTTCACGGAATTTGTACCGAAGCACTTCACCTGGCAAGTGACAAGCCGTATCATGTGAGATACTGAGCAAACCAAAAAGTTTTCAAATCTTGCAGCATGTTAAAATGCAGTTAGTGCATCAACATACAACGCAACTGCACTCAAGGTGACCCGAGTTTGATTCCTGTCACGTGAACCTTTGCCAATCCTGCTTTCCAGTCGTCTCTCAGCTTTTCTGTTGTCCTATATAAAAAAATGTTTTGAAGTCATAACATAATATTATGCAAGAAATTGTGCAAAAATTAGTCTTTCTTAATCGAAACTCTGACCCTGTAAATCATAATTTGTGTGAAAAGGAATAAAAGTTTTACTGTCAGAGTTTTACTGCTTCTAGAGTTAATTTCAACTAGAAACTGCAGAGTTTCGTACTTATAGGTATGCATTTAGAGTTTTGTATAAGTGTAGGTAATCTATAAAGATGCACATGTATGCTTCCACCAGATTTGTAGTTTCAACCTGCCCTCAAGACTAGTTTTTCCAAGCTAGTGTTTATGTGAGAATGTGGTGAAATGTTGAATGACTCCTATTACCACTAACAGAAAATCGATCTTGTCAGATTAGAACACTACTGATCCAGTAAATCAAATCCAATTTTGGACATCCAGGATGCACAGATAAGACTTACAAGCACGCTGAGACTTTGGCAGACCATGAAGCCTAGACCTCATTGTGGAATATTCTAATAAACCCCAACCACTACAAGATTGAGCAAGGGACAAAGACATCAAAGTAGAATTACACAGGCTGTTTGATCTCTTTCCGTTTCCCCCCTTTTTTTAACATCATGCTGTACTGTTTACACTCTGTTCCTCATTATGCTCTTCATCCATCAGACTCATTCGCTCTCCATCAGGGAAAAGAACATGTCTTTTAAGATGATGTTGGTAAACTTCAGTTCCAGTATCTAAGTGTGAGGCAATATTACTGTGTAATTCCTAGTTATGCTAACAAGTGCTTGTGACTGATGGATTTGAGAAAGTAATAATTCACTGATTTAATGTTGGTTCTTTCACAAAATTTTCATGTTGGTGCTTTCACGAAGGGAATGATATAAAATGCTTTTACATCAATGCCCATTCTCTTCTCAGATGAATCCAGAACTATTGTGGGGACACAATCTCTAAAGATCCTGCCAGCCTGGATGGGTGATAGTAAGGGGAAAGTGGTACAGTTCAAGCATTCCTTATTGTCGAGCATTCATTCATTTGCTATTTTGAAGGGAAGAGGCCACAACAGGTTCACCTTACTAGAGCAAAGGTCTTTTCCCCCATCTGGCAGTCATAAGTGTGTGGAAGTGTGCGAGTGTTTGTGTACAATGTGTTTGTATAAATGTTTGTCCAAATTCTTACCAAGGTATTGTATAATGTGTGTGTGAGTGTATGTGAAAGCTCAGTGAGACAGAGACACTTGTGCCCGTGGCGTCAGGGAGAGCTCGTGACTGTGCCTGTTTAACTCCACTAACAGAACAACCATCCTCAAATGCAATCACGCAACCCACAGATGGCCCACAGAACACAGACAACCACACAGAAACTACAAGGAACCATAATAATCTGCAACCCCACAGCATAGACACATAAACCAGAGACAATACAGAACTTCTCTCAAAACAGAACAATTCTGTTGTTTTCGCAACACCTCCCACCTGTTTCCAAGGAGTGGAAAAACTCCTCGAAACTCGTTCCGGGAAGTGGACCTGAATCATCATCTATGATAAATGGGCTAGTTTGTCATTGATGACCTCAACTTGAACTTGTTTTGAAAAGTTAATTTAATATGAAAAGTTACAATAAAACAAACTTTTAAAAAAAAGAATTAAAACATATCTGGCCTGATAATTAGTTTGGCTGATTAGTTCAAATTTAGAAAATTAGAAAATTTATCAGCCATAAATATATATGTACATATTTTTTTTTTTTTTACCAGCCATGAAACTGTATGTGCACTATTTCATAAAAAAAAATACAGGCATATGAAATTCGGAAAACATCTAATTGCAAACGCACAACCCTAAACATATCATGTTCTCAGGCATTGTCAGAATTAATAATATGTTGGTGCCAATAGCCTCGTAGGCAGCGCAATGCCATATAGCGTCATTGCACTTCCGGCGTCCCGAGTTCAAGTCCTGGTTCATGGACCTTTCCGGATCCCACCCAACCACTTTGCTTACTGTCTAGCTACTGTCCTATCAAAATAAAGGCAAAAATGCCTAAAAATACATCTTAAAAAAACAAGCCAATTAATAATAAAAAAAGTTACAAGCCTGTTTCATATACTGATTTTCACTCACATTTTGTA
The DNA here is from genome assembly GCF_022985175.1 of Labeo rohita. NCBI lineage: Eukaryota > Metazoa > Chordata > Actinopteri > Cypriniformes > Cyprinidae > Labeo > Labeo rohita. The sequence goes on along the minus strand of NW_026129854.1, from coordinate 321,591 downwards.
CTTGGCAAGTGTTAATTTTAGGCCCTTGACAACCATTTACAACCATCAGGCGTTATTTATTTACATCTTCATTCATGCAGTTGGTATACACATCCATGTTTGTCAAAGAATGAACATTATCAACCTCATTAAGTCAGTTCCCTGCTGAGTTAATGACTTGACCAGCTATCATTGCCACCTCTGGGAACAAACAACAGTGTGTTCTCATGGCCTTGGCATTGACCATTAAGCAGTTCACACCAAATATTTTGAAGAACAGGGAAACCTTACTGTTTGCAACAACTAGATTTTAGAAGTTCATAGGTGTGGCATCTGTAACGTTAATGTGGTGTCTGTAATACCTTGATTTTTTTTTTTTTTTAACCTGTTTGCTTGTTATTACCCTGTTTATCCACATACACTATCTGATCACAACTGGGCAGCTCTAAACGTAGAGGGAAAAAAATCAGGAATTTGTGTTGTGATACTATTGCTTAACCCATTTTTTAAAAGTCAGCCAAGATCGAATGCTGCAACATTACATGTGCAGTATAAAAGCTTCATGCATTTCTGCTTTACAAGTAATGCAATATTAAAAGTAATGTATTATAATATTGGGTAACACTTTAATTTATGGTTTCTTTGTTACAAGTTACATGTACTTACTAATATAATAACAATTAATTATGCACAATTACATGCAAGTAGCTCTAAGCCAAACTCTTATCTTAATTCTAACCATATAGTAAGTACATGTAGTTAATTAATATTACTCAGTACTTAAATGTGTAATTACACTGTGACAATGACACTTTAAAATAAAGTGTAATGCAGTATTGTGTTGCTCCATAAAAAGTAACTAATTGCATTACTTTTTGTGGAAAGTAATGCATTGTTACTTTTGCATTACTTTTTGTCACATGGGCTGAGCTTGCTTGTTTCTTTTTAAACAATAAAAAATCAGAAAGTTATATTTTTGGTGACTGTTATGCACTAAAACTGAAATGAATAAGCCTCAGGCTGAAGGAAATGCCTCTGCACCTACACCTCACTCCTGATTTCTCTCAATACAGGGACAGGAGAGGTGTCATAAATTGGAAAACAAACTTATTTGAAAAAAGTAACTTGGATATTTCCTTGTAAATTTAAAAGTAATGCATTACTTTACTAGTTACCTGAAAAAAGAAATCTGATTATCGAACTAGCTTTCCTTGTATTGTGCTACCCCAAACACTGGCTAAATGTATATAGGTAGTAAACACTTATTCACTATTAACTACAACTTTTCCCTTAATAAATTCCTAATATGCTGCTTAATAATAGTTAGTAAGGTAGTTGTTAAGTTTAGGTATTGGGTAGGATTAGGGATGTAGAATAAGATCATGTAGAATAAGGCCTTAATATGTGCTTAATTAGTACTAATAAATGGCTAATATTCTTGTAACTAGTTAAGAATCCGTAAAATAAAGTGTTACCATGGATGTTAAAATCAGGTGAAACAGAGTGTCGATGTAGGAACACCTCAGCATTTGAAGTTAAAATGCATCTCCTGCAGTACTGATGTCTGCAAGACGTGCTAGAAGAAGGACATAAGCATTACATAATAGCATAATTACTGCTTATTGTTGCATTTTTCACTGCGCTATGAAAGTCTGTAAACCCTAAATATAAGACGTCATTTCCTAACTGAAGAGTAAACGGTAATAACAATAATCTCTCTCAAAGCTTTTATCACATTATACTGTTTACCCAACATTGTAACAGTCATTATGTTTTCATTATTTCAAAGTCTTTATTCATTTCTATCTGCATTCCTATCAATCTGCCTGCAGACCTTAAAAATATGAGAGGCTGCCTGTGGCATCAGAGACGCATATGATCTTCCCAAGTTGTTTCCTTTGCTTTGATGAAACCAACACTGCTTGAAAATCAATGGAGTGGCTCTGGAGAGTGAGAGGTCAGAGTAAGTGCTCTTGTGTTGTTGCAGTCGCAGTGGTGTGATGGGAGCAGACTCAGGCCAGCATGTAATGTGGCCCCTCACTTCAAAGGCCCAAAGAAAATACATAAATACAGAGCCATTAGGCGGATTGTTTTCTTAACTTAACATTTCAAACACATCGTCCACCATCATGTGTTGAATCTTCCCTCCACATTGCCTATGTTAATGCTGTTTTTTTACGTGTTGGGGCATTATAGTGTATTACTCTATAACAGCCTTTTGCCCTCAATAGGGTGGTGTGTATTTAATCCTTCAAATATACAATTACTTTTCTTAATTGCATCTAGGTCTGTTTTGATGGACACACACTACACAATATTAGCCCCGATTTTTTTTAGCCCCGGTTTTGTGGAAATCACTGACAGAAGCCTGATATTGGTGCTCGTTCACACGTGTGACAATCACGTAGAGCCGATACCAGTGAAATATTTAGCAAGCTAAATATTAGGGCTGCCCTCGACTAAAGAATTTTCTGGTCGACTGTAGTATAAAGTAGTCTACATATACTATAGTAGTCATTAATTTTAGGGATTAGTCGACTTTTAGTTAAACGTTTAATAAACCATATAAATCATAATAATGAACCTTTAATTACCTAAATAGCCTAATAAGCACTCAAGCACATGTGAAAAAAAAAGTTTGCCACAGCACACCTGCAGATATAATTATGAATGTTTTAGGGAAAAACAGCAAGGAGACCACAATAATTTATTGATAAACTAGTGCTGTATTTGTTTTCAGCTTAAGAGTTGAAGTCAGCAACACTGACTCGTCATCTCCGCAATGGTGGATGCGCCTAAATGTTTCATGGAGATTATGTAATCTGAGAATATTTGTTTTCTATTCTAGTCTTCAGTTAAAAGTAGACATTTCACTTTCTTTAGATATATTGTCATGTCTGTAAGACAAATATACACAGAGTTTCTGAGTTTCGCACTCAAGTTTACAGAGACCGAGATGGCAGAAAGCGCATCCTGTTTGCTTAGATTATTTTACAAAAGCTCAACGTTTCGTTGTTATTGTGAGTGCATGCAAATAAACGTAGAGTCTTTACAGATTCAACAAATGTATTGCATTTATCTTTATGACCAAAAAATTACGGAATATTTTAGGAGCAAGTGACTGCACCGGCGCCTCCATCTGTGATTCAGCTTCCACACTCTGCATAGACTTGAATAGCGCACATTTTTACTAGGTTAATATTAGATTAGGGAGCCATGTAAAGTTGCTACTACTTACATATTTCAGATGAAAAGCCATATTTGAGGTCAATGAATGATAGGTGAGCATTTAAAAAGTCCTGCCTGATGTACTATATTACCACACAGACCGGTTGTTAAAGGAAAAGTTTACAAATAATTTACCCACCCCCTTGTCATCCAAGATGTTTGTGGCTTTCTTTCTTTAGTCAATAAGAAATTAAGTTTCTTGAGGGAAAAAAAAAAATCAGGAATTATCTTCATATAGTGGAGTTCATTGCTGCCCCCAAGTTTGAACTTCCAAAATGCAGTTTAGATGCAGCTTCAAATGGCTCTCCCAGCTAACTGTATTGACCCAGATTACCACAGATACGAGACAAGATGAGCATTTGAGGTTAAAAAGTATCTAAATTGTCAATTTGTTTTGATTGTTTCACTCCTCGGCTGGGATTATTTAGAGCCATTTTAAGATGTATTTAAACTGCATTTTGGAAGTTCAAACTTGGGGGCACCATTGAAGTCCAATATATGGAGAGAAATTCTGGAATATTTACCTCAGGAAACATAATTTCTTATGACTGGAGAAAGAAAGGCACAAACATCTTGGATGACAAGGGGGTGAGCAAATTATATGTACATTTTTGTTCTGGAAGTGAACTTCTCCTTTAACAATCTGTCCGTTACGGACTGCGTGACTTCACCATTTCCTGTGTTTTTTTTTTTTTCTGTGACTAAGCAGCTAATAAATTTTGGTCAACCAAGCCCCTTCTCATCGACTAATGGTTAGTCGACTATTAGGGGGCAGCCCTACTAAACATCTGGACCTATCGGCAATTCACAGTCCTGCAGTGTGAAATGTGTTTTGACTGGAAATGACCTTGACGATAACCCACAGCCAATGAGAAAGCAGATACATGGCAAGGGAAAGTTCAGTGGGAGGAATCATATAGACCTGCAACAAAACATCAGCAAGCAGCCATTGTCTCCTTCATATACTTTGAAGGGGTATATGAAGTTAAAATTTTATTTTATATTGTGTATTTTAACGTTAAAGTTCTGTCTGGAAACAAAGATACCATGATGCCAAACCCCCTCATGGAAGAAGAAAGCCACTGTGTTTACAACTCTGACAATGAACACTTATCAGGATCAACTGAACACTGGACAAAAGTATGTGAAATATTTAAAATTCACGGTCCAACAGTTTTTTATGCACCAGTCTGATATTGTGGGGACATTTCGATGCGCCTAAACATGATGTGGCACAAAATGAAATGTGATTGGTTGCTTTACCTGTCAATCATATGGCCTCTTGGGCAGCCCTTGGCTATTCAAACCAGCAAATGTTCCCAGACCTTCTGCCATCAGTCTGAGATTCATCTGACTGGCTAGACGAGTCACTACGTGACCCCCTGTTATGGATCCGTTGTGTAATGTACACACAACAGCACCCAGTTGGTACCCTAAGAAAATCAGACCATCACAATGTTAGTTGGACAAAAGCATTTATATGACATTTTAAGACAAGATATTATTTCAGTCCAGCTGAGATCAAACTTTTAAAGTCCATGCAAACACTTAAGTGACAAAATGTCCACAGAGTGAGACAGAGTGTGACAGAGCCCCCCCCCTGTGAGCGACGCCGGGGTCTACCCCTCCCACGGGGGGCTGGATGATCTGGGTGCAGAGAATGGAACTCCGTAGTGAGTGAGGGGTCCAGGATGTCTTCGGCATCGACCCAGGATCGTTCCTCAGGACCGAAGCCCTCCCAGTCAACCAGATATTGTAGACGACCTCTCCGGCGTCGGGAATCCAAGATGGTGTTGACACGGTAAACCTCCTCGCCGTCGATGATGTCAGGGGGAGGCTCCTGGGAGGCGGTCTCGTCTAGGTTCTCCACTCCTCCCGGACCGACAGCAGGCTTGAACAGAGAGACATGAAACGTTGGTGAGATACGATATTCTGCGGGTAGGGCCAAACGAAAGGAAACAGGTGTAATCTGTCTAACTATTTTGAAGGGACCCACGTACCTGGGACTGAGCTTTTTGCTGGGTAGGCGGAGCCGGAGGTCCCGAGTGGAAAGCCAAACCCATTGGCCAGGTTCATATGGAGGGCTGGGTCGACGTCTGCGGTTGGCCTGGGTCTGGGTGCGGTGTACGGCCCTTTGTAGGTGTACGTGAGCTTGATCCCAGGTCTCCTCACTGCGTTGAAGCCATGAGTTAACTGCTGGAAGTTCTGAAGGTTCGCCGGACCAGGGGAACATGGGGGGTTGGTAGCCTAAGATACACTGGAAAGGAGTCAGGTTAGTAGCAGGTTTCCGTAGAGAGTTCTGGGCGTATTCGGCCCAGAACAGGTAGCGGCTCCAATCCTCCTGGTGATTCTGGCTGTAGGAGCGAAGGAAGCGGATTAATTCCTGGTTGAGGCGTTCGACCTGCCCATTGGCTTGTGGATGGTACCCAGAGGTGAGACTGATGTTGATATCTATAGGACGGAAGAAACTAGCCCAGAGACGAGAGGTGAACTGAGGTCCACGATCTGATACAATGTCCTCAGGCAAGCCACAGATTCGGAAGACCCAGTTGCAGAGTAGTTCGGCTGTTTCAATGGCTGTGGGGAGCTTTGGTAAGGGAACAAGATGGCAGCCTTTGGAGAACCGATCGATGATGGTGAGGATGGTGGTGTGTCCTTCGGAGGGAGGCAGATCGGTGATGAAATCGATGGCGATGTGTGACCAGGGGCGCTGTGGCACAGGTAAGGGTTGAAGGAGGCCGGCGGGCAAGCGACGGGGAACCTTGGCGGTATTGCATACGGGACAACCCTTGATGAAGTTGATGGTGTCCGAACGAAGGGAAGGCCACCAGAACCTGTTACCGACCAGATGAAGGGTGGCCTCAATGCCGGGGTGACCAGAGCTAGGAGCAGTGTGGACTTCGGTGAGGACTCGAGAACGTAAACCGGGGGGCACGTAGGTGCGATTGTCAGGGCATTCAGCAGGTGTGGGATCCTGGGCTTGGGCTTCCTGAATTTCAGTCATGATGTCCCATACCACGGGTGCCACAATCATGGAGGTAGGCAGAATAGACTCTGAGGAGCTGGTGGGGGTCTCGGGTTCATGAATGCGGGAAAGGGCGTCCGCCTTAGTGTTTTGTGAGCCTGGACGGTAGGTGACCTGAAAGTCAAACCGGGTGAAGAACAGGGACCACCTGGCCTGCCGGTGGTTTAACAGTTTCGCTGAGCGGAGGTACTCCAGGTTTTTATGGTCGGTTAGAACAGTGAAGGGGTACTTGGAGCCTTCGAGCCAGTGCCGCCATTCCTCTAGGGCTAGTTTAATAGCGAGTAGTTCGTGGTTGCCCACATCATAGTTCCGCTCAGCTGGAGTCAACTTATGCGAATAGTAGGCGCAAGGGAATGTCTTACCAGGCTCCCCCTGCCGCTGGGAGAGCACCGCCCCAACACCAGTACTTGAGGCATCCACTTCCACAATGAAGGGTCGCTCTGGGTCTGGGTGGTAGAGAATGGGAGCGGTGGTGAACCTGTGGCGGAGATCAATGAAAGCCTGGAGAGCGGGTTGAGTCCAGGTGAGGCGGGAGGTTCCCCTCTTAACCATGGTGGAAAGTGGAGCTGCCACCGTGCTGAAGTGACGAATAAAACGGCGGTAGAAGTTGGCAAAGCCGAGGAAGTGCTGAAGTTCTTTAAGGGTGGAAGGTCGTGGCCAGTTGAGGACGGCGTTGACCTTCTTCTCATCCATGGCCACACCCTCCGAGCTGATGATGTAGCCGAGGAAGGAGATTTTGTCTTGGTGGAACTCACACTTCTCCTCTTTGGCGTATAGCTGATGGGTGATGAGTCGTTTCAGCACGGATCTGACATGGTTGACGTGTTCGTGAATCGAGTTTGAGTAGATTAGGATGTCGTCAATATAGACGATGACGCAGCGGTTGAGCATGTCCCGGAACACCTCGTTAATGAAGGCCTGGAAGTAGGATGGGCTGTTGGCAAGGCCGAAGGGCATGACCAGATATTCGTAGTGGCCGGACGTGGTCGAGAAGGCCGTCTTCCACTCGTCCCCTGCACGGATGCGGATGAGGTTGTAGGCCGAGTGAAGGTCCAGCTTAGTGAAGATCTTGGCTGATCGCAGTTGCTCCAAGGCCGCAGGAACGAGCGGGAGCGGGTATCGATATTTAATGGTGACCTCGTTAAGTCCGCGGTAATCGATGCAGGGTCGGAGACCGCCGTCCTTCTTCTTAACGAAGAAAAACCCAGCCGAAGCAGGTGAGGTGGATGGTCGGATGAAACCCTTAGCCAGCTTCTCCTGGATATAGGTGTTCATGGCCTCCGACTCCACGTGGGACAGCGGAAAGATGCGCCCCCTGGGGGGTACGGCTCCTGGGATGAGGTCGATGGCGCAATCCCCGGGGCGGTGAGCGGCCCTGGGTCTGAGGTGGGCTGACGGGTCTGACCTGCGGCTGGAGGCAGTGCTGGTGGCAGTGTGGAGACCAGTGGGTGATAGTGCGGCTGGCCCAGGCGATGGTGGGGTCGTGGAGGTGCAACCAGGGGTAGCCCAGAATGACAGGTGACTGAGGTGATGATATTATGAAGAGACGGATGGTTTCATGGTGTGCGGGTTCAATCCGGAGGGTGAGATCAGCGGTGGTGTGGCAGATGCTTCCAGAGCCTAGCGGTCTCCCGTTGAGGGCGGCCGCTGTGACAGGTGGGGAACAAGAGAGGGTAGGCAGGTGATTAGTAGCGACAAAGTCCGCATCAATGAAGTTACCAGCCGCGCCGGAATCAATCAGGGCGGAGGTCATGACAGACACTTCTCCACAAACAATAGTTATGGGTATTTCGCAGCGATTAGCAGATATTTCATGGTTACTCACCGAGGCGGGTGGACGTGGCGGACGAGTTGGACAATTTGCCCGGATGTGGCCGGCCTGGCCACAGTACAGGCACAGATTAGAGCGGAGACGTCTCTCCCTCTAATCACACTCCAGTGCGGTAGGGGCACTGGAGCGGAACGACGACCGGACCTGCGAGCCCGCATGAGGTTGTCTACCCGAATGGAGAGATCTGTGTATTGCTCCAGTTGGAGATCCTCGTCACGACAGGCCAGCTCCACCTGTAGGTCGGGATTCAAACCGCGGCGGTAATGGAGCTTGAGGGGTTCATCATTCCATCCGCTCTGTGCTGCCAGCGTGCGGAAACTGAGGGCATAATCTGCAGCGGTTCCTCTACCCTGCCGCAATGCCCAAATCTGCTCCCCCGCCTCACCGCTTTCAGTGCTGGGTTGAAAAACCTCTTTGAACCGCTGGAGGAACGCGGCAAATGAAGGGAAGGTCAGACGATCTAACCGCCAAACAGCTGTGGCCCACTCTAGTGCCCTCCCGCTCAGCAAAGAACAAACAAAGGCTATCTTACCCTCATCTGTTGGATAAAGATGTGGCTGCTGGTTCACAAAGAGGGAGCACTGCAACAGGAAGCCCTTGCATTTGGACGCTATGCCGTCAAACTTCTCTGGGAAGGCTAGACGTGGACTGGCGGCAACAGGCGGAGCGGGCTGGGGTGGTGAGACTGCGGGAGGCGCGGTAGCAGGCGGCGACAGCTGTAATCCCTGCAAGACCCTCACCAGCTGTCCCGTGAGGTCGGTGAGGCGGTCCAGTTGTTGTTGGTGGACCAGCAGTGTGGATGCTTGAGCCGACAACTCCGAAGAAAGCTGGCGTACGGCGGTGGGATCGGTAGACTGCATAGCCTGTGCTGAAAACTCCGTCGGGGGCTGTGACGCGGTCGCTGGATCCATTGGTGGCGAAGTTTTCTGTAACGAAGGCATGAACGAATCCAGAGACGTTGGATCCATAAGCAACCGTTTATTTAACAGAGAGGAGTCAAACAGGCAGAGTTCGGTAACAACAGACTGGTATGGTGCAGGCAAATCCGTAGGGGTAACGTTAATCCAGGCAGTAGGTCGGGGCAGGCGGCGGTCAAGGGGAATAATCCAGATAACGGGCGAAATACGATAAAGGGCAGGCAGCAAAGATTCGCACAGACGATAACCAGTCCAGTCGACAACGAGAAGGCAGTCCGTGAAAAGAACGCTCGGGATTGCTAGCATAGCCAAACAAAACTTCGCGAAGAAGCCGCCGAAGCGGCGGCCTAAAATGGCCGACAGAGCGGAAGAGACCCGGGCGACCCGGAACCGGAAGGCGGGGTCCCAGGTACTGGGTGATGGGAAATGGAGTGTGTTAAAAGTCCGGGGATGGTTCCCACTGGCGGCGGTCGGAGGGAGCCACAGAGACCGCGTTTGTGACAAAAACATTGTATGGGTTAAAATGATAGATTTTTCTCTTTTGTCAAAAATCAGTAGCATATTAAGTAAAGGTCATGTTCCATGAAGATATTTTGTAAATTTCCTACCGTAAACATATCAAAATTAAATTTTTAACATTGTTAAGAACTTCATTTGGACAACTTTAAAGGCGATTTCCTCAATATTTAGATTTTTTTGCACCCTCACATTCCAAATTTTCAAATAGTTGTATCTCGGCCAAATATTGTCCTAACCTATATCAATAGAAATGATATTTATCCAGCTTTCAGATGATGTATAAATTTCAATAATAAAAAAAAAAAAAAAATTACCCCATGACAGGTTTTGTGGTCCAGGGTCACATTTTAGCAGAAAAAAGGAGAATAAAGCTACTGTAATTTTACTGAAAAATGTAATCAAGATAGTAGCATTAAAGTGCTTCCTTAAGTTATTCCTCAACACTGCGTAGAGAATGGTGGTTGGGCCTCAAACATGCACACATCCGTGGGAGAGAACACCACAAGTCTGGAGTTCACCCAGCAAGTTGTAAATGTGGATTTTCAAGACAACATTATTAGTGTCACAGAGGAGTTTGTAAACCGTACAGCTGCCACTGTGAACTCTAGATAGAAGGGTGATCTTCCATGTAGACAGATTACCACTTCATTAAACCAACAAGGGCTTCAAACGGCAAAAGGCTCGTCAGCATGCATTCCAGTCGAAAAACGACCCACATCAAACAGCAACAGAGTCTGTCTTTTCGACTTATTATAACTCCAAATGTTTACTGGAAGGAAATCGCCTCCTTTTCCCCCAATACTACAATATATTGGTAGTAAACATGTTTACAAGTCCAAGACAGAAACAAAATCATAACATTCTCTTAAGCTATTTTTAGACAAGAGAGTTGTAAATGCATTGTTAAAAGACACATGAATCAGAAGACCATTGTAAGAAGAAAGAAGAACTTCCTCATTTTTTTTTTTGGAGCAGTTGAGTGGGCATTAGAGAAAAGGCTTACAAACCTACTAGACAAATGGTTGGATGTTAGTGACCACACTTTGGAGGTTGACCAGAAAAACTTGTAAAAATGTAATGAACCACGAGCATTGGAGTCTGTAGCAGGCTAAATTTCTGCTAAGGACTGCATTCATGTGTAGCTTTCCTTCCTCCGTGTAGATATTTATTAGTGGGCAGATTAATTTTGAAGTATTACAGTACTTTCAAACATACAATACAGATGCAAATATATACACTGACCAAAATTATAAATGCAACACTTTTGTTTTTGCCTCCATTTTTCATGAGCTGAACTCAAAGATCTAAGACTTTTTCTGTGTACACAAAAGGCTTATTTCTCTCAAATATTGTTCACAAATCTGTCTAAATCTGTGTTAGTGAGCAGTTCTCCTTTGCTGAGATAATCCATCCACCTCACAGGTGTGGCATATCATATCAAGATTTTACAAGATGTAAAAGTTGCTTATAGATTGATCAGGCATATAAAATATTCAAAATGATGGCAAAATAAAATATATTTTTCATATGTCACAAAAAAAGATCCATTTAATAAAGGTTTTTATGCTGGTATCAAACTAAAAAGAAATATTGCAAAAGACTGCAATGCATTGTACGTGTTTGTGCAAAATTTGCCACCACAATGCTAGGGCATAGCTAAAGTGCTTAGAGTGTTTTTGGTTTATTGTTTTGCAGTTGCTAGGGTGGTTCCGAATAGTATGCCAAACAAAATCACAAGTCCAATTTGTTTAGAAAAGTAATAGCACATCTCTCATGATCTGAGGTATTATTCATGTCTGTGGATAAAACGAGTAGCATGACGAGGTTTTGGGGTTTGTTCAAAAATCTAACACTTACTATGAGCAATAACAATAATAGTGATGCTCAGCTTAACAAGCACTACTAAGAGTAGACAAACGTCCAAGTTGTCAAGTGTCCAAAAACATGTTGTTTTCAGTTGGCTAGTGAGATGCCAAATTCAGTTATGAAACAATGACAATCATCATAGTTAAAGCAATAGTTCACCCAAAAATGAAAATTATGTCATTATTTACTCAGTTGTTCTAAACCTGTAATAATTTCTGGTTACACTTTATTTTAAGGTGTTACAGTGTAATTACCATTTAAGTACTAAGTAATATTAATTAACTACATGTACTTACTATATAGTTAGGGTTAGGATTAGGGTTTGTCTTAGGGTTACTTGCATGTGTTATTATAATAGTAAGTGCATGTAACATTTGTAACAATGACACTTTAAAATAAAGTGTTGGCGAATTTCTTTCTTCTGTTGAACACAAAAGAATATATTTCAAAAGAATGTGACTTCCATCATAGTTAGTAGATTCCAGCAACTGTTTGGTTTCCAACATTCTTTGAAATATCTTCTTTTGTGCTCAACAGAAGAAAGATACAGGTTTAGAACAACTTGAGGGTGAGTAAATGATGACAATTTTCATTTCTTGGTGAACTGTCCCTTAAAGGAAGAAACCGCTAATTTGCTAATGAGTATTCTTTAGGTCAACAAACAAGTCAGCTTATCGTGTGCTGGGAAATCAGCTAAGCCTTTGTGTTTTGTCTTTTCACATCCAATCAGAATGGGGCAACATGCCAACAATAATGCGATGACACCTCTCTAGAGAAGAAACAGACCTTCGCTCACTTCAAAGAGTTCAGGAGTGCTTTCAAACATCAACTGGTAATAAAATACAACAAAGATTCATCGCTTTTCCATGACATGAAAGGAATCTCCAGCATAAAGAGTACCTGACCTCATTATCTGGGAATTGTTCTTCATTCTGTTCTTCAGAAATCCAGTTTGCTAAGCAGTTTTATCTGTGGCATTGTTGTGAAATTATACATTCAGATGCATAGGGATACAAAAAAAGGACAAAGAAATTACAGAGATGCACAAACAAGTTAGTGAGACATAGGGAGACTTCTCTGGCTGACTAAATCATGATATTACTCTGACTGAAACACAATTTTAAAACATGACACAATAGTAGAATGAAGATAAATCAAAGGATGGAAAATTAGAGACATGAATCGAGAGGAAAAAATCTTTCCATGTGCTCTGCAATGTATTGACGAATAGATCCTTGTGCTGTGAGAACTCCCCCTTGAGGTCGCTCAGGGTACACTGCAAAAAAAATGATTTTCCCTTTTAGTTTTTGTGACCCTGGACCACAAAACCAGTCATAGGGGTCATTTTTTTGAAATTGAGATTTATACATCATCTGAAAGCTGAATAAGCTTTCCACTGATGTATGGTTTGTTAGGACAGGACAATATTTGGCAGAGATAATACTATTTAAAAAATCTGGAACCTGAGGGTGCAATAAAATCAAAACACTGAGAAAATGGCCTTTAAAGTTGTCCAAATGAAGTTCTAAGCAATGCACAATGCTAATTAAAAATTAAGTTCTGATCTATTTACGGTAAGGAAATTCACAAAATATCTTCATGGAACATGATCTTTACTTAATATCCTAATGATTTTTGGCATAAAAGAAAAATCAATAATTTTGTCCCATACAATGCATTTTTGGCTATTACTACAAATATACCCATGTTACTTACAACTGGTTTTGTGGTCCAGGGTCACATTTTTAAATTGTTTTCTAGTATAATTATCTAAACATTCTTGAATCAAGATGAATTTACTCATGAAGCAAAATGAGTTATGCTATTAAGTTGTGTTCTCTGCAAAATGTATTAAAGTTTTGTTCGTTTTTGCTTAAAACAAGAAAAAATGGAGTAATAAAAATAATCCTAATTCAAAGGCTAAACAAGTTTATTTTTCTTTCTAAAACGAATATAATTTTGATATATTTTTTTAGAAAACAAGACGTGAGTATCTTACTTCATTTAGCTTCTAAATGCATCTAGATTTAAGAATGTTCAGATATTTATACTAGAAAACAAAATCGTTGTATATAGTGTATAAATATAGTATGAGAACAAACTGCGGTGACAACAGGATTCTCTTTGCATTCATGAGTAAAAAGTATGTTCTAGGTTCTTTATGTAACAAAGTTGCCTTTCAAACATAGTGAAAATTCAAGGTTGCTGCCAAACTGAAGCACGTGCAACATTTCTTGACAAGCGTAGACTGTTATTTCTTTTTTGGCGGAGTACGACTGTCTCAAAAGGCACAATAAATGATTATGATGTTCAGATACATCAAAGAAAATCAAAGGAAATGCATTACTGTTTGTTATCAGTGTTGCGTCTGTCATGGTTCGCACAAGATTAGTATACCAAATCTAAGGCAAACACAAATTCAAAATTTACCTTGAGAAATTCAGTGTTGTTATGTATATCTGGCTCTGCTTGTTTGGTTCCCACTCGCTGTTGAAAGAAACTGAAGGAATGACAAAAGCATTTTTTTCAAATTACAACCCTGGCCATTTACTATTTCAAGGCACACTAGTCAAACTCTTGTCAGCAAGTCTCCACTTTTTTTATACTTTCTCCCTGCATTAAAAAGCATGCTACAGCTTCTTGAAAGTACAGAGAGAGGAATGACCATAATTGCAGTTTGGGACAGCAGGGTAGTGCCAGCCTGGGACCTTTAATCTGCACATCTTCATTTGTCTCTCCCTGGACAGTGTGGTGTATTTTGTTCTCATTTAACACGACATGACAACGGTAATTTTCATAACGACCCAAAATACCAGTGGCGTGCTGTCTGTTCTCTCACTGTGTGCTCTTGATATCCACATACAGTAGTCTGAGATGCATTAATCATTGTAATGCCTTTATAACAGAAAGGAAATATGAGAGAGGAAATTTCCAGCTGTCTGCTGATCTGCCTGTCTGACTAATACACGCTTCGAAAGCCTGTGAGCTCACTGATACCTCATAAAGGCATTTAAGGTAAAGAATGCTGCTGATTGCACTTGCTTCCTGGCTCAGTGTGACGGATAGTTCTGCAGCGCTCTTGTGTAGACTGATTTATCTGTGATGTTTCTAACTGAGTGAAACAAAGTAGTAATCCCAGTTGATACGGTTTTTCTGTCTCCGTCGTCTCAGTCGCTATTTCTCACTCTCAGGAAAGCTGGAACTCCCGTTATTGTGCTTGGAAAGGCTCGTAGCTCTAAGAAATGTGGATCACCACGGGATAGAAATAGACCAGATCACACACCATTGTGCAGTAATAATAATAAAGTCATCAAAACTATGAAGTAATACAACTGGAAAGATGAGCTCTGCATGCTCTGGGTTTTTCTCAATCAACTTGTCAAGGTTTATCCTGGGATGCTTTTCAAGCAGTGTGTTTTGCTTCTTCTATGACAAAGAAGCTAACTTTAGTACTTTTTTTAATACTGAGGTATATGTAAATAGTTTTAAACTGTGGTGTTATTCAGTATTTGAATTATATATTTTAAAAGTAGTAAATTGTGATTTCTACTTGATTAAAGAGAATGTTTTCATTCTTTTATGCCAAATGAAGAAAGACACTTTATTTTGTGCTGACAAATATACTGAGGTACATGGTGTTATTGAGTATTAAGTTTAAATTCTATACTTTAAAAGTGTTAAACTGCGATTTCACGTAATTGCAAATATATTTAATTACATGACCTAAAAGTTGTAATAAAAATCACATTAAATGTTAATATGTCATAAATACAAGTCAGTACATTCAGTACACATAGGCAATTGATGTAATTATGAAAGTACATAAAGATGAGTCAAAGTGAGTCAAAAATGTACTATAAAGTTTAGCTAATTACATTTAATAATACAATAATTTTTCCATTAAATGTAATTAAAACTTTCACATTATAAATTTGAACTACAATAAATGTAATTGCAAATAACATTCGGTTAAGTGTTTGGAAACATTATGTACAGTTCACACTTAAGTTCATTGTTCTAAATTATTCTTTTTTAAAGTATGCTAACATTTTTTCACAAGGGATATATTTTCAGGATTGCCACGATAGAGCAAACTGTCCTATGAGAGTTTTCTTATTCAGGGCAACTGAATGGGATAATTTTACTTTACATTTTTTAAAACTAAAGGTGCTTTAAAAAGGTTCTTCACAGTGGAAGAATCATTTTTGCTTCCACATAGGACCATTAAGTCAAAGGTTCTTTAAAGAACCATCTCTTTCTTACCTTTTTATAATCTGAAGAACCTTCTTTTGCCACAAAGAAACTTTTGTGGTTCTTCAGATGTTAAACGTTCTTCTATGGCATCATGAAGCACCTTTACTGTGTACTACTTTTAAAAAATGTGAAATGTTATGCTTTGTAAAGGCGTGTAAATTAATCTCATAAAAATTGAGATCAAACGGGTTTAACACCTAAATTTAGTCTTGTCCAATACATATCAAACTATTCTGAACTTGCAGAGAACACTATGTACCAGGAACATCAAATGACCAGAGAGGGTGGAAAACAACTGTCTAACCACTGGTCTACTGTGATGTACTAAATTGTGTCTGTGTGAATGTGGGTGTGCGTTTTCCTCTATCTATTCACTCTCAGTTACACTTTACAGTTGTCCCTGCTCAAACGCACCATCAAAGTAATCTGTCGAGGGCAGAGGTCAGGGGTATTGTTGGCCGTGGAACACAATTGACTTCAAAGGACAAAGATCCCATTGCAGGCCGTTGTTCTTTTAAGGCTGCAATCAAGAGAGAGAGGCTCGCACAGTAAATAAAGCAGCAGCGAGTGGCGTTTTGTTCGTGCAGAAGCGCTCTGGTTCTGTCTGGCCCAAGGAGGTCGTGCTCACAGAGTTGCGCTCAAAAGAGACTACCTTTGAATAATTAGACCCACCAACATCAAAGCAAAACAAGCTACGGTTTAGTCTGCTCAATCTCTGCAACACAGACACTAAGCAACAACAAAAAAGCATGTCATCGTATTCCGGCCTGTTGTTGTTGTTGTTCTGGATGGCGAAACCCAAAACCATGTCAAACATAATGGAAAATATTTGAGGTCCTCTTTTATTAACCAAGAGCGGCTTTGATGTTTGACGTCTTTATTTATTTTAAAAGAAGAAAGAGAAAAGGGGGCGACATGGCGTGTCAACGGTCTTCTGTTGGAGAGCAGAGACGAATAAGACAAATAATATAAAACAAAACCAGAACTCCCTCGCTCCGTATAATCAATTAAACATCATTATCAGATAAATTTGGGTGTTTTAGCAAAGATCAAAGAGCAGTAGGAAATGATCAAAGTGACAGCGTTTGTTTGAGCCGAAAGCCCCTCACTGCTACTGCAGCTCCTCCTCCTGTGTGATGCTGTCTGACTATGAGCTCCAATCAGCAAACAAAAGAAAAACAGTCAAAGGAGAGGCCGAGGCACGGACCCCTCAAAGGGAACACGGCCCTTTCATTCTTTCATTGTTTGTGCGTGTGATTCTGAGTGTAACGTGCGGCCCGCTGAAGTGATGACTTTGTTAAATAAACATTCGGTTTGTCGCGTTAATCGGCTTCATGTGATTTGCCGATAAAATTAAACGACAAAGCTGAACGACAAGGATGCTGATGAACCTCAACAGACGCATCTATACTCTTCGGGACCAGCCAAAGGAATTTCAAACATCTCCTTTATTGTATACCATGAAAAGTCCACATGGCTCCAATATGACTGCAGAGCCTCAAAGCATAGAGTCAAAGTGTAACATTCCTAACTACAAGAAGAGAGCCGTAGTAGATGTCCTTTAAGTCTTAACCCAGAACTGACATTTCCCAGCTTGGAGGTTGCACTTTCATAGCTCTGGAGACTTAATTCAGTTCATATTTGCTTCACTGATGTATCTAAAAGTATGCTTCTTTAATAATTCTTTAAAACAGACACACATTATAAAATCATTTTTTGATTTTTTACTTTTGTATTGCATTCAAAATATCTGAGCAAACTGTCCACTTTGCTGATACGTGCTTTCTGCTTTTCTCTCAAAACAAAATAAATGGTCATATTTTACTTTAAGGTCCAATTCTCACCATTGCCTCAATAAACTCCTAATTTGCTGCTTATTAAAGGAGAAGTCCACTTCCAGAACAACAATTCACAAATAATTTACTCACCCCCTTGTCATCCAAGATGTTCATGTCTTTCTGTCTTCAGTCGTGAACAAATTATGGTTTTTGAGGAAAGCATTTTAGTATTTTTCTCCATATAATGAACTTCACTGGTGCCCCGATTTTGAACTTCCAAAATGTAGTTTAAATGCAGCTTCAAAGGGCTCTAAACGATCCCAGCCGAGGAAGAAGGGTCTTATCTAGCAAAACGATCTGTCATTTTTTTCGGAAAATATTTTTTTTAATTTTTTTTAAGCACCAATGCTTGTGTAGCACAGGCTCTGGGATGCGTGTTCACGACGCTATGTACTATTGAATCACATTGAAAGGTCACACCGAATGTAGGCGGAACTACAGACCCAGTGTTTGCAAAGCGAACGCGCAAAGACTAAGAAAGTCCAAGTAAGTTTGTAAACGCTGTTTACAAACAAAAAGCTACAACAATGTCCTCCTCTCAAGTTGTAGGAGAAAATAAAATGGAGCTTTTTCGGCATACTCAGTACACAGACAATAAACTTACATGTGATTCGTAGTAGTGATGGGAAGTTCGGATCATTTTACAGACTCTGACCTTTGAGTCTTGTTCAGCAAAATGAACGAATCTTTTTTCGAGTCGTTTCGTTCGTTTTAGCAAAATATAATTAAAATGTTACATCTACTGCTTACACAAATGTTGATCACACTACAAACAAGACAAAACTATAATGCTATAAGAAACAGAAAAGATTCATTCATTGTTTACCTGTGTCTTTAGACTATGATTAGCTCACCTCGCCTCTTATCTGACAAGTTTTCAGGTTTGAGTCGTTCGTTCATCACGTGACAGCCCCATAAGATGAACGAATGACTCGAGAAACCCGAAGACGCGAATCAGGTGAACTAATTCCAGTACACAGTCTAATAGGATGTTGCGCATGCACGACTGAACGAATCACTCCCTGAGACGACTCGTTCTTCCCGAGTCATTCGTTCAAAATTAAAGAATCGTTCAAGAATGACCCATTACTAATTCATAGCATTGCAACACCTGTGCTAGACAAGCTTTTGTGCTTAAAAAGTATACAAATTTGAATTTTTTGAAAAAAATGACTGATTGTTTCGGTAGATAAGACCCTTCTTCCTCGGCTGGGATTGTTTAGAGCCCTTTGAAGCTGCATTTAAACTACATTTTGGAAAATCAAAATCAAGGCACCAATAAAGTCCATTATTTGAAGAAAAATCCTGAAATGTTTTCCTCAAAAACCATAATTTCTTTATGACTGAAGACAGAAAGACATGAACATCTTGGATTACAAGAGGGTGAGTAAATTATCTGTAAATTGTTGTTCTGGAAGTGGACTTCTCCTTTAATAGTAAGGCAGTTGTTAAGTTTAGTTGTGGGGTTGGATTAAGGGAAATGTGCTTTATGAGCAGTGTTGGGGAAAGTAACTGCATTACAATAATGCGTTACTTCCTAAAAAAAATAACTAATTGCGTTACCTAGTTACTTTTTATGGCAAGTAATGCATTACGCTACTTTTGTGTTACTTTTTCTCAACGGGACTGGGCTTGCTTGTTTGTTTTTAAATAAATTGGCAAATTGGGCAATAAAAAAAGATTAAACAAACATGATGCCTATCTAAAGTCATTTTTGATTATTAATTTGGTTAAAATGGATCATCAAAGGTCAGCAGCAAAGACACTGTTTAATAAATTGGGATTAAATACATATTATTACAAGTTTGTGTCATATACTGAGTCCTCATTTTACTTTGAGGAGCACTGAATCTGTAAATGCATGTTCACATTTAGTCTAGAACTACAGTACAGTATTTACACAGCGCACACAACGCCTCCGCATTTACTCCTGATTTCCCTTAACATGGTGACAGGAGACTTGTCAGTCAAAAAATGGGAAACCAAAGTAACTGGCATTACTTATTTGCAAAAGTAACTCAGATATTTTCTTCTAAATTAAAAAGTAATGTATTACTTTACTAGTTACTTAAAAAAAGTAATCCAATTATGTAACTCACGTTACTTTTAAGTATAAAAAGCCAATTTGCTAGTAATATACATGATAGTTAATAGTGAGAATTGGTCTTTAAAATACAGTCTTACCAAATAAACGTACAACAAACAGTAGTGAGGAAAAAAAAATGTTAAAGTATCTCTTCATAGCGATATAGATGTTTGCACAAGCTCTGGAGTTTATCTATCTAGTCAAGTCACATCATATTTATTAATATAGTATTTTGTACAATAGATTGATTTAAACCAAGCATCTTTACAGTTTTAAACAGGGTCAAACTTTAACCTTCACTTTAACCTCAGTATAAGCTGCTATCCAGTATGTTTTTACTTGCATCTGACCTTGACAGACAGAACAGAGGAAATCAGCAGAAGGTTTTTTTTTTTTCGTTTTGAAGTCATGACATAATATTGTGCAAGGAATTGTGCAAAAATTAGGCCTTCCTAATCGAAAGTCTGGCCTTGTAAATCTTACTTTGTGTGGAAAAGAATAAAAGAAAAAAAGGACTTTTACTGCCTCTAGTGTTCATTTCAACTGGAAGTGATTCGTACATATACACATATACACATATTTCCAATAAGCCTGGGTAGCAACCATGTACCTGGCAAGTTGAATCTCCCAAACCCAACTCCAAAGCTTTTTTTTTCTTTTTTGGTCTGATCTTGTTTGTAATGACATCACATAAGCACATTCTTTAATTTTGCTTTAAGTAGCCTATATCAGGGCCTTAAAGGGTTAGTTCACCCAAAAATGAAAATTCTGTCATTAATTACTCACACTCATGTCATTCCAAACTCATAAGACCTTCCGAGAGCTTTCTGCCCCTGCATGGACATCAGTGGAACTACCACATTCAAGGCCCAGAAAGGTAGTAAAGACACCAATAAAATAGTCCATGTGACATCAGTGGTTCAACCGTAGTGTTATGATGCTACGAGAATACTTTTTTATGCATAAAGAAAACAATACTCTCCTGAACATATGTCGAAGGCTGACATGGAAGAGAAGAAACTGACAAAAAAAGTATTCTCGTAGCTTCATAACATTACGGTTGAACCACTGATGTCACATGGACTACCTTTCAGGGCCTTGAACATGTCAGTTGTGTTTCTGTATATGTAGGGCCATAAAGCTGTAGGATTTCTTGAAAAAAAAAATCTTAATTTGTGTTTTTTAAAGATGAACGAAGGTCTTATGGGTTTGGAACGACATGAGGGTGAGTAATTAATGACAGAATTTTCATTTTTGGGTGAATTATCTCTTAAACACTGCGTTTGATCTGGTTCAA
This sequence comes from Labeo rohita, assembly GCF_022985175.1. Taxonomy (NCBI): domain Eukaryota; kingdom Metazoa; phylum Chordata; class Actinopteri; order Cypriniformes; family Cyprinidae; genus Labeo; species Labeo rohita. The sequence continues at coordinate 300,751 of NW_026129854.1, read as the reverse complement.
AATACCTGACGTGTACTCTTATGTTGTTCTGGCGGTAACAAACCTCAGTACCGTTGGCGACGATAGCCTTGTTTGCAGTGCACCAACATACAGTGCCGTTGCATTCCAGGCATTCTGAGTTCAAGTTCCGGCACTCTCTTTCCCACTTCATTTTCTGTCGTTACTCAACTATTATATCAAAATAAAGGCTAAGAGGCTAAAAATACATTTTAAAAAAACAAACCTTAGTACTCATGGGGGCAATTTAGAGTTACAGTACATTTGGATCAATCTTTTATGAAACCAGGTATATCATTATTTAAATGTTATAAACATCTGCTTTACATAAGAAACATGATTCTCTTCAAACTGACCATAAAATTTTTACCAGTTAACCAAATCAAAACGAACCGTCCGAAACAGTTTGTGGCTTACTTAATCAAAACTGCATTTTACATATGACTGACAGTCACTCTGGAATGAGCCTGAAGTATATGATCCTATTATGAAACTGAGGGTTTCATAAAGGAGGCAAAATGTATGTTTCTGATGTATTTGCTGAAAAGCATAAGAACTGAAACATATTGGAACGGTGATCCGATGGCAGAAGTTTCAAGTCAACAATAGTACACTGGTAATGGTTCTCGTTCGAGTCATGATGAATAAAAATGATGAGTTGCTGATATGTGAATATGTGAATCGCACAACTGACTTGAATGAGGGTCCAAAATGAAAGCTGTTTATGGTTTCTCATGGTTTATGTAATAAAGTGAGTTGGTGAAGCGTTCACTGTACGCTCCTAAAAATAAAGATGCTTCACAATGCCATAGAAGAACGTTTTTGGTCTAAATTGTTTCATAAAGAGCCTTTAACATCTAAAGAACCTTTCTGTTTCACAAAAGGTTCTTTGTGGCAAAAGAAGGTTCTTTAAAGTATAAAAAGGTAAGAAAGAGATGGTTCTTTGAAGAACCTTTGACTGAATGGTTCTTTGTGGAACCAAAAATGGTTCTTCCGTGGCATCGCTGTGAAGAACCTTTTAAGCACCTTTATTTTTAAGAGTGTATATGCTTTAGACATGTAAAGCATCTGCGTTTCTCATCGTTATTGGGTGCTTTAATGATTTGTGACATCATTGCGTGATTATGCAAATGAGCTGGTGATTTGGTTATTTGAACCAGTCCATTGAAACTGTCCCAAAGAACCAGTTTGTGAGAAAGCATCAGACTTCCCATCACTACCCTTTAGGAAAAACAAATTGTGGTTTGATTGCGATTTTTTCTTTTTCTTCTAGTGACTTCTAGGTTTGAATATTTCACATGAGGCTCTTTTTAGTATTAGGTTATGGTAGTGGAACTTGCTGAAAGCAGCTTGATTTTTTTGCGATACATGTACAAAAACAAAGTCACTCTTATTCCGTAAGCACACGCAATTGGAAAATAAATTCAGAGGCTTTGATGCATTTCAACAGAGACGTTTTGCACTGATGTCCAATAGCACACATTCCAGCTATCAAAGGCACGAACCACAGACCTTTTCAAGCCTGTGTTTTTTGCCACTTGAAACTCTAAATGCTTGGCAACAGCATTAAAAAGGCCTTCTTCAGTTTGCTGGCAGCAAGGAAAAAGTTTGCATTGATGTTATGTTTGAGCAAGGGTGTGGGTGAGTGCAAGAGCGTCTGCATGAGAGCTACAGGGTGGTCAGTCAAGTGTGCCAGACGTATAGTATGTATTTTTTCTTCAGCATACTTGAGAATTACAACTGACCTACAGTCTTCCGGTTTTCACTGGACCATCCCACCCAGAAGCGGATGCTGGAATGAAATTGGAACCTGGGTCTTGGCTGCAGCTTGTTCAGACTCTTGCCTACTGGTTCTCCTGATCTGTCGCCATTTCCTGTGTAGGTCACAAATATGTTCAGCTGGTTTCTTTGCAGTTGTGTTATTTTCTATAACATTATGAGGATTTTGCAACCCAGGCTCATTGAAAATACGTGACTTTGGCTACATTTCTGCCAAAATGTTCCTGCACATACATTTCACTGCAGTTTCCAGCTCAAATGAACATTTGTAGCAGCAAACCACTAACAGTTTTTGTTTCTTTCATACAAATTATGAATACAGGAGCTGATCATCGACTAATAAAAAACACATTTTCACTAAAACACTTTTATAATGCTACATGATTTGTAAACAAATTCATTTTGACTTTGGCATCTCACAACCAGCTCCATATGGCTTTTCTGGAATAGTAAACTTGCTCAGTAGCGCACCTGGTACAGCATTGTCTTAATCATTACATCACCAGTAATGTTAGTTATATTTACTGTAAACTCTAGTATGTTGGCACCCTTACTTGTTAAGTTATGTAATATGTCAGAGCTCAGTTTATACCTCAATGCAAAGAGTCTTTCTTGGTGTACTTAAATATTAACTATTTGCTATCTAAATAAGAACACAAATCATTTAAAGTTGAACAAATTGTTCTGTATTCTATATGGTTTTAACCTTATAATTCTATAAGAAAACAAATGTTTCTGTATTTTCACACAGCATTTTGGGACTGTTCTGAACCAGAGAGAAGGTAAAGCTTAATTACAGGGAATTGTACAAGCTTCTTACTCATGTTCTTCTCGGTTCAAACAGAATGCAAAATAGAGAAAAACAATATTACATCTTTCACTTTCTGCCTAAGCCCGATAAAACCGTTTTTTGAGAGGGCTTTGACCTGTTTCTCTTCTCAAATAAAAACAAAAGCAGAGTGTGTGCTGACAGCTGCAGCTCCCGCTCCCCGTAGAGGGCTGACGGAAAGCTTTGAAGAACTTGACCTTATGGAACAATAAAACGCCACCATCAAACACTCTTCTGAGACAGGCCACTGACCCCGAGAACCAAACGCCTGCTTGAGAGTTCAGTCTCTGCGTGTGTGTTGCCACTAAGCTTGCTTTCCAGCACGCGGTTCCATCAGTTGTATTGGTCAGTTTGCTTAGTGCACTTGCCAGAGGATCCACTTTAATAATTGCTCCATCTACAATATCACAAAACAAATTTTACCTATTCAAATATGTGTCTGTTATAAGGAATGCTTTAACAACAGGTGAAATTTAAATGTTTACTGTTTGCTTTTCTTCTGGCTCTAAATGAGTGCTGTTGAACATCTCATATCATTTTCTAGACAATTAATTAATTCTATAAATACAATACAAATGAATGGATTCTAAGTTTAGATGTTCATTTACCGTTGCAATCCATAATTGAAAGACCACATTAAATCAAAATGCATTGCTTTTAGTTTCTGTAAATTTGAGGTCATTTATATGTACTCCTAAATGTTGACAACATGAACTTGAGCAGATTTATAGTTTCCTATTTTTGGAAATTGGACACAAAAAATATTGATGGCTGATCTTACACTCACAGGAGTATCTATTTATTTTCTCTCCAATAGAATGTGTGAACACTCTTGATCTTCATCTTAGACATCACATTGGACCTGTTGCTAACTGTAAATGAATAAAATAAAATTTTTGTTTTGTTTTGTTTTGTTTTGTTTTTGTTTTTGTTTTTTTTCCCTTGTAGAAAATTAGAAGTGCCTGTCTACTGTTTATATATATATATATATATATATATATATATATATATATATATATATATATATGCTAACAATGCACTGGTTTAAACATTGCTCAGATATTATACATTTGCAAACATAAAATCATTCTAGTGCTGCATCAACACAGTAATCACAATATTTAACTTTATTTCTTACTTATTTCTAATGCATGTTTAATTTAAAGCAGTGTTATCTTAGTATGACTGAGGTACTATTATTTTACTTATATTTTGACATTTAGATTTTATTATAATATTTTCTGGTTTGATGGTAATTTAAGTTACTTTTTAAAATAAGTTTGATTGCTTTGAGCTACTCATTATATTTTCAGTTATATTAGTTTCTATATCCATACAGGCCAATCCAGTCCAGTGTTTCACCCCACACCAGTGTCAATGATGTGCCATATACCATATAGTTCTAAAAGCCACATATGGCTACACTGTAAAAAAAAAAAAAAAAAAAAAAAACACAATTTGTTGAGTCAGCTTAAAATAATTTGTTACCCTGCTGCCTTAAAGTTTTAAGTTCAGTCAACTAAAATAAGTTTAGTCAACTTGAAATGTTAAGTTGTACTAAGTAACAACTTAGATATTTTTGTTTGCTAAACTTAACAGATGGGTAAGTAACCCAGCTGCCTTAAAATTTTAAGTTGATTCAAATCAAATATCTAAGTTGTCACCAAGTATAATTTAACATTTTAAGTTGAATAAACTTTTTTTGAGTTGACTGAACTTATAATTTTAAGGCAGCCAGGTTACAAATTATTTTAGGTTGACTCAGCAAATTGTTTTTTAAAGTGTATGTGGAGTATTGACATGAATTAAAAGTGATTTTTGTAAGAAAAAATATAATTGTTTCTTTGCTTATAATGAGGTTTAAGAATGAAAGATCTCTATCTATTAAAGGCATTTAGAATGGAAAAGCGGTGACTGGCCATCCAAACTTTAAAATGAATGTTGTAGGGATTTTGTATGAGTGTATTGTTTGAAATGAGAGATTTCAAATGAGAGAATTTCAGAATTCATAATTTGAGAACTTGAATTCATAATATCAACCTGTGCGGCTTCGTTCATGTTGATCCTTTAGATTGTTGATGATGTATCTAGATGCCACAGAAGGTTATGTTTATTTCATATTAAGCGTAAAATGTAGTGTGCAGAATATTCAATGTTACATTATCAGGACCCTCCTGGCTGGTCTTTCATTAATAAATCATTAAAAAACCCATAATATAATGCTTAACAGATCATTAGTTAATATATATATTCACATAGCTAGAAATATGAGACAATATGGGTTTTAATGTTTACTAATGTACTTATTAAACATTTTCTAATGATTAACAGATCATTATTTAATGAAAATTGAAATGCTTATAAATGTAAATTTAATTATACAATGATTAAAAGCTTTTTTGTTGATGTGCTTTTGAATGCAACCAAATATCATTAAACATCTGTTCATATATTTCCTATTTTTTAAATATTTACACATGTTCTGGTAACAAATACCTTAATTAGTCATTTGAATCACTTTACAAACAATTTATGTTAGCATATTATTCACTAACTTATAATCACAGTCTGTAAAGGTCAAATATTTGGTCTTCGTTTGTTGTGTAGACTAACATTTTCACATCTTAACAAACCATTTATTAATTATTTGTTCATGTTGCTGCAGTACCCAATCTAAAGTGGAAACTATTCATCAATTGTAAATGTTTATAAACATTTACTAATCATTAGTACCTTTAAGATTAGTCATCTTGATGGCAACATGTGTCCAAAAGGACCTGAGATCACCCTATTTGCACATCTTTACTAATAATTTATTAATTATTTGTCATGTTTTTGTAGTACCCAGTCTAAAATTGAGAAATTCATACTTTCTAAATGTTTACAAACATTTACTATTATCTTTTAGTATCTTCATGGGCAATGGGCTTTTGTTGCTGTAATAACATTTGTGTAAAGAGAGGTTAGTTAAGTTTAGCTAAATGCCTGTTTGCATTAACACTTATATTAGTATACTATTGTGTATAATTAAACAGAATATTCCTTGAATAATGCAATCAAGGAAATAATTTAAAAAAAAATTATTTTTCCATATAGTAATCAAACTGACCCCTGTACACCGTTGACCCGCATTTTAATTTACATGAAATAATGATCTTTAATGCGTTTATTAGTAAACATTAACAAGCACATTATCTCATGTTTTAGCTATTTAAATATATATATATTAATATTAATATATATTAAAAATATGTTGTGGCCAAAAATATCGGCACCCTTGCAGTTCTGTCAGAAAATGCAACCCTTCTCTCAGAAAATTGTTCACTTGCAAATGTTTTGGCACTGTTTTTTTTTTTGAACAACACAATACAATTCCACACAGAACCCCAAAAAAGCGCTGGACAAAATTATGGGCACCCTTAACATAATATTTGGTAGCACCCCCTTTGGAAAAAATAACTGAAATCAATCACTTCCTGTAACCATGAATGAATTTCTACCTCTCTACTGGAATTTTGGACCACTCTTCTTTTGCAAACTGCTCCAGGTCATTCAGATTTGAAGGATGCCTTCTCCCAACTGTTGTTTTGAGATCTATCCACAGGTGTTCTATGGGATTCAGATCTGGACTCAGTGCTGGCCATTTCAGAACTCTCCAGCACTTTGATGGAAATTATTTCTGAGTGCTTTTTGAAGTGTGTTTCAGGTCATTGTCCTGTTGGAAGACCTATGACGCAGCTTTCTGACACTGGCCACTATGTTGCACACCAAAATTCTTTGGTAATCATCAGATTTCATGATACCGTTCACACAGTCAAGGCATCCAGTGCCAGAAGTAGCAAAGCAACACCAAAACATCTTTAAACCTCCACCATGTTTGACTGCAGGGACTGTGTTCTTTTCTTTGAAGGCCTCATTTCTTTTTATGTAAACAGTGCCATGATGTCCTTTACCAAAAAGCTCTACTTTTTTGTCTCATCTGTACACAGTACGATTGTGGTTTTGTCACGTTTTGCTTTTTTATGCCTTTGTGTCAGCAGTGGTGTCCTCCTGGGTCTCCTACCATAGCGTCCCTTTTCATTCATATGGTGATGGATAGTGTGAGCTCACACTGTTGTACCCTGTGTCTGCAGGTCAGCTTGAATTTGTTTGGAAGTTAATCGAGGTTCTTTATCCACCATTCGAACAATCCTTTGTTGTAATTTTTCATTAATTTTACTCTTCTGTCCACGTCCAGGGAGGTTAGCTACAGTGGCATGGGCTGTAAACCTCTTGATGATATTGCGCACAGTGGACACAGGAACTTTAAGATCTCTGGAGATGGACTTGTAGCCTTGAGATTGTTTATGTTTTTCCACATTTTTTTAGCTCAAATCCACAGACAACTCTTTACACTTCTTTCTTTTCTCCATGCTCAGTGTGACACACAACACAAAGGTTGAGTCAACTTTTCTCCATTTTTACTGGTTGCAAGTGCGATTACTATATTGCCCACACCTGTTACTTGCCACAGGTGTGTCTAAATACAAATTACAGGAGCATCACATGCTTAAAAAGCACTATTTTGACAAGGTGCCAATAATTTTTCCAGTCCATTTTTGAGTTCTGTGTGAAATTTGATCAAGTTTGACTTTTCTGCTCTTTTTCTTTTGTGTTGTTGCAGTGCAAAACAATAAGCACATGACTACCAAAACATGGAACAATTTTCTAAAAGAGGTGTGGCGCTTTCTGACAGAATTGCAAGGGTGCCGATATTTTGGCCATGACTGTATATAATATTTGGTAATGATTTATTAACGAAGTTATGATAAAGTGTTGCTATAAATTATTTAATAAAATTTAATAAAAATAGCTTTTGTAATTATTATGCATGTATTGTTTATGAGATTATATTAAACACACTGAATAGTTAACAAATGAAGTCAGAAAATTGAAACAAGAAAGAACTGATATAGCCTGATACTCACTTTAAGTCAAATCACATTTATTTTTATTTTTAATTGTTTCAAAGCAGCATCACATTAATAAACAGGAAAACAGTGTTTATTATTCAGTTAATGTTATTATTTAGCTCAATTCAGTGCAGTTTTGTTTTTACAGATAGTGTCAGTACAGTTAAATCAATAATATTATATAAAAACCCAAATGAATAAGCCACAGGCTTACCCATGCACATTAATTTACTTTAACTAAATCTGGTCTTTAAGACTGCAATCTTTCTTGACAGATGCCTTTTCCTCAACTATGCTCAGATTCAGATGATTCAATCAAAAAAACTTGCAGTGTTGGCATAGTTACTGTGTTTTGCTTCTGTATGGTAAAAGATCATCTATAAAAGTGGGATTTGTCCAGGTGGCTTCTTTCATTTAACATTTTAGCAGTCCAGCAGGCATGGCCTCACTCCACATGTTCATTTTTGCTTTCCACTCATAGAAATGCGTTGACAGTATAGATTTGAGGTCAGGGACGGGGCAAAGGTCAAGCTCCTGCTGCTGACATGAAAGCCGTTCTAAGCACACCTTGTTCTTTGTCTCTGTCGTTCGCTTCTGAGAACAGCTGTATCTTCACAATCTGGGGCTCATCGGGACAAAACAAAAGCCATGTGTTAATTACCTTTGAAGGTGTAATGATTTCAGGGCCAGGAAGATCCTTCATCTGGTTTCGGATGTAGGACCGGGAGAGGGCTGTGCTTTCATGTCTGGTTACAGTTTGACTTCTTTTATACCTGCCTGATGTGCACACAGCCTGTGGGAAAACGGTTCAAATGCCTTCTGTACCAAAGCATGTTTAGATTATGTTTCTGACAAACAGAAGTGATTCATTGTTTTTCATATAAATCAGCTTATGCCATAAAACTATTACATGGCATGACCACTATATTTTATTGTCATAAAGTGGGATCATAATTTATATAAATAAAATGCTGTTCAAAAATGTAAAACCTTCAATGTTTCTTCATCATTTTTTAGGCTATTATTTATAGGTTTAAATGTCAAAAAATAATACAGTTTCAGTCTCTGTCAAATAGCATGACCGCATAAGATAAAGTATTAATGCAAAAGCTAAGCCTAACCAAACAAAGAGAACAAATACATGGGTTTATTCCAGAAGCAACGATAATGAGCTAAAACTCCAGTGGTTGAGGAACGCCATAAGAAGTGCCAACAGGATCCTGAATATGTTAATAAAATATAATATAATTGCAGTTGTAGAAATAATTTAAATACAATGTAATTCAGTGTCTTGAAAGCTATAAAAAGAGGCAATGAGAGGAACAGCATGGTCTTATGCAATTAAAACCTGTTATCAGCACAGCAATGCATTACAAAATCACTTTTTAAAGTAGCATGTTACTTGTTGAGGGGGTCATGAACTGTCTTTTTTATTATTCTGTACTGTTCTTTGAGGTCCACTTGTGATGTTATCAAGAGTTTTACATCAAAAAACATGATATTTAGAAGTAATAGGCTATTTTCTGTCCTGTTTTGACCGCGCCCAAGAAACACTCTGTTTGAACAGACTCAGAAATAAACACCCACTGCTATGATTGGCTAATATCCAGTATAGTTGGCATAGCATTGTTTTTAGATTCAATCTTTCTGAAAATTTTGTTGTCTAATTATGCTTTGTTTGTAAACAAATCTGCAGTAAAATGAAGTGAACAAAGGACCAACCAAGTTTTCACTGATGCAGTCTGGAACTTCGCACTGTACAGCATCTTGTTGTCTTCGAAGCCATCTTTGTTATTTGGTTTCTGCGTAGACCTGCGTTCGCCTCTCTCATTATTTACACAACATGCATGAATCTTTGGGTGGGGCTAAACAGGCAGCAATGTTGAAGCAGGCATTGATCTTCTTCTGCGGTGTTTACCCACACTATTATGTCATAAAGTGGGACATTCCACAACCTGTCATTTTGGCAGATTCACTTCAATAAAGGCTGCTTTTAGACTAACGAGAAAGATCTGAGGTCTAACGCTAACAAGTTTTATAATAGAATGTCCTCTTATATTTCAAAACATCCAGGGAATTTTGATTTCTCAGTTGATGACCCCTTTATTTATAATAGGCTGCTGACAGAATGCATCAGGTATTGCCATGATGACCAACAGTATGACTGAGATTTTGATATTACTTTTATACAACATTCAATAAACAAGAAATTCATATTGAGTAACTTTAGACATATTGCAGTTACTTTTCCTTCACCAACAAAAATTAGTAGCACTAGATTAAGGAACACGTATTTACTGTTAACTAAGAGTTTTCCCTCAATAACCTCAGTTAGCTGCTTATTAATAGTTAGTAAGATAATTGTTGTTGTAGTAGTAATGTTTATGTATAGGGTAAGATTAAGGGATCTAAAAATTGGTCATGTAGAAAAAGACACTAATACTGTATGTGTTTTATAAGTGAAGAGTTCAGATGCAAAAGCCTCTAAATCCATCAGATGATTTTCTTTAAAATTAGCATTTCTTTCTGGCTACTTTGTTTAGGTTTCTATGTAAGTACTGGTACTTCTAATTGGGCTGAGACTGGGATTTAGTGAGCTTGAAGTAAAAGTATTTGATGGACGTATACTATGTGTCAGGAGCATTCACTCAATATCATTATCTAATTTTTGATTGAGATGGCTTTTAGCTGATTTTGCATCTGAACACTTCAAGTACTAATAAACAGCCAATATGCTGGTGTCTAAAGTGTTACCATAGTTTGGTTCGTCTGGCCAGAGGAGACTAAGCCTGGTTTCTCCCAAAGTTCTTTCCTCCATTTCTGTCACCGATTGAGTTTTGGTTTTATGCTGCTGTCGCCTCTGGCTTGCTTAGTTAGGAGCACCTAAAGGAGAAGTCCACTTCCAAAACAAAGATTCACATATAATGTACTCACCCCCTTGTCATCCAAGATGTTCATGTCTTTCTTTCTTCAGTCGTAAAGAAATTATGTTTTTTGAGGAAAACATTTCAGCATTTTTTCTTCATATAATGGACTGATATGGTGCCCCAATTTTGAACTTCCAAAATGCAGTTTAAATGCGGCTTCAAACGATCCCAAATGTGGTTGTTAAAGATCCCAGCTGAGGAAGAGGGGTCTTATCTAGCAAAACGATTGGTTATTTTCATAAAAAAAAAAAAAATACAATTTAAATACTTTTTAATCTCAAATGCTCGTCTTGCCTTTCTCTCAATGAACTCTGTGTATTCTAGTTCAAGACAGTTAGGGTATGTCGAAAAAAACTCCAATTGTATTTTTTCCCTCAACTTCAAAAATCATTTCAAAATCATCCTACATTGCTGCAGAAGTACCGACCCGGTCTTTGCAACGTGAACATGCAAAGAAGATCAAACACCCTTAGCAAAAAAGGTAAAACAGCGATATAGGATGATTTCGAAGTTGAGGGAGAACATGAGACGGGAGTTTTTCGAAATACCCTAACTGTCATGAAACGGAACAAAAACAGTCCAAGCAGAGAAAGACAAGATGAGCGTTTAGCATTAAAAAGTATATTATTTTTATTAAAATAACTGATCGTTACGCTAGATAAGACCCTTCTTCCTCAGCCGGGATTGTTTATAACCACATTTGGGATCGTTTGAAGCCACATTTAAACTGCATTTTGGAAGTTCATAATTGGGGCACCATATCAGTCCATTATATGGAGAAAAATGCTGAAATGTTTTCTTCAAAAAACATAATTTCTTCACGACTGAAGAAAAAAAGGCATGAACATCTTGGATGACAAGGGGGTGAGTACATTATCTGTACATTTTTGTTCTGGAAGTGAACTTTTCCTTTAAGTTATTCTTGCGTGTCATACGCACGTCCCCTCATGTCTGGGTAAATTGCTCATCAAACTTTCAATGGTAGAATAATCCTTAGTAACTCATTAAACAGCAGAGTTTAAAGGGGTCATGAACTGAGAAGCCAAAATTTCCTTGATCTTTTGACATATACAAGATTATTGTACTATAAATTAAACATCCTGTAAGTTTCAGAAGTGAAAACTTTCTCATTAGTCTAAAAACAGCTTATATTGACGCTAATGTGCCAAAACGACAGATTGCGGAATGTAACACTTTACGACATAATAGTGTGGCTAAACACTGCCTCCTCAGAAGAAGATCAACACCAGCTTCTACATCACTGCCTGTTCAATCCCGCCCACCTATTTGCATATGTAGTGTAAATAACGAGAGGCAAAAGCAGGTCTACGCAGAAACTAAACAGTTAAGATGGCTCCGAAGATGATGTGCAGTGCCAAGTTGTGAAAAAAGAGTATTTGCATCGCCACCTTCTGATCCAAGCATTAGGAAAGAGTGGATGAACTTTATTGTTAATGAAGATCCAGACCGCGTCAACAAGGACTTGGTCCTTCGTTTACATCAGGTTCACTTTGTAGAATTTTCAGAAAGATCGAAACTAAAGACGACTATATTGAATGTTGCAACACACAAGTGTGAGTAACTGTTTTTATTATGTGGTCACTATTGCTTTGTCTGTTATTACAGATCGTTTGATATGTACTGAGCATTTCTGCGTCCATGTATATAGGATGTAGGCTGTCAAACAAACACAACTATTAGCCAGTCATAGCAGTGGACGTTTCGAGTCTACAATCTGCCATGCATATTCAAACGGGGTCAAAACAAGACAGAAAATAGCCTATTACTTCTAAATTATGTTTTTTGATGTAAAAATCTTGATAACATTATAAGCAGACCTCAGAGAACAGTACAAAATAATAAAAAGACAGTTCATGACTCCTTTAAAAACAGTTGATATCTCCTCTGAAAACCATACTCTATCCTGAAAATAAAAGAGAGCCATTTGAGATTACTGGCATGAGAAAGCTCTGTAAAGCAAGAGACGTAGGCTGACTAATCTCCATTTGCTCTCCATTTAATATTGTTATGAAAAGATATTAAAAAAGTTTGCTTTAGTGATTTTTCTTTCATATGAGAATAAAGAGATCAGGACGTAATACTAAGACTCCAAACAGATGATTTTCTGAAATGAGCGATGCCATGCCAAGATGAGAACGCTGATGAACAAAGAGTAACATCAACTAAGCGCCTCAGATGTGCATGTTCTATCAAAGACAAAACCAGAGATGCTTATTCCAGGAACCTAAAAGTACATTCCCAGTGCTGGAAACATTGATGGAAAGTAATCAGGCTGTGGAATGATGTCATCTTGATGAAAGACACATCATCAGGGAGCTGGTTGGAACTGGCACGGTTTGGCGCAAACTGAGCTACATCATGCTATAGCACAACATCAAAGCAGGTGCCAGGCTCTTAGAAAGGCCAGAATGTGCCAGCAGCAGTTACGACTATGACATCTCACTGGCACGGAACAATGAGCTGCAGAGTTATGAAGAAATGTGGTGTATTTTGTAGCATTGAGAAAAACATTATGAAATTTCACATGGAGATGGAAATATTACTTTCAGGGGGAAGATACCCTATTTACGTTCAGTGTCTTTTTGTTAAAGGCTATTTACACTAACTCCACTCACCAAACCAGCTGAACAACTGGCACAGTGTAGTAACAACTTGAGGACACTTAATTTCACTTTTAACATGACTGACCAGAGTTCGAATTTGCCTCTTCTCCCTATTCCTATTGCATATCTTCTTGAGGGTTTTTTTGTTTTGTTTTTTTTATAAAAATTAAAACAATATTCGAAAAGTGGAATAAACAGCATAATGGTTATTTAATAGGACACACTGACTGTGACATGTGAAGCTCATTATGCAGACGATATCTGCCACAAGTATTAATAGTATCCACACAATACTATTTGCACTTGTGAATGTATAAAACATTTTCCAAAGAAAATGTAATAGGTGCTTGCTTATGCAAATGTTGAGAGTGATTACCAATTTTTAGGAGTTATGGTGTCACAATCCAGTTCAGAAGAGGATGATAAAAATAGTCCAAACAGGTATTCAAAAACAAAAGGGTCTTTAATAAACCAAACTCAGAATAATTCACATGCAAGAAGACAAAAACAGTGCATCTTAACACAGACAATACCAGACAGCAACTGAATGAAAAGGGGAAACTAAAATACACTCAAATAATGAACTCAAATGATTAACAGGTGGCAACTCGTTAATTAGAAACTATAGTAACAAACAAGAAGCGGGAAACTAGGAAAAAAAAAAAAGGAAAACTAAAATAACAGTAACAGACTGACTGTGGAGGAAAGGAGGGGGCTCTGGAGGTGGACGAGGAGCTAGCAAAGACTTGGAAAGAGGCAGAGATATTAGTAGGAGGGACCAGGGTGGAGTAGGCGGAGGAAGAGTCCATGGAGGAGTGGATGGAAGAGTCCATGGCCGAGTAGACTGCCGTCGAGAGCTCAGAGCACAGCAGGAGGCAGCCAAGATGAGGATGACCCATGGCAGAACTGATGGAGGGAGGAGCAAAGGTTGAAACTTGAGCCTGGCTGACTGAGGTGATGCAGGGAGATGGTGAGTCCCAGGCAAAGTCTGATGGACCGAGAGACCTGGCGACGTCGATGTACACGGAGACCAAGGTGGAGTTCTGGCAATGAGCAGCTGAGGGAGGAGCCTGGAGGCCAGTGGACCAAGGTGACACAGGAGTAAGCGAGTCCCCCGGTGAAGCCTGAGGGATGGAGAAGCCGAACAGAGCCGTAGGGGTGGAGGGCTGGAGCACAGCAGACAGCCTGGAAGGCCATGGCAATTGTGTGGCAACGACTGACCCAGGTGGAGCCAGTAGGATGAGTGAGCCCGGAGGAGCCGAAGGGACAACTGTCCCGGGCAGAGCTGTGGGTGCAAAGAGCCAGGGCGGAGCCGATTGGTAGATGGTCTGAGGTGGAGCCAAGGGCTCAGAGAGACGAGGCAGAGCTAGGGAATCCACATGCCACACCAGAGCTGGTGACATGAAGTCCCAAGGTGCATCCAGGTTGTAAGGTGGAGTCTCTGGATGAACTGTAGGGCTGAGGGGAGTCAGCAGAGGTGGGGGTCGAAGAAATGGCTGGGTCCAGGGGAATAAAAAGGAGAGGAATATTGGGTGCAGAGACAGACTTGAAAAAAGTACTGGGATGGTAGCGGTGAAGACAATACTGTGCTGGATGGGGATTCCAGCGATGAAAGTGACGATTCATTGATAGGAATTTTAAACGGCAGCAGAGGTTTGTGGGTGGGAAGCATTGCCTCTGCACTCCAGTCGATTAACCAATCATTCTCCTCCAGCTCCACTAACACTCCTACTGGCATTGATGTGACAGCCGGCTCACACACCTGGTCAGCCGGGACCTCAGGCTCCTCTTCCACAATGAACGAGTCAGTTAGCTCAGGCTCCATAGCGGGCTTAAGCTGAGTCTCTCGGTTTGTGGTGGGCTCTGGCTCCATCTACACAGTGGGTGTGGGCTCTGGCTCTGGGGTGGTGATGAATGGTAAGTGGGGCTGGACGCTGGTGGCAGAATCCTCTTCTACCTCACCCACCGTAGGCAGTTTGTGACATTAGGACGAATAGGACACATGCTTATTTGATAACTATTTTATTTCCTATTTGTGTTTGTGTATATGCTTTTTTTTTTAAACTGACTATTTTTCCAAAGCATTGTTAGATGCCAGTGTTTCCTGTCATAGCTATTCAAAGATTTAAATTCAAAAACAGTATCATAAAGCATTTAAAACTATATATTGTTATGATTTTAAAACCATATTTAACCTTAGCACCATCTCAAAGTAAAATTAGGTGCTAAAGTCTGACGAAGTGGTGGCTATGCTTTAAAATTAAATTACTATAATCTTAATTCAAGCGATAAAGTATTTTGAAAGTCTGACCAAATCAGTGTTGAGTACTACTGTAAGGATAACCCTGCCTGATTTAAATGTTTGTAAATGATTAACAGTTAAAATGTTCCAACACGTTCTCACTCCCAACTCGTCACAGATTGACTTGGTCACTTTTTGACACTCAAGGTACCCCTTTAGTGGCACTTTTTCGACATGCAGGGTTTGCCTTAATTTAATGGTTTACCTGCATTTTAAAATAGAAATCATTTTATATAAATTTGTATTTTAATTGGAGCACCTCACCAAACCCCTAAACCTACCCACTTCTGAACAATATAAAACACATAACAGGCAAATAAAAGTACAGTTACGGGTATTTATTGCAGAAACTGGCCATGAAAAAGCAGTATTACAAACAAGTTGTTTTGCATTATAAGTCATCTGAAGCTATACAATATCTTTATGTGATGAAGAGAGTAAAACATAAGGTTTCAATTGTTGAAAATGATCCTGCTGCATTAACACACTCACATCTCTTTCAAAAAGATACTCCCGTACTTTAGCATGACCAACCTGATTTCACGGCAATTCGTACGTATTTTACGAGGTGGCTAATTCGTATGACCTCACTCATATGAATTCATATGTTTTTTGCTAAATTGTAGCCAAATCAAGTTCCCAATTCGTATGACTTCATACGAATGCCCTACACCTAACCCCGCCCCTAAACCTACCCGTCACTGGGGTCTAGGCAAATCCTACAAAATTGTGCGTGTTAGGTCGTATGAACTTATACAAATTAGCCACCTTGTAGAAAACGTATGAATTGCCGTGAGATAGAGTTGGCATGACGTATTCGGTCACAAGATGTACAAGAGCCAATAGCATTTCACAACCAAGGCTGACCTAAGGCTTCTTCTGCCAGCACAGACTGCACACAGGACCTGGGCTTTACAGCAGATGGAGATGGTGTTCACATCTATTCCTCTAACAAATCAATCATTTTGTCTTGGAAGACTTGGAATATTAATTTTTTTTTTGTAATAAATTTTGACTGTAGTTGTATCTACCTGTTATATCCTGTGTTTTATTGACAAATGGTAGGTTTAGGGAGAAGGGGTTACATGCTCATATATGTAAATACAGTTATTGAGACTGTTTACAGTCCCCAACATATATGGCAATATTATTACCCAATATATAATGTAATCATGACAATAAAATCCCCAGTGCCTTTTGCGTTGACACATTGACACCAGAGTTTTCTAATTTAAAGGGGCCATCGGATGCAAAGTTCACTTTTTCATGTTGTTTGAACATTAATGTGTGTTGGCAGTGTATGTACAAATCTACCCTATAATTATAAAAAATCAATGCAGTGGTTTTTCATTATTCTGTAAAAATAATATCCCCTTCAAGCCATTCTCAGATGTCGTCACAACGACAGAGGGCGCTCCTAAGATAGTTGATTGACATGAGCGTCTTACCTCAGATCAGCTGTCACAGTCCAACCTCCATTGTTTCGATGCTGGACCAGGGATGTAATTTAGACAAGAATATCTCAGAGTGAGCGATTGAGGTGTTGTGTTGCTGGAAGTAAAAATGAACATAGTGGTCGTCATTTACTCCCGACATCTGAGCCGCTGAAGATGCAGTGGATTAAGTTTGTGAAGGAAATGCGCCTCCCGATCTACATAAATCCGTCTATGTTCACGCAAATCATTCGTGATCCAGCTTCACTTACAGCAGAAGTGTGTATAAGGTTTTTTTTTTTTTTTTATCAGTCTCTGCAATCACCTTTCCTAATAACGTGCTAGTTAGCAAGTTTAGCGGCTAAACGCGGCTAAATACGGCTAAAGTAAACAGGCTCGTCACTCCACAGAGAGAAGACAGGGGTGGAGCGAGCAGAGCTCATTAACATTTAAAGCAGCCTTGACGAGAAAAGGATGATTTTGGCAGAGCTGATTTTGGCAAGGTAAAAAGGGTGTTGTTTTACACAATCATTGAGAATTTTTAACCAAAGTATATTATAGACTTTTCATTAAGACCCAAAAGAATCATATCAACTTGTGGAAAATGGGCATCCAATGACCCCTTTAAAGCAATGGAGGACTCTGCACATTGAAAAATGATGCTAAAGGGGTCAAAAAGTACGTCCTGACCAAGCATCAATATGTGACGAGTTGAGAGTGAGAATGTGTTGGTTAAGAATGTTTTTGAAAAGTAATCAAATGTAATCCGGTACATTACTTTCATAAAGTAATTGAAATAGTTACACTATTTATTACATTTTAAATAGGGTAACTTGTAAGTTTTATTACATTTTCAAGGTAAATTTTACTGGCCAAAATAACCATGTAATAGGTTTATTTGCATAGAATAAATCAGCAGGTTTGTTTTCGGCTTTGCTACCGTTCAGACACTCTTGTTTACTGCTCTGCACTTTGCTCCATGTTTCTGTACTTTTCTCTGATTGTTCTAAGAGTTTTATTTCAACAGATAAGCACAGTGCTCGAACAACACATTTTTGGCACAAACACTACAACTAAAACTCCTCGGGACTGGAATAATATTACGAAAAAGGGGACTTTTGCCTCCCACAGCCAGCAGCTTATATTCTAGAGACGGGAAAAATGTTATTAGGCAAAATAGGCATGTAATGTTTATTTGCATAAAATAAATCAGACGTTTTCAGCTGATAAAAGCTTTTCCTTTAGAATTTTACAATTCAGATTCAGTAAAGTCATATTGGAGATTGGTCAGCATCAGATGGCAGTGGCAGATGGGTGGCAATGCCATTCAACACACTTGAAACTAATATTTACTTTCCAACCTCTTCTTATTTCCACCTATGAGTGTGGCACTTCTGTTGGGGCTCAGCTAAGTCATTTCGAAGGGGCCCACATCACTTCATAGACAGACATGCAGAGAAATGCGTGCAGGCCAACCAAAACACTTTTCGTTGGAAAATACGTTGGAGTGCAGGGCTGGTTTCGCTAGCAGCACAGGAGCACATTTGATGTGGTTTTACTTAGATATGTCAGAAAAAAGAGGACTTCTGCAAAAAATTACTAATGCAAACAGACAAATGGTTAAATAAAAACAGGATTTGATCTGCCGCTTTAAAGGTTCCTCGGCCTGTTTATCCACCCTAGCCATAGATCAACCAAGTGTGATTCCATTTCCAAATACCCACATCCACACAAACAAATTATCCAATAGTATCCATACAAACAAATTAGTCATCTCCCATTTGAACTAGTATACAAGCTGTCAACTTTACTCCCATAATCTCTCTATGCCAGGGTACGCGAAAGGAAAGCTGCACAGTCTTGAAGTAGTTAGTCTTCCTTCTTGAAATGGGGCATCATCTGCAACCAATAGAGACACTCTGGTTACGAAAGGAGAGCCTGTTTGACAGATGTCTCCTGCTTATTCTTACTCTACTGAAGTCCACTTCCTAGATGGCACCTCATGACTTATGTTTATGGTCAAGGTTGTTTGCTGATTCAGAGGAGTGCACGCAGAACACGTTAATGGAGCACCAGGATCTTATACCACGTTGCTGATTCGGACTCTTCAGGATTTAGTGGATTATCATACCCGGGCTCTTTGTAGATTAATACCATCAAATACAGAGTCAAATTCGAGTGTGACTCCAACGACACCCTGAGATGCAATCATGCACGCTTAACCCTGAAACCGTACCAAGACGTTATACTTGAACTCAGCCCGCCCCCAAAACTGGGTGTCACTTTAAAGAAATCTGTTAAAGAAACTTCTTAGTGAATTACAAAGGTTTTATAGATGGTGATCTCTGCTTTGTACTTGGAATGAGGACTTCCACCTGTTTCTGATGATGGGAGCTGGAGCCTGTCCCTTTTAAGAGCTTGATCCTTCTTGATCTCTTTGATGTAACTTGACCTAACAGTTCCAGCGAGAAGAATTTGATGATTGCGGATGGGCTCTTTTAACTAGCTGTGTAGGAGATATGAGAATTGAGTAAAATGAGTAGAGCCAAAGGAAGGATGGTAAAAAGAAATTGGGTTAGAAAAACTGAAGAGCGATAAAGGCAACATGAAACACCAGTTGCAACTCACTTTACGTCAGTAATCTGAAACACGATATTTAGTAAGAAAACATGTAGAATGAGGATTTTCCACCATTGGAGACTGATTCGTTTGTAAAAAAGTGGGCATTACATACCAGAATTGTGCCAGGTGGCTAGAGGAGTTAAATGTGAGAGCAATTTCTGTAGGAGTTTTGACTGATTAAACAGCCCCTACTGGTAGATGTTGAAACTACATGCTCTCAGAAAAAAAAAATGCACAGACATTGTACCTTTAGGAGTACAGCTGTATAAAGTTCCATGTCCCTGTTTTTTTATTTTATTTCTTTACAGTTTGTAGTGTTGCCCTGTTCATGTTCCAGATTCTCTTGCATTAATATAGTCAGATATTTTCGTTCAGTTAGCTTCTCAAACTTTTGTAGCAGCTGCAGTGTTTTTTACTTGCCTTGTAAATGCATTTAAATGCATGATATGTTTTCATAATCTATTAATTTTCAGCAGAGAAGTGAATGGTGCTGACTGTCTTGCGAAAACTGAATCCATGATAGACTGTGCGCTGCAGATGTCACACTTTCAGGTGAACATGCTCCAGAGTTAATCATAAACTCTTGATCAAAACCCTGAGCTGACAGAATGTTTATAGTACGCATTTTGAACCCGCTTTACTTGATCTAAATCAAGTTGGATTTGTTTGGTTTTGTCAACTCTTAAAGCCAGGACACGCCAAGCCGGCTTCAAAGAACTAGCTGCGGTGAAAGCTGGCGGTGTTGTCGCCTTGCATCTGCAGTGTCTGGACTAAAAAGCTGCGCTTGAACACACCGCACAGACTACAGACGACTGTAAACTAGCATGTGCGTTCTGCGCCTACATGAGAGCAGTTAACTCTCTATATGAGCAAGTATCAATAGTCTATATTCACTATTCAAAAGGAGAAACCGAAACAAGAATATACCAGATATACGAAACAAAAACAAAGCAGTGCTTGCTTACTATTTTGAATTACAGTTATTTCGATAGCTTTCCATAATTTTAAGCGCCTCATGATGTTATGACAATATTTGCATATTGGAATGTTGGTAAGATAACATCAAAAGAGCCTTCTGTCTGTGCTCGTTTTCATCACTATTGCTTTAATTCTTGAGCATTGACTTGTTAGATTAAACTGAACATTCAATCAGAGTTCTCACTCTCATCAGTAGCCTCGATGCCTATTCAAAATACTGCCGACAAGAGCCAACACACCACAAAAACTAGCAACAGACACTGCTGATGGCCAACCATTAATTTGATGCACCCTAGTCTTAAAGGGATAGTTCACCAAAGCTTTATGTTTATCTGCTTATCCCCAGGGCATCCAAAATGTAGTTGACTTAGTTTCTTCAGTAGAACACAAACGAAGATTTTTAACTCAAACCGTTGCAGTCTGTCAGTCATATAATGGTAGTCAATGGGATCTACGGGTCTGAGAGTCAAAAAAACATACACAGACAAAACCAAATTAAACTCTGCGGTTCGTGATGATACATTGAGGTCTAAAACGACAAAACAATCTGTCTTTACAAGAAATTGAACAGTATTCATATTATTTTTTACCTCTGATCCACCGCAATGTCCAACTGTCTTGAACGTGTTCACAACGTGCTCTGGCATAGTAGATGCATGCGCGGAAATTATCTGTCATGCGTATACGTCACTCATTGTTTACACAGTGCACAGAGATTGTGGGTACGAATGCTACTCAAAATGCTTATCCTGATTGTTGCAACAGATTAAAAACTTGCTTGAGCAAACTTATCCAGAAGGGTTGAGTTTTCACCGACTCCCAACTTTTGAGCCTGATCGACTGGAGTTATGGTTGCTTGCTCTTCGCTCCATATCAACCCACCCATGAAGTTACTAAAAGTGTGGAGGGTTTGCAGTAATAATTTTTCCCCTGATGATTTTAGAGACCCAGAGGGGGATCAAGTACTACTGAAATCATCAGCTGTGTCCATGGTTTTTTCACAATGAACTGAGGTCAAACGCCGGCTGCTGTGAACGTGCTCAGGACAGTTGGACATTGCAGTGGATCAGAGGTATAAAAAAATTATATAAATACTGTTCAGTTTCTCGTAAAGACCAATTGTTTGGTGTCTTAAGACCTCCATGTATCGCACAGGCCACAGGGTTTAATTTGGTTTTGTCTATGTATGTTTTTTTCACTCTCAAAGCCATGGATCCCATTGACTGCCGTTACATAACTGACAGACTGCAACGGTTTGAGTTGAAAAATCATCCTACATTGCTGTTTCGTTGGATCTTCTTTGCATGTTCACTTTGTAAACACTGGGTTGGTACTTCTGCAGCGATGTAGGATGATTCTGAAGTTGGGGAGTTTTCCAACCTACTCTAACTGTATTTACCCGGATTCGCTAGAAAAGACCCTTCTTCTTTAGCTGGGATTGTTTAGAGCCCTCTGAAGCTGCATTTTGGAAATTCAGACTTGGGGGCACCATTGAAGCCCAATATATTTAGATAATTCCTGAAATGTTTTCCTCAAAAAGCCAAATTTTTTATCGACTGAAGAAAAAAAGACACAAACATCTTGGATGACAAGGGGGTGAGTAAGTTATCTGTAAATTTTTGTTCTGGAAGTGAACTTCTTCTTTAATATGCAACATTCTAAGAGGTAGATAGAAGGTGCAAAGATGGATGCTCCGCCAGTAGACTCTCATAGCAAGACACTCAGATTGACGGCAGAAGGTCTGGAAACCGCTTTACATGGCTAAGGATGGCCCGAAAGGCCAACTGACAAATAAAGCAACCAATCACATTTTGATTTGTGCCGCATCATGTTTAGGGGTGTGGAAATGTTCCCACAATAACAGACTGTGTGTCTCTTGGAAGTATTTTAAAAAGTCTATGCTGCAAACTTTATATGTTTTAGATGTTTTTGAAAATCTAGTGTTTAGCTGATCCTGATAATTGCTTATTATAATAGTTGTAAACATGATGGCTTACTTCTTCCTTGAGGGGGAGTGGCGTCAGACCATCTTTGTTTCCAGGCGAAAAATAAAATAAAAATGCGACACACAAGTCTCCCGGAAATCCTGTAGAATTCAACTGATCCAATGAGGACTTCAAAAGAATTTTATGTACCATATCAGACTGGGATATTTTTCCTTGTCTGCTGCCTTTCACACCACAGTTCAGGATAATCGGTAATAAAGGTGAGTGATCTTCTGGAGCCATTGATCAGTTAGCACTGTCATGATGTTATTTCCAACATTTTGAAATGATAACAGTAAGTGCACAGTAAGACCAGAAACAAACATAACGTAAACAAAGTTTGATTTAAACCTTTGTGTAACACTTTTGTATGATTATAATGGACCTGAATACTAAGCATCATGGTCTTGTAAGTAGCTCTGCCAGGCAAGAGTTAAACAATAAAACCTCAATCTCTGTGGAGGGCACATGCAACTGATTGGAGATAAAAGACAGTCTTTGACTTTGACAGAGGCGAAGGGTTAGAAAATGGGGGATAGAGAGGAACATGAAGCTCCTCGGTCATTTTCAAATGCCCTAATTCTCAAACTGACCCACTTGTACCAGCACAATACACATATCTAGGTGTACTTCAGAGAGCACCTCTGAAGTACACTGTGAATTAGTACTGTGGCGAATTACTGTTCATTCCAGTGATGAGCAACTCACAGTAATGTTATCCCCAATGTCATGTGTTGCCATGTGTGACAGGGGCCCCACTGAGAAGGTGTAGCAGAAGTAAAGATCCATCTGTGAGTGATTTAATGACTACAGTTCCAAAGATGACGTGCAATAAAATGGGAGGTATGGGTCAAAGTGACTATACTCAATTAGGGACAGACCCTTTCCCTCAGAGTCCACCACATGCTCTAATCTATACAAACATCTGTTTGAAGTTCCCCAATGAATACCATCAGTCCTGCTGGTGTGTGACCTCATGTAGACAGATCCCGCCACCTCATGCTATTGCTACAGCTCAACATGAAGAACTATGTGATGTGTACAGTACATCCCCCAACTGAATTTTTAGAAGACAGCTCACCCTCAAATGGAAATTGTGTCATCATTTACTCACCCTGTGTTATTCAGAACCATCCTGACACAAATTCTTAAGACTGTACTGTTCTTATTTTTCCATTCATCAGACCTTAGTCAGGTTAGATGCCATGTTGAATTTTATGTGGATGAAAACAAGGCTGTGAGGGATAGCCCAAGAATCTACAATAGCGTGCACTGTATAAAGGTTCTAGATCACTTCATTTTCAAAACAGTTTAATGGAGTGTTTGTCTACTCAATTTATTTATTTTTTTCCCCCAGATCTTTCATCAGCTGAACATCTGGCTTGTTGTTAAACAAAAGTACAATCCATCAAACACACTGCATTTCTGACCCTCACAACCTTGTTTTCATTCCTATCAAAAATATGACTCTCTGACTAAAGTCTATTATAATAAATGGAGAATGTAACTCTCAAGCTTTAGAAAGGATGCAAGGACCTAAAAAAGTAGCCCAAACAAGTTGTATGCCAGTTGCTCTGACCATTTTTACTCCAAGACCTCCATTGAAAACATGTTTAAAACCCTATTTTAAAACGTGTTTTAATCTATGGGCACTCAGATTCTGTAAATAAAAGGTTCCCACTCTTTTAAACCAATGACTTTACATTAATCTTTCACTAATTCATTATTTATTTTAAGGGTACTAAGGGTAAGGGTTTTTACAAATATTCGTACTACAATTTTAGCTAATAAAATACAGCTTGGCATATTTGGTAAAAAGTATATTTATTAGAAAAATATTCCATAAAATACTACAATTTTAGTTTTGTTTTTGTGTAATTTGTTTTATCATATTTAATATTAATTTTAAATCATCTTGAGCCCCAATTAAAGTTAGCTGATTCCCCCTAGTCAGCCTTAGCCCCACTAGGGGGCATCAGCATCAGAACTACAGCTGTATGCTACATTCCAAATTGAAGCAACATTAAATAACTGTATAAAACACTAAAAATCTTCACCTCTGGGCTGTTAACTGCTGAATCAAATTGTTATTGAGTTCAGAACTTGAGCAGTCCAGTTCAGATCAGCTGATTCCTTGAAATCTGATTCCTAAGAATGATTCTTTTTACAAATCTGACAAACACTTTCTTCATGAACACACAAAGATGAACTACACAAAGATGAACTAATGCAATGCTAATTAACGCCACAGGTATTTTTCTTTTTTAAATCTTTTTAACCCTCAAGGTGAACATACCCTGTAATATTCTAAAGAGACATCAGTTTGGATATTTTTATGATTTTATTCCTATAATATTCAATTTAAGGTCTTGAAAACATGCTCAAAAGACCAATTTAGTGTTTGCAAACAGTGATGACATTCTTTATGGGCGGAGCTAATCTGGTTGAAGAAAATGAGGGTTTTCAAGTAGCAGTCTATGGAGCCATAATAAAAGAATAAAAAAAGGTAAATTTGAGTTTACATTTCAACAGTTTTACTTTATTCTCACAATTCGGAGATTAAACCTCACGATTCTGATAAGAAAAAAGCAACTCGTCATTCTCTTTTCCTCTCGGCTCTGGCTTTTTTCCCCTAAGAATTGACAAACTCACTATTGTTGAGTTAAATCGTTATAAAAAGTTATAAAGTCTGAACAAGCAGATGTAAACTTGCATTTGAGAGAAAAAAGTCAGAATTGTGAGATAAAATAAATAAATCTTATGTAAAAATGTTAATAGTGGGTTTAAATATTATGTCATGCTGTAACTGTAGGGCTATACAATGCATCCCCTATGGACAGCATATGTGAATATTATGTAGACATACTGTTTAAATCAAATTTATGCTTTGAAAGTAGAGTAATCATAGCAGTTTTCTTCCATAGTCTGTCTGATTAAACATTTAAAAGGTCATCGGATGCAAAGTTTAATTTTTCATGTTGTTTGAACATTAATGTGTGTTGGCAGTGTGTGTACAAATCTACCCTATAATGATAAAAATTCATGCGGTGGTTTTTAATTAATTTGTAAAAATAATATCCCCTTTTTCAAATCGAGCCATTCTCAGATGCCTGTCGTTGTGGGTCACACCCACAGAGGCCGCTCCCAAGATAGTTGATTGACATGAGCGTCTTACCTCAAACCAGCTGTAACAGTCCGACCTCCATAGTTTCGATAATGGAGCTAAGAATATCTCTGATTGAGCGATTGAGGTGTTGTGTTGCTGGATTTAATAATAAACATAGTGGTCGTCATTTACTCCCGACATCTGAGCCACTGAAGATGCATTGGATTAAAGGAGAAGTCCACTTCCAAAACAACAATTTACAAATAATTTACTCACCCACTTGTTATCCAAGATGTTCATGACTTTCTGTCTTCAGTCGTAAAAAAAATATGGTTTTTGAGGAAAGCATTTCAGGATTTTTCTTCATACAATGGACTTCAATTGTACCCCCGATTTTAAACTTCCAAAATGCAGTTTAAATGCAGCTTCAAAGGGCTCTAAACGATCCCAGCCAATGAAGAAGGGTCTTATCTAGCGAAACGATCTGTCACTTTTTTTAAAAATAAATTTTTTATACTTTTTAAGCACAAAAGCTTGCGTAGCACAGGCTCTCGGATGCGCGTCCATGACGCTACGTACTATTGAATCATTGAGTCGTGTCAAAAATCCTAAAATGCTTTCCTCAAAAACAATAATTTCTTTAATAACTTCTCCTTTAAGTTTATCTGTGAAGGGAATGCGCCTCCCGATCTGCATAAATGCGTCTATGTTCTCGCAAATCATTCGTGATCCAGCTTCACCTACAGCAGAAGTGAGTATAAGTGTTTTTTGTTATGAATCTCTGCAATCACTTTTCCTAATAACGTGCTAGTTAGCAAGTTTAGTGGCTAAACGCAGCTAAAGTAAAAGGCTCGTCACTCCACAGAGAGAAGAGAGGGGCGGGGCGAGCAGAGCTCATTAACATTTAAAGCAGCCTCAACCTGAATGGGATGATTTTTGCAGAGCTGATTTTGACAAGGTAAAAAGGGTGTTGTTTTACACAACCATTGAGAATTTTTAACCAAAGTATATTATAGACTTTTCATTAAGACCCTAAAGAATCATATCAACTTGTGGAAAATGGGCATCCGATGACCCCTTTAACGTCAAATGGCATCTTTGACAACAGTATTCTCTAAAAATTATTCTCTTATTCCATGGATTTTACCCATTTCATTCCACTTGTTACCAGTGTTTTTCTGCCACCACAGCTGCAAGTGATGTAACTGTGACATCTACTCCAAACTGGTCTATAAATGCCAGTTATTCAGCTCTGCTAACTATATAGAGAAAATATTTGCATATATATATATATATATATATATATATATAACTCAGAATGATATAAGAGAATAAGCACAACTATTAAACAATACTCTCTGAATCATGTACAAAATTTAACCACCAAATTTTCCACCAAAATGCCAAAATCACATCATTATGGTTATTTCAATACTTCAGTAATCACATCATGATGGTTATTTGAATTCAAATCTACATGAATACTTTTACAACTATTGGCAGCATAAATTGATAGCATACATTTGGTTTACATATGTAGAATCTCTTTAGTGAATATTTATTAACTTTAAAAGACATTATAAAGTATTTAAAATGTGTGTTAGTACTTTTCACACAGGTGTAGTTCACACAGGTGTCCCAGTGGAGTAACCACAGGTGTACCGAATCACATTAATTATCAACAGGATCCACTAACAATAATGTCCAAGCAGTTTTTTTTGTCTTTTATGAAAGTGTTGTTTTATCATTTTAAAGTTATAGGCTATATCAATTATCTTAAGTGTCCCAGTACTTTATAAAGCCAACGCCGGACCGACCTACCTATGGGCTTGAGTGTTTAATGGTCCCATGTATCTACGTCTGAATAGAGTATGACTGCTCTATTCTTCAAGTGTTTAGCATCTGAACAAAAGAGGACTCGCGGTAAGTGACGGAATGAATCGACGCCAATGGGCGAGTTCCCCCGTTTCCACGACATTGCATACATAAAAGTGAGAGCAGTGGTCTGAAACAACAGGCTTGTGTAAAGTTAAGTGTCGCGTTAACACCAGCCACTTGACACCCTTTTATCTCACCGCTCAATGGCCGATTAATGGCCGAAGCAGGAATCCAGCGAAGCCCATTACATTAATGCGATGTGTGAAACACTTTAATGAAGACATCATTGCAAAGAGGGAGCGAAAGCTCGCCAGTGAATAAAATAAAATTAAAATAGCAAGATGAATGCACAGCACAAGTTTAAAGCTGAGGTGACGAAAAGTGAATTTGTTAGTTGAAATGACAACGTGATATAAAGAAAATTCTACATTTACTCTAACAAGGAAATATTTAATTTAACCACAAAAAAAGGAGAATTCCTGTAAGGTGCGGGTTTCCTTTCCGACTCCAAATCCTATGCAGCAGAGGGAAAGTCTGGAAGGGGCTTCATACGGGTGGAGGAGTGATGACTGACTCCTTTGATCTTCAGAGGCCCCGTCAACAGACTCTTACAGATAAAAAGTCGCGGAATCTCTACACTGACAAAAATACCTGCATAAGTTAGACTACGTTTTCGTTCGCACTGAAGACATTTGGGAAAAGTGTTTTTTTTTTTTTTTTTTAAATGGTGACATTGGACCTGGTGGAGGAAATGCAACACTTATATTTAAAGTACATATATTTAAAGTTGTATACATGTTCTACTTAAAGCTTTTCTCCCTCCAAACAAGCTCAATTTAGGCATCAAATAAATTATATAAAAAAATACATGTAATTACAAAATGATGATAGTAATCCATAATAAAGTAGCAATATTGTGTGCGTTTTAAGTTCCAATGCCGCTTGTAGATTCTCACGCTATTCTCATTGCTTATATTTATATATTTTTCCAATGCACGAAAGCCGTGTGTGTCAGAAGAGTCTTATTCTCACTCTATAAATTCGCGTGGATTAGGAAACCGGCATTTCAATGCCAATAAAAGCTACCACATCAAGCAAAATATCGCAGATCAAAAGGACCAAACTATGGGCATTTTTTCAATAAATGAAAAGGACAGAAATCAGTGTGACTGGATCACGCCCCGTTGCACTGCCCTCCACAGCGATTGGTTCATGGGAAAGACAGCAGGGTTAAAACCCAGAGCGGTCAAATACACAGGTATTGAACAGAAGAGCACACCACAGTCCGTTTAGGAGTTTTCATGTCAGTGGAGGAGCCAGTCTATTGAACATTAAAAAGAAAAACCCATTAGAGGACTCCTAGTTTTTGCACTGAGAAATCTCACCTGTTCAGCTTTTAACTAAGTGCCTTTGGCTTTGTGTATCTGTTTTGCTTGTTTTGAATTTTGTGTAAACGATTCTGCAGATTTTCAGCAACATCTCAGGATTTTCAGGAGAGCGTGATGAAGTGCAGGCGGCCGCAGAGGAGCGTAAGGGTGATGAATGTCATTCATTGGGCTGTGATGCTGGGATTGATTCAGTCCTGCGCGCTCGGTGCGAGGAAATTTCGCGGAGGTAGAAACCCGCAGCCACGACGAGCGCTTCCCTCCGCTCATTACCGGGACCGCGCAGAAACCACCGAGAGCTTCTCACTGGATTTCACAGCTGTTGAAGAAAACATGGACAATTTCATGACTCAGGTGAAGAACTTAGCGCAATCCCTCTATCCGTGCTCGGCCCAGAAGCTCGACTACGACATGAAGTTACATTTCCTGGAGAATACATCAGTCACCTGTAACGACGGGACCCCAGCAGGGTAAGACAGCACGCCGGTAACAGTCACAAACGTTAGGTAACCCAATGGGTAGCCAGCTTAGATAGTACATATGTGGGCATCACAGGTACATGGCACTTTTGAGGCATCATCTGCGCGCTCAGATGCACACCATAGTCTCATCCGGAAAATTTTGTCAACTTGAGCCACCACTGCCATAATCTATCAACAGAAAGACTGTAAGTTTCTTACATCGTATATAATTCCATAACGTTTACACTAATAACAGTTTTTGTGTCAATCCAAGTTTTTTCTGTCATTGCTTTCTGACTTCACTTTTAAGATCAAGTGCTTAAGAAAAAGTTTTGGAATCACTGCATTGGTTTTACTTAACTTTATGTCAGCAATTCAAATTATGTTGTTAATTTCAGTTGGTTGACATATTCACGAATTGCAGTGCAAGTGTGTTGCGTTGTCCAGTACAGTCTAAGTGTCTCCTTACAGGTTTTGACACATGCATTTATCTGGAGAAAGACAGTGACTTTGCACTTTCGTGTTAGGTAAATCACTATTTATTATAACATTATGAGTGTAATATTAATATTAAAACAATTATACAAATGTGAGATGAAGATGTTGGAGCAAGTTGCGCACTTCAGGACCAGGTTGAGAAGACTAGCAAGGGAATCACTAGGAGAAACAGTAATATAGTGACAGGTGGGTGGGGCTTGTGTAGAGTAAGAGGGAAATATGTGCACTAATATGATCTGTAGGAAGAGCTTACAGTATTTAGAGTATATGCAAAATATCTGCATAGAAGTTTATGTGCAACTGAAGTAGAGAAAAGCCTGATTTCAGTGACATCTCCAGCTGGCTTTGGCAGACCTGCCACTGCTGATCTTTCAGAATTAATATTTAATAAAAGAACTGTCTACGTCTCTGATAATGTCAGAACAAGTCCAAAACTACCATGAGGAGCATATTGTCTCTAGAGTAATGGTCGGTCGTTATGGGTTTTCAATGACCTGAAACATTTACATGCCTCCACAATCACCTTCCAACTCATTTTCTTTGTTTTGAACACATCCCTTTTCTGCCATACATGATGACTGAAACTCAAAGTCAAGACTGAAACTATTAGAATATACTGTAGAGTTCTGATTTAAAGCTAATAAAAGCATATAGGATATTGGTTGATTAGTTTTATGATATTGTGTTGCTATTACTTGGGTTTAGACCCTACAATATGACATATTCATGTGCATGAATATGAATAATTTATTAGGCACCAGACACATCACTACTTGACAAACCTGAGCCTCTGCTGTCTTAAATTTAAATCTTAAGCACTTAAGTTAAAAAGTTAAACTCTTGTAAAATGTAAAAGTGGGGACAGATGTACAGAAGTAGAAAATTTGATCCAGCTGTGCGTAAGTACTCCTTTGCAACAATGCAGGCCAATGTTGACAGTGCAAAATTATCTATAATAATAACAATGATACAATACATGATGTAAAATCTTTCTGTTAATGTATCCTCTACATCCTGTAAAGAAAACTCATTTCCTCATTCTGCATGATCTTTTGGGTATTTATCATACTATTTTTGAGCATAAATAAAATTATGTCTGCTGCTATAAGGATTGTCAAACAACTGAGATTCAAAAACGTATGTGAAGGAACTTAAGCTCGTTTTATGTTATATCACATTCATGCACATCACTGTGCTTTGGAGTTACAGGTGATAACAGGTTTACAGAATTGGCTCCATTAATAATAATAAGATCTAAATGATGAAATTGGAATCTAAAAGCTTGAAGTAGCCTATATATTTAACAGGAAACAAGCATTAATTGATCATATGGTTCTGAGTTTATGACTTGCAAAATCATGATGTTCCCAATTATGAATCATAATTAAAATGCTTGAGTATTCTAGAGTTATTTTATGCTTTGCTATCAGGGAATCAGCACTGGCGTAAACTATGTGAACACTCTACAATGCACCAAAGCTGCAATATTTTTTTGGCAGCGGCCTGCGTTCTTTCTCAGATCTTCAGTCAGTGCTTGTAGAGAAAGTCTCCTGTGTGTCGTGTGATGTGCTGTTACACATGGATGGACTCCACTCATGGATTCCACAGGTTGTGTGGAACTCAAAATCATACTACAGAAAAGCATTAAGGATGAGGCTTATCCTAATTTTCCTGCATTTATAACTTGCTCAGGTTACGTTTCTGAGGGCTGGCAGATTTGTCACCCAAACTTTATAAGATGTAATGTAATGAAGCATAAATCGTTTGCGTGTAAGTAGTGGTGAGGTGGGTAACAGTGAGAAATGTACACCATATGCCAAAAATGTGGTCACCAGTGGCATAAATTGGATGCATATTAAGGCTGTCTTTAATTATGGCAGACTGATGCCCCTCAAAGTAACAAACGGAACCACAACTGTAACTTTTCTCACACAAGCAAAATGACTGAAGTTTGAGATGGACTGAGTTTACACAATAGCTGCACGCCCTCTTGTGGATACTTTGAACATTGTGGATAATGAAGTTGCATTTCATTATATTCAAAATATATTAACTTTAAATGTATTGGTTTAAAAAGTAATCAAGTTATTTACATGTGTTCTAGTATGTTAGTCAGCACATCAATATAGGTTAATTCTTTAAAACAATAAAAGATTATTAAAACAATTTAAAATGCGCTTTAAAGTGCACTTCAAAGTGCACATTTACACATGGTCATAAAAGTGTACTCTAAGTACACTCAAGTAAGTTTTATTTAATAGTGTTATTATCTGCAAGTACAGATTTTTAAAAATATATTTTTAATGATCTGAACTAGTGTGCATTTGGTTAATAACCCTTTTTTTCACAAGGGCTGTGACATATTCACTGTGCATTATATCCACTTGTCTTTTTAGGATTATAATCATAAGTGTATGACAATAAAAGGCAGTACTTTGCATAGTATATAATCTGGAAGTATAGAATTAATGACAGTCTGCTTTATTGCAGGTACTACCTGAAGGAGTCCAAAGGAAGCAGAAGATGGTTAATATTTCTGGAGGGTAAGTGTGAAGTATTCAATCATCAGAGTAACTGTAGAATTCAGACTATATTTTCTCAGCATGGTGTGTATCTGTCATATACAGCATGTAAGATACATGTCTGTCTCCGCAGGTGGCTGGTACTGCTTCAACAAAGAGAACTGTGACAGCAGATACGAGACCATGAGGAGGCTCATGAGCTCCTCCAAATGGCCACAAACCAAGACAGGTTAGAAATGCCAACAGTCTGTCAACTAAAACTCAATTTCTAATAGCATCACCATAAAGACTTATTCACATGCAGGTCAAATTCTTGGCACGATGAACATACAAAACCTAGATTTCAAAACAAATATGCAGAGATTATTCTAATTCTATTGTAATTTCATAATGTATGTCTTTTTATTTTAACTTTAGGCACAGGAATACTGTCTTCGCTTCCAGAGGAAAACCCACACTGGTGGAATGCCAACATGGTGTGAGTATCCCACTATAAATGATTGTGTAAAAGAGAAGCACCTATTCTGTTACTTCTCTCTATTTTAGAAACAGGGTGATTTTCATAAAGGTTATGTTGGCACAGCTTTGAACCTGAAATCTTTGTTTATCACTTTTCAGGTTTATCCCATATTGCTCAAGTGATGTGTGGAGTGGAGCCACACCAAAAACTGATCAAAGTAAGACCTCTTACCTAACAGAAGAAATTTCATAGTAAAAAAAAAGAGAGAGAGAGAGAGAGAGAGCGTGAGCGTGAGCGTTTTATGATATTGAAAATAAATAAATAAATAAAAGTTTACTGGAAAAACAAAACAAAAACAAAGAAACATTTAAGTTTTGTCAATATTTCTAGGTAACTAATAATATGCACATTTTTCTTGTGAAAAATGTGAAAATGTGAAATGCTTTGTACAAAATATTAGATTTTGTCCATTGTTTTCATTCAGAACATTCTCAGTTATGCCATATAACTTGAATAATCAAGATTTTGCACAAACATGTGGATTTCACACCAGCTAAAGTGTTGAAATTCATGAAATTTATTCATGATAATATAAATTGTAATGCAAAATTATGCACTATATATGATGGAAATGATCAATAAGATATTTTCAGTATAATGATCTACTACAATTATAATTTACTAAGATTTTTCACTAGTGGTCTCAGACATTTGTGAAAGAAGTCTCCTCTGCAATCCAAAAATCAGTAATTAACAGCAATACTGTGATATATTTTTATCATAAAAAATAATTATTTAAAATAAAAATTGTAAAATGTATTCCTGTGATGCAAAGCTACATTTTCAGCATCATTACTCCAGACTTCAGTGTCACGTGATCCTTCAGAAATTATTGTAATATGCTGATTTGCTGCTAAAGAAACATTTAATATTAATATCTTTTTTTTTTTTTTTTTTTTGTGGAAACCAAGATGCATTTTTCAGAATTATCTGATGAACAGAACATAATCTCAGTATGTTTTGATATAGAAATCGGTTGTAAAATGTCTTTACTTTCACTTTTGAACCTGATGCATCCTTGCTGAATAAAAGCCCTAATATATACTTAATGACCCAAAATGTTTGATTATTCTGTCAAAGTATCTATATATTACTTTTTTATATCCCTGTATAGCAGTCCAACACACAGCTGGTACAAGTTAGTTAGCACTAACTAACTTGTTCTTTTTTGTGTACAGATGACTATGCGTTCATGGGTTCACTGATCATAAAGGAAGTTGTGAAGGACCTGCTCACCAAGGGTCTGGACAATGCTAAGATACTGCTGTTAGCTGGAAGCAGGTGAGTCCATATTACAAACAATGGATTCTGACTTTAATATCCATGATTGATGTTGACTAAATGTGTGTGTCTTGTCCACAGTGCGGGTGGCACCGGCGTGTTGCTGAATGTGGACCCAGTATCTGAGCTCCTGGAGGAGTTGGGTCACACAAACATCCAGGTCAGGGGTCTGTCCGACTCTGGCTGGTTCTTGGACAACAAACAATACCGCTGTACTGACTGTGTGGACACCATCAACTGTGCCCCCACAGAGGTCATCAAGAGAGGAATCAAGTAAGAATATTACATTTCTGATTATCGTAGAAAATGTTGATTTGCCATTGCTTTGTAAGGTTTAGGGATCTGAACAAATTCTATCCTTAAAGGGATAGTTCACCCAGAAATAAAAATACTGTCATCATTTCAAGATGTTCCACACATGCATGAATTCTTTCTTCAGCTGAACATAGAAGAAGATATTTTGACCAAACCAAACAGTTTCTGATCCCCATTAAAATCCACAGTATTTTTTCCATACACACATTCTTCAAAATATCTTATTTTATGTTCAGCAGAAGAAAGAAACTCATTGAGGATGATGACAGAAAAATATTGTTGAAGTGATGCTCACTGTGACGAGAAGTTATAATTCAGTAAGCAATGAGAATTTTTGAGAGGTGGGTCACATTGTTTTTGTAGAAATCTGATTTGCTGTACTCCCACTTGATTTTTTTAAAAAGACTCCACACATTCTCCAAAAAGTATCTTTGCATGTCTTCACTCCACTACAGTATAATTAAAAGTGACTGTATAACAGTACAGTGCTGCATAACTTTCTGTTTCTGACACCTGCTTGTCATAGAGAAGAAAGTCAGACAGGAAGTAGCCAATCAGACTTGGTTTTTTAACTGTTATGCTGTTTATCAGACAGCAACAAATGCAAGAGTACAGAGACAAGAGAGCTGAGACTGGATTCTTCTAGTGCTATTCACTGTCGCTTAGCAAAATACTCTATTTTTAAGCGCCACAAAGTTGTAGTTTCATGTAACAGCAGCAGCTCTGGACATGTGACCCAAAGTGCAAATCTTATTGGCTGGTCAGCTTTCTACACTGTGTGATGGAAAATAGATTAGGAAATGTCTTTTAAAAAATCATCACATTGGCGGCATGCAAATATTTTTGTCAGTTCATTCAATGTTTATCGCATTGAATATTCAACTTTGTGTGAACAGTCTTTCAGATACAAATAGCGTTGAAGGTAGTCATGATAGTCATGAAGGTATTTTGTAAATTTCCTACCGTACATATATCAAAACTTAATTTTTGATTAGTAATATGCATTGCTCAGAACTTAATCTGGACAACTTTAAACACAATTTTCTCAATATTTAGATTTTTTTTCACCCTCAGATTTATATTTTCAAACAGTTCTATCTCCCAAGTATTGTCCTATCCTAACAAACCATACATCAATTGAGAGCTTTTTTTTTTTTTTCAGCTTTCAGATGATGTATAAATCTCAAACAATTGACCTTTATGATTGGTTTTGTGGTCCAGGGTCACATATACACGTGAACTTGACTAAATTAGACATTTAGGAATGAATTTACCTTTTTTTTTTTTCAAACAGATATTGGGGAGGTGTGGTACCTGAGCGATGCCGACAGGCTTATGAAGGAAAAGAATGGAACTGCTTCTTTGGGTATAAAGTTTATCCTACAATTAAACGTGAGTATAGGACATACTAGGCACCATGGCCACATTTTAACTAGTTCCTTACAGACACTGCAGACTTGGTGACTTTTTGTTAACCCAGTGTGATGTTTCTTTATCACAGGCCCAGTGTTTATTGTGCAGTGGCTGTTTGATGAAGCCCAGCTAACAGTGGACAACATTCATCTGACGGGACAGCCGGTTCAAGAGGGCCAATGGCGTTATATTCAGAATCTGGGGACTGAGCTGAGGAACACTTTGAAGGATGTCCCGTAAGTCTGACCTGCCCTTCAGAGATTCTCACTGTGAAGATTTCATTCATTTTTGTCCGACGTGAATACCTTTTATTTGCTGTTTCTAATGCTCTACCCAATGTTTTTTTTTTTTACCTCCAGTGCCATGTTTGCTCCTGCTTGCCTTTCGCATGAATTCATAACAAGAAAGTAAGCGATCTCTTTGATTTTTTGTATATCTCTTGTTTGCTGTCTGTTCAGAGTATATTTATACTGTATTTTACCACTTTTCTAGTTATTTAAATTAAGCTCACATTGTTATTTTCCCAAAAGAATTAAAGGATTAGTTCACTTCCAGAACAAACATTTACAGATAATGTACTCACCCCCTTGTCATCCAAGATGTTCATGTCTTTCTTTCTTTAGTCATAAGAAATTATATTTTTTGAGGAAAACATTCCAGGATTTTTCTCCATATTGTAGGCTTTTTTGGGCCACGCAAGTTTGATATTCCAAAATGTAGTTTAAATGCAGCTTCGAAGGATTCTAAATGATCCCAGCCAAGGAAGAAGGGTCTTATCTAGCAAAACGACTGCCATTTTCATAAATAAATTAATGTTTGCACACGTTTTAGCCACAAATACTCATACTCATGTCTAGCTTTGCATTGGACATGCGTACTGTGTGCACTCCTGTTCAAGACAGTTACGGTACATCGAAAAACTGCCATCTCATTTTCTCATTTAACAGAAACAGAAAGTACTGAAAGTACAGAAGTACTGACCCAGTGTTTATAAAGTGAACATGTTAAGAAGGCCCTTTACAAAAAAAGATAAAACAGCAATGTTGGAGGAGAAAATAAGATACCCTAACTGTCTTGAACGGGAATGCACAGAGTGCATGCGCATCACAGAGCTAGACAAGATGATCATTTGAGCTTAAAAAGTGTATAAAATTCATTTACTTATCAAAATGACAGATTGTTTCGCTAGATAAGGCCCTTATTCCTCGGTTGAGAATGTTTAGAGCCCTTTGAAGCTGCATTTAAACTCCATTTTGGAAGTTCAATCTCGTGGGCATTATAGAAGTCCACTATATGGAGAAAAATCCTGGAATGCTTTTCATAAACTCTATAACCTGTGTTACAAAAAACCTCAAAAAAAAAAAAAAAAAAAAAAATCTTTATGACTGAAGAAAGAAAGACATGAACGTCTTGGACTGATTGGGTGTAAATTTTTGTTCTGGAAGTGAACTAATCCTTTAATGCTATTGGGAAAAAATATAGCATAGTGTTATGTCCCAGCAAGTGCTAGGTCTGTGTTTTTTGTTCTTCTTTTTTGGTTTGAGCTTACTTTTTTGGTTGCTGGGGGTTTGTTTTTCCACCTGAGATTCATTATGGGGGCTGTAAGAACTGCTGCACTGATGTGTACGGCCAACTATGTGACTGTTTTGTTTGTTTATTATGTCTATTTTGTTCCCATCCAGTTTGAATACATTTGTGACCCTGGACCACGAAACCAGTCTTAAATTGCTGGGGTATATTTGTAGCAATAGCCAAAAATACACAGCATAGGTCAAAATGATAGATTTTTCTTTTATGGCAAAAATCATTAGGATATTAAGTAAAGATCATGTTCCATGAAGATATTTTGTAAAATACCTACTGTAAATTTATCAAAACTTAATTTTTGATTAGTAATATACATTGTTAAGAACTTTATTTGGACAACTTTAAAGGTGATTTTCTCAATATTTTGACTGTTTTGCACTTTCAGATTCCAGATTTTCAAGTAGTTGTATATCGGCCAAATACTGTCCTATCCTAACAAACCATACATCAATGGAAAGCTTATTTATTCATGATGTATAAATCTCAGTTTTGAAAAACTGACTCTTATGACTGGTTTTGTGTTAATTATGTTTCGTTGAATAAACTACTTCCTTAGTTTCTTGCCATCTGTGTTCATATTGCAGTTGTAAGTGGGTCGTGACATATGGGGGCTCGTCCGGGATGTATGTTACAACCAACTCACAATTGCAACATGAACAAGATGGGAACAAAATAAACATAATAAACTTCACGAACAAAACAGTTAAGCTGCAAGCCGGGCAGCGCAGTCACATCATTGGCCATAAGGCCTTTTAACGCAATGCGAAAAAGCAAGACCCAACACTGACAGATGGTGCTTTCCCACCAAGCACAGAACAAATGCTAATTCACTTCTGCATGCAAGGTGGCTCCAACAAACAATGCATTTCTCCTCAGATACATATCTCGTATATGGATTTAACACTGTCCGCTGCTCAATATACAGCATTCAATTAAGATAAATCAAGTTTTCCTTTCATGTTTCATGTATAGAAAAATGTTTCTCTCAATTTTCTTCATAAATAATGCCAAGAGATATGATCACATGATTGACAGATCTAGAGTGAACGCACTCTGACTCATAACACTCGTGCACGTAGAAGAAAAAAAAACACCACTCTTGTCCTTTTGTGCAACAGCACGTGATCTAAGCTCAAATGTAATTGGATGGCCCATTTCGTCACAGAGCGACACAGGACTGAAAAAAAAAAAACCCTTGCATTTTTGCGCCGCAAATGATCGCACCTGGTGTGAATAGCTTTATAGGGACCTATTGTTTCGAGTCAAAAGCGTCACTGCGTCGAACTTTTGCACCAAATTTTTGCGTTCAGAGTGAAAAGGCCTTTACTCATCAGTGCTGCAGTTCTTATAGCCCCCATAATGAGCTTCAGGTGGACCCAGCACACAACAATAGCTTTAAAGATATCGCTATTGGGAAAATCTTGCATTGTTGATTTCATTAGTGAAATAAATGGGACACTCATTGATTAGCTCTTCCCTCTTATGTTTGTTGTAGTTACTGGACTGACGTTCAAGTCAAAGGCACATCTTTACCCAGAGCGCTCCACTGTTGGGACCGCAGTCTACAAGAAAACAGTCGAAATAATAAATCTCCTCCCAAAGGCTGTCCCGTACACTTGATCGACAGCTGTCCGTGGCCTCACTGCAATCCAACGTGCCCAACGATCCGAGATCAGTCAACGGGGCAGGAGATGAACGTTATCCAG
Organism: Labeo rohita; assembly: GCF_022985175.1. Taxonomy (NCBI): domain Eukaryota; kingdom Metazoa; phylum Chordata; class Actinopteri; order Cypriniformes; family Cyprinidae; genus Labeo; species Labeo rohita. The sequence goes on along the minus strand of NW_026129854.1, from coordinate 261,651 downwards.
TTTCTCATGCACATGGGCTTTGACGTACAAAAGATGGCCCATCAGCAGGGGATGGACCCAAGTAAGCTACTGGGCATGCTCAGCAGTGGCAGCTAAATACAGTGGAAGAACTCGCTCCCGGTCGGGACCGTGCTTCCCATCAGTCCGTTTGATACCTCCAACCCCATACTCCCTTTACCCACCTCAGCTTTGACCTCAGGCTGAGCCCTGCCTTTAGTCGGGGCTCTGTGCCAACTCTCTACGGGCTTTCATCTCCAGATCCCCTCATTAATGATCAGTTGGTTTCCATTTTGCTCCATACTGTTATCACTGAGCAGCTTGGAGATGGTGGAGATGCCCAGAGATTTGGAACGGAGCCCTTGTCAGATCCACCTCAGTTAAACCATGGGCTGCTGACTGTTTAAAGGTTCCCAACACAACACAGTACCAGTGAAAGTACTGAAGAACCAGGACAAGGTACATCTGCATCTTTGCTCTTAATTTATCTTTTGGTTATAAAAGTATCACGAATGTAATCCAGTTTTACGGATCTTCAGCATTGTTGTTTGCGTTTGTGTTTTTTTTTTTTTATCTTATTTTCTGTTTTTACCAATATATTTAGCCACAGTTTATTAGAGTTTTATATGTCCATTCAAAGGAAGAAAATACAGAGAGCGGGAGAACAGATATTATCGATTATAGAGTTTATAATCTGTAACACAGGTTATAGAGTTTATGAAATACATGTAAAATATATGGATCTACTCAAGAATCTTAAAAACCAGAAATTTCAGAACAGGCAGACACTGGATCACCTGCTCTAAACCCAACATGATTCTTGGGGGATGGCTAAGTTATGATAAAATACAGTCATGCCCAACAATATCGAAAATGCAGTCCTTCTCTCAGAAAATTGGTCCAGTTGCAGATGTTTTGGTACTCACGTGTTTATTTTATTAATGTTGTTTTTTTGTTTGCATTGGAACAACACAAAAAAAACAGGTAAGAAAAGTCTGATACAATTCCACACAGAACCCAAAAAATGCACTGGACAAAATTATTGGCACCCTTAACTTAATATTTGGTAGCACCCCCTTTGGAAAAAAAAAAAACTGAAAACAGTCGGTTCCTGTAACCATGAATGAGTTTCCTACACCTCTCTACTGGAATTTTTGGACCAGTCTTCTTTTGCAAACTGCTCCAGGTCATTCAGATTTGAAGGATGTTTCTCCCAACTGCTGTTTTGAGATCCACAGGTGTTCTATGGGATTCAGATCTGGAGTCATTGCTGGCCATTTCAGAACTCTCCAGCGCTTTGTTTGTAACCATTTCTGAGTGCTTTTTGAAGTGTGTTTCGGGTCATTGTCCTGTTGGAAGACCTATGACGCAGCTTTCTGACACTGGCCACTACGTTGCAACCCAAAATTCTTTGGTAATCATCAGATTTCATGGTACCGTTCACACAGTCAAGGCATCCAGTGCCAGAAGCAGCAAAGCAACACCAAAACATTTTTGAACCTCCACCATGTTTGACTGTAGGGACTGTGTTCTTTTCTTTGAAGGCCTCATTTCTTTTTCTGTAAACAGTGCCATGATGTTCTTTACCAAAAAGCTCTACTTTTGTCTCATCTGTCCACAGTACGTTCTCCCAGAAGGACTGTGGTTTTGTCACATAAGTTTTGACAAACTCCAGTCTTGCTTTTTTATGCCTTTGTGTCAGCAGTGGTGTCCTCCTGGGTCTTCTACCATAGCATCCCTTTTCATTCAGATGGTGACAGATAATGCGAGCTGACACTGTTGTACCCTGTGTCTGCAGATCAGCTTGAATTTGTTTGGAAGTTAATCAGGGTTGTTTATCCACCATCCGAATTGTTGTAATTTTTCATTAATTTTGCTCTGCCGTCCACGTCCAGGGAGGTTAGTTACAGTGCCATGGGCTGTAAACTTCTTGATGATATTGCGCACAGTGGACACAGGAACATTAAGATCTCTGGAGATGGACTTGTAGCCTTGAGATTGACCATGTTTTTCCACATTTTCTTCTCTCAAATCCACAGACAACTCTTTACACTTCTTTCTTTTCTCCATGCTCAGTGTGACACACAACACAAAGGCTGAGTCAACTTTTCTCCATTTTAACTGGTTGCAGGTGTGATTACTATATTGCCCACACCTGTTACAAGTAACAGGTGTGGGCAATCTAAATACATCACATGCCTGAAAAGCAATTATTTATTACAATTTTGATAAGGTGCCAATAATTTTGTCCATTCCATTTTTGAGTTGTGTGAAATTTTATCAAATTTGACTTTTCTTCTCTGTTTTTTGCGTTGTTGCAGTGCAAACAAAAACAATAAGCACGTGAGTACCAAAACATTTGCAATTACAAAAATTTTCTGAGAGAAGTGTTGCATTTTCTGACAGAACTGCAAGGGTGCCATGACTGTATATCATAATAATAGTGTTTTAAGGATTAGTTAGCCCCATAATAAATTCTGTCACCATTTACTAACTCCCATGCCATTGCAAACATTAATTATTTATTTCTTCAGTACAAGACCACTTGAAAGCTTGTCAAGAATGCCCAAGCTTCTGTTTTTGAAACCATCAAACTTTATGGTCATCTATATTGCCAAAAAACAAAAAAAAGGATGGCGCCATAAAAGTATGATAGTTGTCTGTATTATCATACACTACATTTTAACTCCATAACTTCAGGCCTTTTACCTGAACCAAAGTGCAAATAACAGTTGTGAGCTCTGGCATTAAGTTTAATTTAAGTCGACTTTTTGGAGAATTCTAGAGCGATATAAATTGTGTTTGAATGTAAAGCAGAAGACTGGACATTGTTGAAAATGGTTAAGCTACATGAGGGTGGGTAAATGATGTCAGAATTTTACATGAAATATTTCTTCTATTGTGCAAAACGTGTACATGCTCACGAATCCTGGATGAAATGCTAATTCCAGAAAACAGATGCTCCTTTTCATAGTCACATTTCAGGCACACTATGTTTTGAATGTGACCCTGCTACTCAGGTCGGTCTCTATGCCTTTTTGGTGTACATTCAGTTGAACTCATTCACGTATTAAAATGGGGATTTCACTCATTTAGCTGTTTAGCTAAGATTCTTGGGAGATCTTTTCTTAGTATCTTAATGGTGACATAAGCAAAATTACACTGTTTGAGTGCATGACAGTAAGGCGATGGTTGATCACAGTTTTATCAATGCAAATTCTCACTCAATTGGGAGGGGGTATTGTGCTCTTTATCTATGTATAGGTTTTCTTAACAGCTGACTCCTTTGCGAGTACTTTTGTCAAATGAAGACACTAGACTGTTAAAATATTTAATAAAAAATTACTTTTTAATATAACTTCTATGTAGCTGTCTCATGAAAAATAAGAACAAGTAAATCATCCAAAAGAAATGATAACAACAGAGATGTGAAGGTATTACTAATTGCTATTTTGTTATGTAACATATTTTTTAACAGAAAACTCAATCTACATTGCTAAGTTGCATATTTATTTTGTTATGTAAATCATATTTATAATGCTATTTTCACAGAGAAGTGATTCTTTGTAAATTGTAAATAATGCTGTTTTTTTTTTTCCTTGTGTTGAATGCATGTATGTTTCCATGAGAGAACACATTACAGTTATTTCAAAAAAAAAATCAGTATTGCCTTTTCATTTTTATTTTAAACACATTTCATTCTCAAAGCCCTATTGCCTGCCTCGTGGTGTTACTGAATTATGAGCCATGATATTTTAACATATATCAAAAGAGTGTTGAACTTTCTTCTCCTGCATTTCTAATGTAATACAGAATGGCAGTACAGCTGTAAGGTTTGTTAAGATGCACCCTCTACTGTTCAGATGTGAATTTACATTAACTTCAGCCTGAGAGTTATTCATTTCACTTCTGGTGTGAAAGGACTTTTACATTTGCCAAAAATATAACTTTTTTATATTAAAAACAAACAAGGAAGCCCAGGACAGATTTAAAACAGTAATGCAAAAAGAACATAAAGTAATACATTAGTTTAACACAATATTTAAAGTAATTGTAATGCAATATTGTAATGCACAGAGCTGCGTAGTGTAAGATCGCTGTCTCCATGTCTAGACAAATAAGATCCAGCCCCGGATGCCAGATCCCGTCAGAAAATATCAGTTTGTCCAGTATCAGAACAACTCATCAGCAGAGTAGTCTAATACCCAAACCCTGTTAACAGGAGGTCTTGTCTGGTACCCAAAATACCCAAAACACTATTAACAGTCTTCTGCCAGCCAAGAAGTTGACTGAGGAAAAACCAGTGAAAATGAAGAGCAGAAGCAGGAGACGAAGTAATGATGATAAAAAGGAGCAGAGTTTATTAAATAGTCTTAGTTGCGTATGTCTCAATGCTCAGACTTTGTCTGAAGAACAAAAATTCAACAAGTATTGTTATACCAAACTGATTCACAACAACATCCCATAAACCTTGAGTTTCTATAAACATTCCCTTGTATCTCTTATTTATGAAGACAAACAGCCCTTGAAGCTACACAGTCATAAGACTAAACAACAATGGAAAAAAAAAAAAAAAAAATATATATATATATATATATATATATATAAAAACAACTATAATATAATATAAATGACTATAATGATTATTATAAATGATTATATGGAATAATAAAATGATCAAATGATTAATGATTCTAAATGAATAAATGAATGAAGAATAAATGAAGAAAGCAAAACACAACACAAATGTATGGTTGCTCTCAAGGCAAAACACACACAGTTTGCATTTGAGGATCGTCTGATCCTTCAGTAGATTACTTACGAATTGAAGTCTGTTACTGATTCTGAATTACATGAAAAAAATAATACTAATGTAATTCATTACATTACATATTGTTATTAACAACATGAAGTACATTACGTCAAGGTTTCCCAAACTGGGGTTTGTGAAGGAACTGCAGGGATTATAAATTTATTGAAAAGCTAATAATTGATTAAATCATAAACATGTTAAATTAAAATAAGTCATTATAAAATCATTTAAAATAAAACATTTTTCTAAAATAATAATAATAATAATAATAATAATAATATTTTGTTTACCCGCATTTCATATGGCCATAACAAATGTAAGATAACATGCAAATGTGATATTTAAAATATTTATTTTAAAATCTTTACTTCAGGTAAATATGTTGGGTAAAAGTGGTTCAGATGAGAAAAAAAAAAGTTTCGGAATTTGTTACTTCATGAATTTGTGCATTTTAATATGTTTAGAAGACAAAGGCCTTCTAAAGACAAAGAAATACATGGTTAAATAATCTAGTGATAATTCAAAGAAAAATGAATCAATGAATCAATATTTGATGCAACACTGAAACACGTCTTAAACCTGAAATGATTTTTGTAAATCCAGTGGTCAAATGTCACAGAAAAAAGACGTCTGTAAGATGTCAGTTTTAAATACATTATAAATCATAGACATCTTAAAGACATCAAATAGATGGCTATTTGACATCTGATAGGATATGTCCCATAAACATATTGCAGATGAGCAAACAACCTAATAAATAAGTCTTGCAGATGTAAATGTAGACGTCAATTAGACGTCTCCGTGATGTACATGTGCTATCAGGGTAGCGACTGATCTTCGTGTGAATGTCCACAAAACTGGAAGACTTTCTGAATGTATATAAGCAGTAGACTGTTTTAGAAAGGGAAATGTAAAAGATGTAATTAAATAAAAAAGGGAATTAGGGAGAATCAATAAATTATGAAATAAATATTGCTATTGTTTAAATAATATGTAATCCTCTAATCCATAAAATAATTTGTAATCCATAAAGTAAATGTAGTCTGATTATGAGTATTTTAAATTTTAATTTAAGGTAATTACAAGTACTTAAATTTGGAATCTGATTACATATTCCAGATTACATGTAATCAGTTACTACCCAGCTTTGGTAATGCATTACATTCAAAAGTAACTTTCCCCAAGACTGACTGGAGCCAAGTGTTGGAGATGTTTTGGTTTGAAAACACACACACACATTTGTTTTTGTGAATTGTTGGGACTTTCCTTAGACTTCTATAGTTTTTATACTGACAAAATGATATTGTCTATCCCCTAACCCAACCCTAACCCTAAACTCACCCCTTACAGAAAACATGTTTGCATTGTTACATTTTCAGATAAACATCATTTACTATTTTTATTTTTATTTTTTTATATTGTGGAGACCGCAGGCTGGTCCCCACAATGTCAAAAATTTCAGGTTTTACTATCCTTGTGGGGACATTTGGTCCCCACAATGTAGCAAAAAAAAGTACACACACACACAAAACTGTGCATCAATTTGTACCTTAAAGGTGCTGTATTACCTGGATTATAAATATTAATACTTTTTGGAGGATGCAGTCTACTCTGACTACAGAATAAGCAACTAAATTGTTGGGAAAGCTACTTTGTATTTTAAAAATGAAGACATTCAAAAGCATTAGCTAATGTAAAAACAAAACAAACAAAAAAAAACAATGTCTTAGCATGATTTTTGTTCTGAATAGCATGCATAAAACTCACAAGCAAACTTTCATCTGATGTTTAATCTGGAGCCATTAAATTGCATTTTTTTCTTTGAGCCAGACAGATGTGCCAGGGCCTACACCTTGTAAGTGTCCCTAAATAGCACATACACACACAGTTTGCAACCATATGAAACACGACTCCCTGCACTGTTGCTTGGATTCCCACCCCATTCCACAGTGGAATATAGGGCTCTATTTATAGAGCTGGTGGAGCCCGTGGCCCTGAGCTCGGCAGAACGCAGTCATTACAGCCACTTTCCCTAGTGCACTTCAACTCAAAGCCCAGCACACGCCAGTGTGTGTGAGTGTGGAAACAGTGCTAGACAGAGTTCTAAGGCAATCGGTGTTAAAAGAAGAAGAACTTTTGAAGAAAGTAAGAACCTGATACCATCTCATGTGGGATATTTTTTGGACCTAGCTCGTCTTGAAGAGACACTTCAGCTATAGCATATGAAGGTGACTTTTGACTCGTTTGGAACTATCTGCGAAGATCCAGTGGTCACGATCAACTGACAAGAACCAAAAGCAAGACTTGTGAGGACAAGGTGACTATGTAAAACCCAAGCTGTAAGGTGCCACAGGGAGCCACTGACTGGAATTTGGAACTTTGTTTAAATAACAGAAATGATTTGAACTCAAAAGACGATTCTCTTGTTGGTTTGCTATTTTGCTAGACAATCTTTTGAAAAGCTAAAAGCACTGAAAAGTTACTTTTCACTCACAGACAGAGAGAAGATCTAGAGTTTTTACTGTAATCTGATCCCACACACTCTGCAGTAATTATAAAGCAGGGTTGGGAAGCAGTAAAGGAGATTTGTCATTAGGGCTGCCTAAATAAAGAGGCAGGCAAAGGGCGAGGTTTGTGGACTGGGCCGTGGAGGTGCAGCGACGCTCATCTGATTCATCCAGATCCACCCAAAGCTTCCCATGGACCCCCAAGGAGGCCATTATCTAAACAAGGGAGCAGTGCTGTCCGGACTCGGCGCTGCCCGGATGTGCCAGCTGCTCCTGGGTTGCACCACCATGGCCCTGGTGGCCCACAGTGCGGGTTTCAGCGCCACCTACGGGACCTACTGCATGTTCGTCTGGTGCTTCTGCTTTGCCGTTACACTCGTGGTCTTTACTCTGGACGTGACGAGGCTACATGGGTGTATGCCCATCTCCTGGGACAACTTCACTGTGGCCTTCGCCATGTTGGCCACTCTCATGTACGTCACGGCCTCTGTAGTCTACCCCGTCTATTTTCTCAGATCCGAATGCCCATCTGAGGGCTGCGAGGTGCGCAACTATCGCATCGCAGTCACTGTTTGCTCCAGCGTTTGTTGCTTCGCTTACGGAGCTGAGGTGTTCATCACACGGGCCAAGCCGGGCCATGTGGTTGGCTATATGGCTACCATGTCTGGCCTGCTCAAGGTGGTCCAAGCCTTCATAGCCTGCATCATTTTTGGCGCTCTAGCCAATGACAGTGAATACAACCGCCACATCCCTACACAATACTGTGTGGTGGTCTACAGCCTGTGCTTCGCCGTAACTGTCGTCGTTGTGGCTCTCACCGTCTCGGGGAGAACGTCTTCGCTGCGCTTTCCTTTCGACCGCTTTGTGGTCATCTACACCTTCCTGGCCGTGCTGCTGTATCTGAGTGCTGCTGTGGTCTGGCCGATTTTTAGTTTTGATAAGAAGTATGGCACCCCGGGGCGACCAGAAGACTGCCCTAGAGGAAAGTGCCCATGGGACAGCAAGCTGGTGATTGCCGTGTTCACTTCTGTTAACCTGGTGCTGTATTTCACCGATCTGGTGTACTCTCAAAGAATACGATTTGTCTCGCATTCATCTGCATAAGACCAGCTCATCTCCAGTCCGGTGGACATATGAATTCTGGAAATGAAGCATGAGAAGTGTTGAAACATACAGCCATGCCAATAAAATATGGTTGTGTGTATTTGTAGTACTTCAAAATATTCTGGGTTTTTGTAATTTTGTTGATTAGAATGAAAATGTTTAGACTTTCTAACTGCAATTCTAACTCCAGCTTTGCTTAGTAGAATGAAATCAAAACAATTTTAAACAATGTAAAAGTGACTTCCGTGACAATACCTCTCTGCAGTTCACTGACACTGTATGTCTTAAAGGGATAGTTCACCCAAAAATGTAAATTCTGCCATTGTTTTCTCACCTTTATGTAATTTTAAAGTGACTGTAATTTTAATATACTTTGAGTTTTGGTGATTGTATTAGAAGAAAAAAAAAAAAAAAGAAGAAGAAGAAATCTATTATATGCCACAGAAAGTCATAGAGTTTGAAGATGACATGAGGGTGAGTAAAATATGACAGAAATGTAATTTTAGGGTGAACTATCCCTTTAAGAATGGTTTTTGCTTTAAGTTTGTTGTGAATTAGAACAGTTCTGGCTTACTATGAGTACAACCTAAAGTGTATTTTTTATATTTGAAGTATGCATGTAATGTTATAATAATGTTATATGTCAAACATTATTATTATTATTATTATTATTATTTGAGATTTTGAGAATATAGCCTATCAATTGTTTATGTATTGTCCATAAATACTATTTTATTTTATTTTAGATAGCAATCCCTGTATATCTGGTCAATCTACTCAGACTCCAATAATAGTTCAGTATGTTGTTTTTGTTTGTTTGTTTATTTGTTTTAACAGCATGTAACAATATATTGTTACTTCTTCTCAGTACATTTAAATAAATCAAAATATGTGGGTAAACTGGATTCTTTTGTGGCCAGATCAGCTTCTTTCTCTTTCTCACAACTTTAAAATACCACAAAACAAAAATGACCAGGTACGCAAATTAAAACACTTCAGAATGAATATGCACATATAGCTAAATAAATAAATAAATAAAATAAAAAATACTAAAAATAAAAAGATTTAAAATATATACATGTAGCTTACATTTAGGCTAAATACAAATACCCACTAGAGATCAAAAGTAGACTTATGATTATTTAATAATGTTTAATATTTTTATATATTACAATATTTCAGTTTTTAGAAAGCATTTTAAATTATGTTCCTTGCTGAAGTTTATTTATATCTATGTGTGTGTGTGTTGTGTATTATATATAATCTACAGTAGTCATCATTTGAAGTGGATCATAGAAAAAAAAAAAAAATATATATATATATATATAACCTACTCAATTATGAACATTTATAGAAGTTAGCTAAATCTGAAAACATTTTATTTGGCAAATGTTTATAAATAGACAAAATAACCGTGAGTTAGAAGTAGTCTAGGTTTTGCGTTTGTCTGTAATTAAAAATTATATTTAGCTTTGACTGAAATCAACTGAGATCTATAGTCTCTAATAAGGTAAACTAGTTAAACATAGGTGAGACAGAGAGCAAGAAAAGAGTATTGAGGAATAAATACATCAACAAAAAGTAAATCAAATACAAGGAATCTGTTAAATTTATCAGACAACTGCGGATACAGTTTTGCTCTTTCTGTTGACACAAGCCCACGTGCTCACGAAGAGTGATGCAACTGGCTTGTCCAACAGCAGAGCTGACCTATCAGGACGCACGATGCATGCATGAAGCACAGCGATTGGCCGAGACTCGAGCAGTGCTCAACCGTGATTGGTCAAAGCCCTTTACTCCACCTCAGTAATGGCAGTGTAACTAAACGTCCACATAAAACGTGAACACAATAAACAAACGCGAAATAAACAAAACGTAAGTACACCAGCTCTTCGAAGGACAATATTTCAGGTATGTTTATTAGGTAACTTTTAAACGTAGTTCTCGGCATTTATCTCGTTGTCTCTGCTGCGTTACAGCTTTTCTAATCCAATCAGGAAATAAAGTATACAAAAAACAAACTCCGTCCTGATATCACCTCACCTTATTATTAAGTGCTTTTAAATGGATTATTAACCTGTGTGTTTTGTCTGCTGGTGAATGCTGATCGGTGTGGTTGTTTACAGGTCAAAATGAGCGTTGGTTTCATTGGAGCAGGTCAGTTGGCTCACGCGCTGGTGAAAGGCTTCACAGCAGCAGGTACAGCAGCAGCAGCTGAACATTACACACTACAACCACTAGAGGGATCAAAACATTACAACGGGTGAACAATCCAGATCATCCCAAACAAGACTTTACTAAATACTCATAAAACATGCACATTAGTCAAAGTTTTATTAAATAAGTACAGTTTTACACATTAGATCAAGAGTAATATAGACACAGTAAATGTGCAGTAGTAGTAATAATACTAATAACAATAATAATAATAATAATGTTAATAATAATTATGTGATCTCCATCTATCCATCTTAGTAGTGGGCAATTGTAAGAGCATTTTGTCAAATTGGTTTTCATTTTTATTTACCAAAATATTTAATAGTTAAAAAAAAAAGTGAGGCATAAAAATATGAATGACGTTTATTATATGTGCATGCAAAAGTTATTACAATATAATTCTTTTTCCTTATATACTTTAAAATGTAATTTATTCATGTGATGCTAAGCTGAATTTTCAGCATCATTACTCTTCAGTGTCACGTGATCCTTCAGAAATCATTCTAATAAGCTGATTTATTATGAGAATTATCAGTGTTAGACACAGTTGTGCTGCCAAATATATATATATATATATATATATATACACTACCGTTCAAAAGTTTGGGGTCAGTAAGACTTGTAATAGTCTTTAAAGAAGTCTCTTATGCTCATCAAGGCTGCATTTATTTGATTAAAAATATAGAAAAAAAACAGTAATATTGCAAAATGTTTTTACAATATAAAATAATGTTTTTTATTTTAACATACTTTAAAATAGAATTTATTCCTGTGATGAAAAGCTGAATTTTTATCAGCTGTTACTCCAGTCTTAAGTGTCACATGATCCTTCAGAAATCATTCTAATATGCGGATTTATTATTAGAATGATCAATGTTGGATAATATCAACAGTTGTGCTGCCAAATATTTTTTGGAACCTGTGATTTTTTTTTTTTTTTTTTTTTCAGGATTCTTTCATGAATAACAAGTTTAAAAAGTACAGTGTTTATTCAAAATATAAATATTTTATAACAATGTAAATTATTTATTATTAACTTTTAATAAACGTTTAATTATTAACTTAATACATCCTTGGTGAATAAAAGTATTAATTTCTTAAAAAAAATTCATGTGACCAGTGTTGGGGAAAGTTACTTTTAAAAGTAATGCGTTGCAATATTGAGTTACTACCTAAAAAAGTAACTAATTGTGTTATTTAGTTACTTTTTATGGAAAGTAATGCGTTACTTTACTTTTGCGTTACTTTTTAAATCTGGGCAGGGCTTGCTTGTTTGTTTTTAATATAAAAAGTACTACTTTTGGCAAATGTAAAAGCCTTTTCACACCAAAAGCCTCAGGCTTTGAGAAAAGCAAATGTTAGATTATCTTGAGTAATTTTTTTTCTTATTAGTATGGTTGAATTGGATCATTAAAGGTCGGCAGCAAAGACATCAGTTTATAAAATGGGATTAAATGCATAAAGGATATTTGTATTATTTTACATATTTAATTATTGCAGGTTTGCATCATATTCTGAGTTGAATTTCACAGTTTTTATCCATTTTAAGAAATACTGAATCTGTTTTTTGTGAGTGAGATGAATTAATGCATGTTCACATTTATTCTAGAACTAACATTACTAGAACATGGCATTACTTTTTAAAAAAAAGTAACTTAGATATTTTCTTGTCAGTTAAAAAGTAATGCCTTACTTTACTAGTTAATTGGAAAAAGTAATAATATTACGTAACTCACGTCACTTGTAATGCGTTACCCCCAACACTGCATGTGACACATGATTAATAATAATAATATAAATTAAATATTACTGTCTATTAATATAGACATTGTTTTACATTGTAATAATATTTCACAATATTACATTTTTTTTTTCTGTATTTTTAAACCAATGAACACACCCTTGTGCATATATTACTATATATACTTGTGCCTTTGACTAAACATAACATACACCCTAACATATAATATTATTCACAACATTACTTTGCATTCTCCTGTCCATCAGGTGTGATCGCCACACGCAGGATAACAGCGAGCTCTCCAGACACAGACCTCCCAACTGTCGTTGGCCTAAGAGTGAGTGTTTGACCAGGATCTGAGTCATATTAGACAACAAATTAGTTTAAAAGCAGTATTCAAATACACTTTTTTTGAACATGTTTAATGAGGTACTTTCTCTATTCTTCAGAAAATGGGCGCATACTTCACCACCAGTAATAAAGAGACTGTAAACAAGAGTGATGTTCTGTTCCTTGCAGTCAAGCCACATATCATTCCCTTCGTTTTGGATGAGATCGGGCCAGACATCGAAGACCGTCATCTCATTGTGTCCTGTGCAGCAGGAGTGACGATCAGCTCCATAGAGAAGGTCAGAATAACTAGAATAACTAACTAACTAACTAAATAAAGATAGATAGATCAGCATCGTTACTCCAGTGTTTAGTGTCATATGATCCATCAGAAATCATTCTAATATGCTGATTTGCTGCTCAAGAAACATTTCTTACTATTATAAATGTTAAAATCAGTTATGCTGCTTAATATTTCTGTGAAAACTATGATACACTGTCATTCAAACGCTGGAAATAATACGTTTTTCTTTTTTTTTCCTTTTAAATTAATACTTTCATTTAGCAAGGATGCATGAAGTTCATTAAATACGACAGTAAAGACGTTTTGTAATGTTACAAAAAAAGTGTTTCAAATAAAATGCTGTTGTTTTGAATATTCAGCTTTGATTACAGCAATAAATTACAGCTGAAGTATATTTAAATTAGGGCTGTCAAATAGATGAATCACGATTAATTGCATTCAAAATAAAAGTGTTGAGTTTAAATAATATATGTTAGGTAAACATAATGTGTGTGTATTTATTCTGAATATACATAAAAATACACACAGTACACACTCATATATTATGTAAACACAATTACGATTAATCACGATTAATTGATTTGACAGCCCTAATGTAAATAGATTTTATTATTATTATTTTTTAAATGCTAATTACATCTTATAATATTACTGTTTAACTGTATTTATGATTAAATCCCTGTAGCCTTGGTGAGCATAAAGGAGTTATTTCAAAAACACATATCATATATTCATATATCATTCTTTCATTCACTCATTTACTTATTTCATGTTTGATCATTCATAGAGTATATCAGATTTTTTTTTTTTTTTATGGAAGTCCAACAAAAATTATATAAATATTGAGAAATCCTCTAGTAATGCCCATTTTGAACACTTGCATTGAATAAATCTTGCATTAATGCAAAAACAGCGTCATGTTATGTAACACAAAGATATTAATACAGATTGTACTCTCTTAATTTTATGGGCCATGCAATATACACACACCTCTGATCACACATCAATTAAATTCTATATCTGTTCATAACTTCCTATATTTGCAGAAATTACTGCAGTACCGGCCGTCACCTAAAGTAATCCGCTGTATGACAAATACTCCAGTGGTGGTGCGTGAAGGAGCCACGGTGTACGCCACAGGCACTCATGCAGAGGTGGAGGACGGAAAGCTCTTGGAGCAGCTAATGGCCAGTGTGGGCTACTGCACAGAGGTGGAGGAGGACCTAATCGATGCCGTCACTGGCCTTAGTGGCAGCGGCCCAGCCTACGTAAGGAACAACCGTGAAATATAAAGGAGGTTTAAACCAACCGTTGAGCTCCTTGTGGTTTCCTTTGCACATCCACCTCTGACGACTTCTTTTTATCTTAGGCGTTTCTAGCTGTTGACGCTCTTGCTGATGGAGGGGTGAAGATGGGACTCCCCAGAAGACTGGCTGTGCGACTGGGAGCTCAGGCCCTGCTTGTTAGTGCATGACAATCTCTGAAACATTTCTCATATTTATAATCTGATCAATCTTGTCTGAGATTTACAGTATAATTATGCTTTTTCCAAGGGGGCGGCAAAAATGCTCCTGGAGTCCGAGCAACACCCTGGACAATTAAAAGACAACGTGGCTTCACCTGGAGGTGCTACGATCCACGCTTTACATGTCATGGAAAGCGGCGGCTTCCGTAGCCTCCTGATCAACGCTGTGGAGGCGTCATGCATTAGAACAAGGTACAGCTAAAAAAAAAAAAAATGCTGCTTGAAAGAAGGCAAAAGAATTTCAAATGAGTGATTTTCAGTTAGTTGAAGTTCATCTTGAAGTATAGTTGTGTTCATCTACCTTTCTTCATAAGACATAATCAATGAAAATGATTTGATAAGCATATATTTTTATGATATGCACAAAACAGAAGTGACTAGCAGCTCTACAGAAGAAGTCTATTCTAACAATAGAGTCTTCACTATCACTTTTTTTATCAGTTTAACACAACCTTGCTAAATAAAAACTATTAGTTTCTTTCAAAAAAGAAAGAAAAAAGAATTACTAACCCCATACTTTTGAACTTTTCGATTATTTTAGTAATCGAGTATTCTACAGATTATTCCATCAATTAATCTAGGATCAGATAAGAAGACATTTTCTTTATTAAAAAGCAATACTAAATATACAAGAGAAAATAAAATAGGTCTCTTAAAATAAACAACTAATTTGTTTCTTTTTTAGAAAAATGAACATTTTTATTGCTGATATTGCATACAGTAATAGCCATGAAAACTAAACCCATTTAATGCATTATACATACAAAATGCAAATACAAATATATCAGTAAATAAATATATATATGTATTTAGATGTTTAATTCAGCTCAGAAGGACATGAATGCATTTAACTTGCAGTTACAAATGCATAAATAATTTTTGGTTATTTTACACAAAACATTGAATAATGATATTTACATGTATTTTCAAAATGAAGATACTTTAAATGTGAAATCAAAACCGCCAGTAGGTGGCAGTAAGTCACTGTTAAGTAAGTGAGTCATTGCGATTGAACTGAATCATTTAAGGGGTGACGCAAAAAAGACGCAAAACAGTGCTGTGGCTGAGTTTGTAATGGTTATTTGTTGGCAAAATACAGCAAAAACGGGCAATATGCTGTCTAAAACATAAGTCTCTTAATATTAACTACTTGTTTATTGATGAACTGTTGCATAAAATCAGTATCACATTTGTAATCATGCTGAGGCACTCTTCATTTGATATTCACTAACTTTATAACTTTCTGTGTCACAGAGAGAGAATGAGACAATCAACATAAATGGCACTTAGTCTTTAACAAAACATAGCTAACTGACATCATAACTAACCACCATTCTTAAATATGTCCAGCTTTATCGATTTGTGCGTCAGTAATAATGGTCCGTGGGGAAACACAGTGTTTAGTGTGTAGTTACAGTAAATGGACTAAATGAAGCCTCGAGGCAAAAAAAAAAAAATTGCTTTGATTTTTTTGTATTCGAGTTACTCAAGGAATCGTTTCAGCCCTATTTTGAACAATACTGTATATTGTTACCAAAAATTATATTTAATATTTCACAATGTTGCTGTTTTTGGTTTTGATCAAATAAATGCAGCCTTGGTGAGCAGAAGAAACTTACATAAAATAAAATAAAATAAAATGATAAATTCTTACTGATTCCAAACTTTTGAACAACAGTGTATTCCATGTGGAATACAATTTAAAAAAAATACAATTTAAAAAATGGTTAACAGGTTACAATTAAATGTTTAAATGTTAAATGTACAGAATCATTAAAACACATATAATAGAAAGTGGGTCTGTATAACGTAATCATTTTTAAGCTTACTTTTTTTTTTTTTTTGACAGGGAGCTTCAGTACTTGGCTGACCAGGAGAAGATTTCCCCCGCTGCCATAAAGAAGACAACTCTGGACATGGTGCTTCAGCAGCCGGGTGTGACGGCGGCAGGGGTCGGGGTCAGGACAGGCCTAAACCTATTTAACAGCAGCACCTCCAAAAACAAGAAAAACTGAAACCCTTCAAAACCATGTCCGGTTTACAGTAGGGATGAAACCACTCCAAGAACTGCAGATAGGAAGACACTAAAATACCAAAAAACTGTTTTAAATTGTTCTCGTAAACTGGTCACTGAGCTTTTTTCTATAACCTGTATGATGTGTTCACTTATTTTGTATATTGTGTTTTTGCCTTATGCTGGTTTGGACCAACTCTAAGCAATAGTTTCTCTTGATACACTCTGTAAACAAAACACTGTGTAAATTTATTAAACTATGTCTGAACTAGTCAGATTATGCTGTATTTTGCAATGCGTCTCTGAATGAATGACTTGAATGAAATTAAAGCATTTGTAGTGAGATTTCTCATTTTGAAGTTGACCTTTTTTCTCCCTTTTAAAAGAATAATTCTTATATTTAATATTTACATTTTATTTTTCATCTGGACAGTTTACACACTCTTAGTACTGCTCAGTAGTTCTGTGTACTCCAATTTGTGAAGCAAATTGTTTGACTGATAGCAAACCAGGGTTTAACAGCTCTGCTGTATCTGTTCCTTAAGCCAGTCAGTTTTTCATTTGTATCATTTTCTTTCGGCTTCAGAGATATTAGATGATTCTTATTTAAAAACAGCATGACGGCTTGGATCAAACATGGCAGATTTGCGTATTCAACATTCTCATTCATTCATTTATTCATAAAGGTAAATCTTCCACTTCACTTTCTGTGAGGTGATCTATCGATGTGTACATGTGCTGTGCCCTACAGAGCGAACACTTGTGTTCCTAACAATTCCAAGATGTCCAAGATGTCTGAATACAGTGCACTATTAGGTGATTCAAATGTACCTCACTTATTTAATATGTGATGCCCATTTTCAGATGCATCTGTGTAAAATTTTCTGCATGAAATGGGTGACACAACCCTAATGGTAGATAGTGATGAGCATGTTCAATTTCTTTAGAAACAATGAGGTCTGTCATCTTTTTAAAGCAGACATAACACACCAATCTTATGTTAATCTGGAGTACTTTACATGATCAATTTACAAATAAATCCTTATGAATACTGAAATCGTGGCATTAATTTTATTATTATTGTATTCAGTTGTCTTATCAATGGAATTGTTGTGTTCAATTGCATTTCCTGCTTATGCATTATTCAATTGTTTACCCATTTACTAATCTAATCTAAATTAAAGGGTTAGTTCACCCAAAAAAAAATTCTGTCATTAATTACTCACCCTCATGTTGTTCCAAACCCGCAAGTCATTCATCTTCAGAACACAAATTAAGATAGAAGAGTCTCACTTGTGTCTGCAGGGTGTTGGCTGCAGACACTTAATTAAGTAATTTACGTGTTAACGCGTATCTACGTATTATTATGCAGCTTATTCTACAAACTGAATTGCATATTACAAATAAAGCCCTATGAAATCCATTTTATTTTATCTCAAATTCCGTTTTGTTTTTTTTTTTTTGTTCCAAATTCCATTTTTTCCATTTTAATTTTTCTCAACTCCTTTTTAATGGTAAATTAAATATATTAATCAATCATGTTATTAATCAAAGAGCATGTCTAATTAATTAAAATCATAAAACAAAGTTTTAACAAAAATGACACGTTTAGGGCCCTATGAAATGTTTTATTTTTCTTCTCACCATGTTTTATTGTTATCAAACTCTGTGTTTTAGCATGTTGAATTATTTGAATGCATACTTATTTAAATTTATTCTTAAAATAACCTTATGAAAGTAATGCTTTGCCGTAACCAACGTTGTCTGCCCAACAGTGACATATTTCTTTACTCTTCTTTTTAAGTTGGCTTGAGAAAGCCAACTTACTGATATGCTATTTTCTTCTGAGACTAAATCTGTTGACACTAACTCGTCCTAGAGCTTTAACTCTACAAACTCCAAACTCAGCCCAGATCTTCAAACTGATCTGACTGAGTGTGCTATATCTTTTCTAACTGATCGGACTTACGATTTTCCTAAAAATGACGATTAAAATTGGGAAAAATCCCATAGACTTACATTGACGGAATGTTCAAATGAGCCAACACTATTCAAATTCCAACTGTCAAAACTCCCAGAATCCTTTGAGACTCAGTCAAGCTTCCCTTCTATGTACTGTATTTCTAATCCATTTAAACTCATTCAGACTCATCTATCTATCTATGCCTAGCAACCAGAATCATGCTAGTAACTTGCTGATCATGCTAATAACATGCTAGTAACATGCTAGTAACTTGTTAATCATGCTAGTAACTTGCTAGTCATGCTAACAACATACTTAGTAACTTGCTAATTATGTTAGCACCATGCTAGTACCTTAATCATTATAACATCATGCTAGTCACATGTTAATCATGTTAATAACATGCTAACAACATTCTATCTATCTATCTCTGACAGACTGTATTCCCTTTAAATATCCAAACGTTAACCTTTTAAAACTACTTCAGAATTCAAACTATTTCAGACTGAAAACCATCAAACTTAAAACTTTTTAAAACTTCTTAAACTTTTTAAACTTTATAAACTTTTCAAACTTTTTAAAACTTTCTGTTCTAGCTTTCTCAAGCCAACTTAAAGTTTGTCTTGACAAACTTTTTTTATCTAGTTACCCTTTGTTTCCTTAAGATGGCCTATGTCTCTTTATGTTGGCAGTGATGTGGCATTTATGAATTGTGTTCTGTATTTTGTGTTGAGTGAGACTGAGGATGTTCCAAAGGGGGCAGGACACGTTTGGAACAGGACCACCAAGAGACCACATGGCAAGGATTAGAATTGGTTTAATTCCTCATGGGAATGACACAATATACATGCCAAGGCGTAAGTGTATATTTCAGATAAAATTTTCACATAATTTGACAAGATTATGTTTTATCTCTGATTCAGATATTGTGGTGTTTTTTTACTGATTCTAAGATAATGCACTAAGCAAAATAGGCACTGCTGAGTATTCTGCTCAGAGTATGGTTGTGGTGTTGTTGGGATTTCAACTGCTAACCTCTACATAAACCCTCAGATGACGCGTACACTATAATGGCTTAATTACACACATATTATCATACATTTTACATGTAATTACTTGACATATTCTGTCATGTGATTCAGTTTACATGACCAGGAGTCAGAGAGGAGAACACAGTTTGTTTAACAACAAAAAGACTTGATTCAAGTCAGTTAATTAGACCTTGTTTAGTTAGGAAGTTCCAGTGCTTTTAAGCAAACAGTTCTTTCTCATGTTCTCATGTCTTTTTCCCTCCTGTACAGCTGGGACAACGCAGAAACTACTGATTGTCCCACATTCCATGTCTGAGAGGGAATTTGTGGAAAGGATAAGAGAGGAATTCCCAGAATTGCAGCAGCGTCAATTTACACTCTGCCGATTAAATCAGCACTAACGTATTATCCCTTTAAACCTCCCCACAGTTTGCCCTGCTTCAATAAAGTCCTGCCAAGATCTCAGAAATTCACGGTCTGCTGTATACATAAGACCGAAGGTATGATTCTTTATACATTTATACACATTTTTTTCAGCTGTAACACTTGTTTCTACAAGCAGTGAATCAAAAGTGTTGAATTACACATTTTTGAGAATTTTAATATTGATCTGAGAAATGCTCCAAAACAACAGAAAAATTGTCTTTGGTCATTTACATATGATTTAAATTGTGACACTTATTCAGCAAGCAATACTGTGTTTTTCAAAGAAAAAGCTTTTTGGACTTCTTTAGGTTTTGGAGCAAGCTGGAGATGAAAATGAACCGCAAGACGACAATGTAAATTTCTCAATTGTCAAATTTTAAGATACTGAATGCAATCAATTATATAAATGTGACAGTTTTTTCTGCAAGCAGAAGGGTGTTTTTCTAAGCAGAACTTTTTGGACTTTTTCAGGTTTTGGGGCCAGCCGGGGATGAAAATGAACTGCAAGATGACAATGTAAATTTCTCAACTGTTTTCACATAATGAATGCAATCTATTATATATATGAGTTTTTCTGAAAGCAAGGGTGTTTTTCTAAAAACTGCCTTTTTTTTTTCTTTTTTGTAGGTTTTGGAGGCACCCGGGAATGAAAATGAACTGCAAGATGACAATGTAAATTTCTCAGCTCTTTTAAAATAGTCATTGCAATCCATTATATGCATGTAGCAGTTTTTCTGCTCAGTCAATCTGAAATGCATGACACACCATTGGTCAAAAGTTGTTGTATTAACCTTTCACAATATTACTGAATACATTAAGGCTAGTCCCTTGGCCCTTTTTTGATAAACAAAGCCAATGAGATCTTTTATTATGGGATGTACTGAATGTTTTCATGATTTTGGATATTAACACATTTTGAGTGTGTTCTGCGCTACACTTTGAGATTGCCTTAAATTTAACATATACGTTCTATGTTTATAAATAAACATGTATGTACATGGATCTGTTCAGGATTTAAGGGCATGGAGGGCCCTGAGGCAACAACAAGATATAGAGTATAATCAATCCCTAGAAACTGAAAGAGCAAGGGTAAATATCATAATACAGATACATGAATATAGTACTGAATTCTGTTGTCAGCAAAAATTATGCATGTATTGATGATCGTTGCATGTTTCTAATTCTAATACCTGATGGTCCGAGTTGTTGTTTTCTGTGCATGTGTAACTGAAAATTTTGAACTTTTCCAAAAGGCAATAGATGATCACCAGAGGCACAAATCAGCTCTTGTTGAGCCGGCTGATGGAATAATGATACAATTCAAATACCCAGATGGGAGACTTCTGAAGAGGAGATTCAGTGTCTCACAGCCATTTCAGGTTAATTTTACTTATCTACGTATTTACTGAAGAAAGATGATCATTTTGTTCCAATTGCAGATAATTTTTCTGTTTTTGACACAGGACCTAGTTGCATTTGCTGGTGTTGATGACATGGCAAGTGAGGTTTTCTCAGTTCAGTTCCCACTCTCGCCAACTCCGTTATATAGCAATTTAACAGGCACCTTAGAAGATCATGGCATAACTGGAGCTTCCACTCTTTATGTGTTGTGGTTGTCTTTGGATGAGGTACAGGTAAGAAAATGTGATACATGTTTGTTTATATTAGGTGATTTATACAAATTATTGTTATCTGTGCATCATCATTATTATTTTCTCTATTAAAAGAATACTGACCTTTTTATTCATAAGGTGGTTTCACTCCCTCTAAATTTAAAACAAGAAGATCCTCCAAACCTTTGTGTACACATGCTCTTAAAACACTGGCAGTCCTCTTTGGTCTCTGATATCACTGCACGACCAGTCAACACTGTGAATGATGGACTGCATTCTAGGAGACCCCACCTATGGCTAAGCGCCTGTGCTGTCCTGTGGATAGGACCAGTTACTGCAAAGTTGCCTTTTGTGGCTATCCATTTTCTGAACTCAAATATGCTACCAGCCCCCTCCTCCTCCCTTACTAGCCAATCACAGCCTAGCACCCTAAGCCCTCCCCCCCCCTTTATTTCTTGTAGTTGTCTATCACATTTGTTCAGAATTGTCTGTGCTGTTATGTCCTAATGTCATGTCTCACATGTTGTACAGCCTTTTTTTCTGAACTCGGAAATCACACCTGACTTTAAACCGGAAGGATGCTTTGCATTTTCCGGTCTCCAATGTTTCTAGTCAAATTAGCATATATTCTGAGTTGATAATCTGATGTTAAACCTATTAAAATGTTTTTAAAAAGCACATTCACTTTGCAGTGTCGCAATGGCCATCATTTGTCAGCGCCTCACTCCTTAAAGTTTAATGAGTGTGTAGATGACACAAACCTTGCTGATGTTAGCTACATTAAAAACAGATGGGTGCTATTTGAACAGGTTCCTATGGAAAGCGGAACAGAAGAGCATCCAATCGGAAGTTAGAATTCGTAATTGCGGCAATCATCGTTTAGTCAGGAAAAAGGTCTATACAGTTTTTTGTGTTTTTGAATTGAATAGTGAAGTTGGGAGCACAATATATATTTAATATATATTCAGTATAAACGCATGTAATGAATGTGTTATCTTTTCAGGAAGTTCTAACAAAAACGGACATGTCATCAACTGGATTGCAACCTGCCATGTCTCCCCCACACATCTCAATGTCTTACCCACCCACCACCATGTCACCCCCCCGCCTTGCCATATCTGCTCCGCTTCCTGCCACGTCTCCCCTGTCACCTGCTATATCCGAAGAGTGAGTAGTGAATGCTTACTTCATGGACAATACTGCTCTTAAACAGTGAAAAAAAAACCCCACAGCATTTAATCAGAGTAGATTTGGCACATCATCATGACTAGAAGTCGAAGGCCAATATTTATTCTGCAAAGCGGAGGAATTCTTTTGTTTGGTAGATGCACCAGTCAGTGGGCTTGTCCAAATATTGACACTTTTCGTTTTTGCACTTGACCATTTGACTGCTTACATGATGTATTTCCTGGATTTGGTCCATAAAGAAATTACATCAGTGTATAATTCCTGTATTGGCATACTCATATTAAAGGAGAAGTCCACTTACAGAACAAAAATTGACAGATAATGTACTCACCCCTTGTCATCCAAGATGTTCATGTCTTTCTTTCTTCAGTGGTAAAGAAATTTTGTTTTTTGAGGGAAACATTTCAGCATTTTTCTTCATTTAATGGACTGATATGGTGTAAAAACAATACAGTTTATATACATTTTAATGTCAAGCACTCGTCTTGTCTCACTCTGGCTGAACTGTTTTTTTTTTTTTTTTTTTCGATTCGTGACAGTTAGGGTATGTCGAAAAATTCCCATCTCATGTTCTCCCTCAACTTCAAAATCATCTTGTATCGCTGTTTTATCTTTTTTGTTAACGGTGTTTGATCTTCTTTGCATGTTCACTTTCCAAAGACTGTGTCGGTACTTCTGCAAAGTAGGATGATTTTGAAATGATTTTTGAAGTTGAGGGAGAAAATACGCTTGGAATTTTTCGACATACCCTAAATGTACACAGAGTTCAACAAGAGCAAGACAAGATGAGTGTTTGAGATGAAAAAGTATTTAAACTGTATTTTTTTTTAATGAAAATAACGATTGTATCGCTAGATAAGACCCTTCTTCCTTGGCTGGGATCGTTTACAACCGCATTTGGGATTGTTTGAAGCCGCATTTAAACTGCATTTTGGAAGTTCAAAATCAGGGCACCATAACAGTCCATTATATGGAGAAAAATGCAGAAATGTTTAACTCAAAAAACATAATTTCTTTACGGCTGAAGAAAAAAAAGACATGAACATCTTGGATGACAAGGGGGTGAGTACATTACCTGTAAATTTTAGTTCTGGAAGTGGACTTCTCCTTTAAGTAGTAATAGTAATTTGTATATAATTCTCTCTTTTTTTACATGGAGTGTATATCATTGTATTTTTTTGCCTGCAATACAGACATTTGGACATTGGTGACATATTGCGTTCCCTGCAGTCAAAGGTGAGGCAGAGGGCTCTCCCTGCCAATCAAGTTAATGTCCTGCGTGGGGAGGAATTTGATTGTGCGGTGAGAGCTTTTAGTAGGTCCACCTTTGATCCAGAGTCCAGGCTGGATGTGGTGTTCGTGGACGAGAGCGGAGTGGGCGAAGGGGCTATTGATGAAGGTGGGCCGACTAGGGAGTTTTGTCGCCTCCTCATGGGCCAGCTTCAGCAGCACCATATTTTTGAAGGGCCTTCTGAGTCACGAGCTTTGGCTCTAGATAGCGTTGGTATGTTTGGATTTGCACACAATAATTTTAAATGTCACAATTTATGTATACTTTATTTAATTAGGCACTGGCCTTCCTACACTAACATTGAATACAAAAATACATTTTAGTGCATCAAAACATTTAATGTGACGTTTTTCCTCTACAGCTCTGCACAATGGGATGTATAGGCTTGCAGGACAAATGCTTGCAGTTTGCCTAATTCAAGGAGGGGTCTCTCCACACTTTTTTTCACATCGTCTTTTCAGACAAATCTGTGGCCTTCCATCCCTTCCACCTTCTATGGAAGAGGTGACAGACCCAGAGTTCCAGGACAAATTGTGCAAGGCAAGTTTGTAGATGACTTTATACTGTAGTATCATTACAGTGTCAGAAACGTTAGTAAAGCAGCAAAGTATAGGTTTGTAAATATGACTCATCTTATGAAGTAGACTCCTTAGGCTCCTTAGAAAGGTTAAAGAGTTTGCAGGCACTGTGCCTAAATTACGGTGTGGGCTGGGCTAGATAATATTTAAATAGGTAGTTATTTTTTTAATGATTGTGGCTTTTAAAGTTTATTATAACCTCAGGCAAAAAATGTCTTGTGAAATATTGTGACATTGCTGTCTCACTTTCAGTTGTGTACTTTGCATTCCTTTTATTTCTATCTCATACCAGATAGCTGGAGGATGCCAGAGAGGCAATCAGTGAAGCCAGAGATGAGCTAACAGTTATGGGAGCTTTATGCTACCTAAACTCCATGGCTCAGAGAGACAAACTGATTACAGCTATTCTGGAGTTTTACACAGAGGGCCGAAATAATGCCGCACTCCAGCAGTAAGTACGTATGTTTATGATTTTATAAATATGACCGTTGACCACAAAACCAGAATTTGAGATTTATACACTGAATAAATAAGGTTTGTTATAATAGGACAATATTTGGCTGAGACACAACTATTTTAAAATCTGGAATCCGAGGATGCAAAAAAAAATCTAAATATTGAGAAAATCGATTTTTAAAGTTGTCTAAATGAAGTTCTTAGCAATGCATATTACTAATTAAAATTTAGGTTTTGATATATTTATAGTAGGAAATGTACAAAATATCTTCATGGGACATGATCTTTACTTAATATCCTAATGATTTTGTCAGAACACTGCTACTATTTTTACTTTAGGTTCAAAGAAGGTCTAAATGTCCTTGGACTGACTGATGAGATGATAGCCCACCATACCTCTTTTGAGGAAGTTTTCTTTAACACCACTCTCAAACTGACTGCGGCTGACATAGTGGGGCTGTTCAAGCCACAGTTTACTTCACCAAGACGCTCCAATAAACGGAGACAAGAGGCCAGGGCAGTTGCGTTCTGAAGGGACTGGCTTCTGGAGGTCGAGGGTAAGATAACCTTCAATTTGCATTATTTACTTGTTAACTACTAATTGCTTAAATTACTTACCTTAGGCCATCCAAAGATGTAGGTTACTTTTTTCCTACAGTGCAGCAGGAAAGAATATTTTAAATTCCCCCCATTCACACACACACACACACACACGTTGGGTTTACATGTTTTATGGGGACATTCCATAGGCGTAATGGTTTTTATACTGCACAAGCCATATTTTATATCGCCCTACACCTACCCTACACATAAACCTAGCCCTCACAGGAGACTGTGCACACTTTTACTTTCTCAGAAAACTCATTCTGCATGATTTATAAGCCTGTTTCCTCATGGGGACCTCACAAATGTCCACATATTCAGTAACTGCATCTGTAATATTTATGTCCCTGTAAATGATTTTCTTTAAGTGGATTTAAATAAATTGTTTATCATGTTATGGGGACCAAATGTCCCCACAAGGATAGTAATACTAGAAAATTTTGACCTTTTGGGGACATTTGGTCCCCATAACGTGATAAATACCAGGTACACACACCCCCACTTACATTTTAACAATTTATTTAAATCCACTTAAAGAAAATCATTTACAGGGACATAAATATTACAGATGCAGTTAGATGCATGTATAAAATCATGGGCGAGTAGCATACAACAGATCTTCACAATATTAAGCATATCACCATGTTATGGATATAAATAACAACGTCTCCTCCATATATGGCGGCTGCCTATAATAACAGACAAAGCAAAATACTTTGCTAATCGTTTAGCCCTCTTTTTTGGCATCCCAAGTTGTTGAAGCCCTCTTACAACCAGCCTATGTGTGTGTCCTAAGATGCCAAATATGAAAACAAATAGACGACCCCGGTAACCTATCTCTGTAATCTTATTTAGGAGTGGTTTATATTTAATGACTTTGGTCATAAAAGCTTCTTCCATACTAGAGACAAAGTTGCATGCAACTTCCAGAATGAACACTTCTCTGCATTCCTTATTAAGCACAACAAATCTGGTGAATTAGCAGACAAATGTGAAAAGGTTTCAGAGTTACTGTTAAGACACTGAAACATAGATGCCTTTATACAAGAATGTTTGTATATTCTTACTAAAGGTGGTAGATGCTTTGATATGTCTTTCACTATAAGGTCCACTATTCTATCGTGGCATGCTATGTACATTCCCTTGTAAGAATGGCAGCCATTCAAGATGCAGTGTTTCAGTAATCTGCTCTGTAGTGTGATGCAAACAATGAGGAACCTGAGTTGTGGGAAACCTGATGGAAAGGTTGAGTCTAGTAGGTAGAACTTGTAATCTGGCTTTTACTGTGAAAATAACAATGTCCTCACTGAGCGCAGTATTCTTAAGGAATGAATGTGGCACGGAATGATCAGCAGAAGAAAGACATGCAAGTTTTCCCTGAAGTTTCAGTCCAGTCCAATGTTGCTTTTCATGATATTGGTGTAATTCTAAGAGAGTTCGCCGAGCACTTACAGATATAAGCGGGTAACTGTAACCACCATATGTGACCGTTGCCCTGACCTTAGTCAGGGGGTCCGTGATAATGTCCTCTGAAACTCTCACACTCTCAGTCTGACCGTACCCACTCCAGTGTTTCTCCAGTTCGAACACACCGTTATTACACTCACCTTATGAATGAATCGCATTTGTGCCGAACTCTACTTACAAGCAAACAAAAACAAACAGTCTCCTTCGATCCATTAACGTTTCTCTCAGTTATTGTATGCAATCTCACACAGTTTGAATCGTCTGTCATAGCAAATCAACACGCGCTGTCATGAATAATTAGACGAAGTGTCTTCTCATAGGATAAGAACACGCAGCCTCATGAATAATTATGAGACACCGACGTGTCATCGATGTACTATAGACCATTGCCACGTCACAAACTGTGACGTCAGCACAATGTAGATTTTAAACCCGGAAGATGAAAATAGAGCAAAAAAGCTTAAAATTAACCAGTTTTCTCCAACAATTAAAATTAATGGATGCTAACATTGTCATATGTGATGTGCAACACAAACACCTGTGCTCAAATCTCAGAAAAAGTAGTCTGGGGTTTCATGAACCTTGAACAGTTAATTCATAAAATGCAAGTCAGCAATTGCCTGTCTTTGAAAATAAAAAAAGCCTATCAAAGAACTCAAAATTAATACCTGTGGCTCCTGACAATATATTGAGGTCTTATGAATCGTAACGATAGGTCTGTTTACGAAATAGAACATTATTTATCCCATGGTGCCATGGGTGTTAATTTGTTGTTCCTTGTAATGCTTTCTTTATGCTCAAAGACAGGCAGCCACTGCATTTTTTGAAGGACCACATTTTCAGCTAAAAATCATCTTTACTGTTCTACTCAGGAAAAAAAAGTCACCTACATCTTGGATGGCCTCAAAGTGAGCAAATTTTAATTTTTGTGTGCACTATCCCTTTAAAGGAAAGTGTTCAATTCATAAATATTTCTCACCAATTCCGGACAGGTGGAGATGTGGCTCCAATCTCCCTGCCACAGGTCTTAATATTTGCGACAGGACTAGAGAGAGTCCCAGCAATGGGCTTTCCTACAGAGCCGCAGCTGTCCTTCCTACACGAACACGAGGAACTGGCCACATTCCCAACAGCCAACACACCTTCTCTTGTTCTAAGAATCCCAGTAAAAAACACATACGCTGTGCCATGGAAATGGGCATTGCCTGTTCAGGCCAGTTTGGTTTGCAATAAATGTTTTTTTTTTTTTGTGTGTGTGTGTACGTGTCTATATGTTTTGTTGTTGCAGTTTTTTATATTAACAATTGGTTGCCGTTTTTCATTCATTTTCTTTAATGAATTGCAGACAGCTGTTGCACTGTTCAATTAGTATAACTACGCTAAATGTTTTATATTCAATGAGTTTCACACAATAAACAAGCCCAAATGTTTTATATTGTCATGCTTTTATTGAGTTGCACACATCAAATCACTTTCGACTTATAAATGTTACAGAATATAAGGTTCTATCTGACATTTTGTGTCAAAATTTAGTTATTCACATATTCTTATTTGGACTTGACTTAACATTTTAGTTGAACTTGTCATTTATAAACATCATAGGCCATGTTCACAAAACATTTCATCTTACCACTAAGAGTTCTCCTAAACAGCAGTACAGAGTTTCCTCGTAAAACATATTCACAAAGCTGATGAGACCAACTTGTATTAAAGAATGGGTTGACCTCTTTGCTATTGATCATGTCATCAAGCGTAGTAACAATGCCCACAGTTTTTGGCTGAGAGGGGGTGGGTCTCTGTCAGTAATTTAATCATAGAAATATTGTAGACCAAGGTATCAAGTTGCCATATTCAAATAAATACTTTATTAAATGGTGCCATATTCAAAGAAAGATTTGTTTTGATATTTCAATAAAGACTTTAAAAGTATCACTTAGACTTGACTAAGACTAATCCTAAACCAGGTTTAGGTTTTAGTTCAATAGGGCAGGGGTTGTCAAATGCCACCTTGCAGAGTTTAGTTCCAACCCAGGTTCAACACACAAACCATGTTGTTTTCAAATTAGCCTTAAGGATCTAATTAGCTGGATCAGGTATTGAGTTTGACACCCCTGAATTAGCGCATTTAAGTAGCTTTTAACCAGGGGATATGTTTACTTGTTAGCCTCTTACATGTCTGCCTTTCTTAAACAATTAGTGGAACCTAATATAAACAAAATAAGCGGCCTTTTAATTAACTGACTATAATTATGGCTGATTGCAAGACATTGTGCAAAAGTAAACAAAAAACAAACAAACAAACAAAAAAACACTTGACCTAATCTTGCCCAACTTGTACATAAAAGGTAATAAATTAAAAGTAAATTATCGCAACGGACATTTTAAGATGGTTTTCTTTTTGGTTTTCGTGACTTGCCTCTTAACCAACTCTCAACTTTTCACAGATTTAGGAGATGGTTGTAACGCTAAAACACTTTGTGAAATGGTCTTAGAGCAAAAATTTCAGAGTCCTAACATTAGGACTGACATGGCCACTATTTTAAAGAGGTTCTCGTAAATCGGCAAGTTATGGATAACTTTTAGTCTTAAGATGTTTTGTGAATACAGGCCCTCATGCTCCATGAATACGGCTTCTTAAGAAAAAAAAAATCACTTACCTCGTAAATATTGCTTCAGTAGCATCCTGATCATTGGTTTGAGCCACACGGGTGGACTCCCGAAATGCCCTATCGCAATCTGAAAGAAATTGTCTCAGCGCCATAAATGTACTGCTGCTATCTGCTGATTTTTGCACTGTATAATTAGGAAAGCATTCCACACAGTATCCCCAGCAGGGCTGCACATGGTCCGCATACAGAAGCAAAATAAGAAAATGCACTGTGTAAATAAGTTCAGAGCGCGCATTTGTGTACCGACATGGTTGACAGCTGTTAATGCACAATAACCATTTTAGATCAACAAACTGTAATACTATATAAGATTTCTATTAAAACTAAAAGAATAATTATTCGCTGCTGTTTTCAAAGCACAATGCAAAAACGTGACATTTCATTCACTGACGCTCTTCAGTCGGAACTTTGGAAGCACTAATCTAGCGCTTCCGAACAATTTTTAAGTTTGATTTTGCTTGGCTATTATAAGTGAGTTATAACAGACAGACAAGCAAAGTAAAAAAAAAGGGATCATGTGGTGTTGGTTATGCTTGATTAAAACAGTCCTGTGATTGTACAGTATCCACAAACTAAAAGGATTTCTTGAAAGTTGTTCTGATAAAACAACAATAGCATGCGGTATGTATTCTTAGGGAGGAAATGCTCCAAACTCCACAAAGTGGACTTATAGTAGAAGAAACATGAAAAGACCATGGCAGGTGATAAACTTAATTGCAACTTACCTGTGGACTTACCTCCTATTTAAATCAAGTGTAAGGTCTTACTGTTGTGATCTGAGATGAATCATTTAATTCCTGTAGCTGTTCTAGTCACTTCATATTAAAACACGTTTTCATATTAAACATTTGAACATTAAATGTGTTTATATTTTAATAGTCAGGACACTTGCATGCATCTTTCAGCATTTTTTTTTTTTATTATTTGTACACAGGATTGTGTAGTAGGTTAAGGGTGAAGAGGATGTTGAGGAATGATCTTCATTCAGAGGAGCAGTGGTGGCGGTTGTGCTTGTTGATCAACAAGTGTTTCAGTTTTGGATCATTTCTATAGCGTTCAAGCAGCAACTCTTTATCTCTTCGCTCCTTCTCTTTCCGTATATTCTTTCCTTCCTTTTTCTTGGCTTTATCTTCTGCCCAGATGAACAGAACAAGTGGCACTTTTTTCTTCCTCTTTGGCTCTTTCTGGACATTCACATAGTGCTGTGTCTCATTCTTGGGACCTTTAGGAGAGGTTACACAGAACAGCTTCATCATATCATCATCCATCTCCTTCTTTTTCTGAGAGGCTTCATCTAAATGGCCTTCTATGGCCTTGGAGTCTTTCTCTTCCTTAAATCCCAGGACCTCCACCACTTCACTCGCCCACACTTCTTCCAGCACCTCACTGTCACTCTCCAACCAAGCAGGCTTTCTAGGATTAATTTCAGCCTCCAAGAGTCGGAGGCGTTCAGACTTAAGTAAGTCACAGCCCCAGATGGTCTTCCCTGTGTACTCCACATACTCGTTCTCCTCATCCTCTATGTCAATAAGCATAAGTTGTGGAGGCGGCTCAAAAAGGAAAACAGTAGCTGGCTGAGGTTTCAGCAGGCTGGGAGGACACACTTCATCTGAAGAACATTGTAGGGCAACAACTTCATCAGGTACAGGAGTGGGGCTCAGAGGAACCACCAGTCGTGTGGGAGGACTCACTTTTGAGCCTCTGAGAGAGAACAGTTCATCAGGTGCTGGAGTGGGATGTGGAGGAACTACCAGTGGTTTTGGAGGATCCACTTGAAGAGGAGTACCTGGCAGGATCACTTCCACAGGTGCAGGAGCTGGCTTTTGAGAATGCATGGGCGGTTTGGTCACTGGTGGCAGGGGTTTGAAGCGAGTGGCTGGTAGAGCAAAGTTTTCAGAGACACTTGGAAGCATTGAAAGTTCTGCCTCTATTGGCTTTAACAAGGAGGATCTCACTGGAGGACTGACTTGAGTTTGAGGTTTGACCTCCTCAAGAAGTGGAGTTGGCTCAGTGGTCTTTTGTTCCTTCAGTTTTCTCTTCTTTTTCTTTTCTCCAGCCTCTCTATGCTCACTTTCTCCCTCCATCAAATTTTCCAGACCCTGCATCTCTCTGAATTTGTCATGCTGCACATGTCCTCTCTCCTTTATCTTTATCTCCTTTAGGCTAAGTGTCTCTTTTTCTTTTTCAGCCTTGTCTTTATGACTTTCTTCCTCGTTCATCTCTCTCTCCATCTTCACCTTTCTTTTTACCTGTCTTTCCTTCTTTTTCTCTGTATACTGAAAAACGTTTTTTTTTTTTCAAGGTTGTACATAAACATTGTTGCAATGCATTTTACAAGACAATACTATTTAAGTCTTTGTATTTCAAAATAGAAGACTGATTCAATGTGTTACTTGCAGTTTCTTTGTAATGCATTGTGAAATTTACTAGCAAATATTGTTTCATGAAAGGTATTTTGACATCAATTTGCTTTCAGTGCAAGCTCAGTTACCTAGCAGCGTCTCTTCCTGCACTTCCTGTACTTGGCATTGAAGTCGAAGGCCTTACTCTCACCCAGCTTATTTAGCGGTGCCTCTGGAAGTTTCTCAACTGCCGCCAGTTCTTGCACTGCACACTGCTGTGCCATCTGAGGTGTCTCCATTCTGCACAAGAAGTGAGCAAAACGCTCAAAAAGTCTAAATATGCTGCTAAATGTGTTACATTGATGTAATTTTAATGTTAATGATGTTAATGTTAGTTAATGTTAGTTAGACTGGTCTTGGTTGGTTTTTAGAGGAGCTGAAGACAAATTTAGACCACAGTGACTGGTCTGAAATACATTTTAAACACTATCCACCTTTGTCTTCAATGCAGAAGTGAGCTTATGAGTGAGACTGGCTCATTAGCCGCTATAGAGAAATAACGAGAAGATGAACAGGAAGTGCAGTAAACGGTAAAACTATTTGCACTACAAACCAGTGTGCTCATAATCAAGATAATACATTAAAATATTATGGTAAGACATGCCAATTTGCAATATCAATCAGCAAGAAGAGCTGTTTTGTATAGCTAAAAATAGCTGAGCACTGATGAGACCGGAAGCCAGATCCATAAAACACAAATGGCCACACCAACTCTTATGGGAAGAAAAAAGTGGATACATTCAAATGTTTGCAGTCAGTGCACATTTTTTTTCACATTTTTTCACTAGTCAATATAAAGTCTCTGCATGAAAGTCTAACACAGCGAAGAATGTCAGACAGACATAGACGCTTCTCCAAACAACACGTTTTGGCCCTAACAGCCTTCCATAATGACTTTATTCCACATTTTCGTTTCTACTGTGTTAATTGTGCATGCATGCAGCGGTGCTTTCATACAGCGTGCGTCTTTCTCCAAATGTAAACAAGGCACAACGCATGTCTTCAACGTCATAACGCCGGATCTGGGTCAGCACCGGCGCCGCGACACGGATACATGTTGTGGTAACACAAAAAATTGTGTTCCGAAGATGAACAATGGTCTTACGGATTTGGAACAACATGAGGGTGAGCAATTAATGACAGAATTTTCATTTTTGGGTGAACTAAAGTGCATTTTGCTTAAAAAAAAAACAAACAAAAAAAAATCTGCCAGCGGGTTGAGTAAAATACTATTAAAACAAGAATGTTAAGATAACAAAATAATTATTAAGATAATTTTTTTTTTTTTTTTTGCAGTGTGGCACAAATACTTTTAATGGTTAAATTCACAAACTTTCACTTTGCATGATTTATTTAAATACTCTCTAACCATAAAAGAGGCACACTCTTACAAATACATATTCAGTAAGGTCAGCTGCAAACTTAATTGTCCACCTTTTCATCTCTGCTGTTTCAGTCTTTTGTGTGTAGTTTTTAACACCAAAAGAGGGTTTGCACGTGTGCAAGCTGTTAATAAATCTGGTCCGTAATAATAGTCACGATTCATTCATATCAAAACTTTAACAGTTGCTTTTCACGGTTTCAACTGTTTGTGACAAATGTCACACTTCCTTATGCACTTACTGTGCAAGGACCTTATGGTCAAAATCAGCAGCAGCACATTTTCTTGATAGCGGCTAGACTGAACTAGAAACAGAGAGTTAATGGGCTAATTTGTTTTTGTTTTTTGCACGGCACTCTTGTAAATTAATGTTTTATGTTCATGACAAGAAATTCATTTAATCTGAAATACTTTTATTAAATACCAAATTAAACAGAAATCATGGACACATTTGAATACATGATAAAGTAAATAATACATTGCTGGAGGTGCATTTTCGTATCATTAGAAGTGAGTATGAAGTAATCGAATTAGTAAAGATTTTTTTAAAAATGCAGTGTTGAATATATATATTTACAATTTGCTAAAATAGAGAAAACAGGTGTTTAAAAAGAAACAGAGGAATGCAAAGTAGGTGTGAAAAAAATCTTCTAACATCGCATTAATTTGGAATGTAGACAGAAAAGGCTAGTAAATAAGAATATACAGTATATGTATCAAATCTTTGATTCTTTAGTATCTACTTTTATATCAGTGTAAGTGATGCCTTTGTACTGGCCTTTGGTTTGAAAAGAAAACACACTGCCGTTACTGCAAGTCATCATCACTGTGCCCGTGTACGGCAGGACAAACGAGCATCTGCCAATGCTGATTTTCACATCCACCTTCTTCCCTGGTGGAACTTCTACATTGGTACGCAGAATTTCAGTTTTTTCATTAGTGTACACACGACTGTAAGTGTTTTCTACTCCAACAGTAGTGCTGAATCCTGTGGAAACATCTGCAATGCCTGGAATCCCGGCCTTTACATCCACACTGAATGTGGCCGAGATGTTTTCGCTGACAGACCATGAGTTTGTTTTTATTATTTTCTTTGACGTTTCGACCGTTTGCCGTTGACAGACAGAGGTCTCATTCTTGAAAATGACAGATTTGATTTCTTCCACTGCCACCTTTGGGACCACTTGGCTAATGGTGGGATAGCTGACGTTGCTCACAACTACGGATTGAATGTTATTGAGAAACAAAAATCCCATGCAGTCAATGTCTAATCCGGAGCTTCCTACAAGGCCCAGACAAAATCCAGAGCCAACATTTATAGGGTATTCAGTTTTTAAGCCCCAGCTTGTCATTTTTACAAAAAATTCTCTATGATGGTTAGTTTTGAATTTGATGCCTCCAAGACGTGTGCCATTTCCGTTGCCCCACAGAGACAGTGTGGTGATCCTCTCCCCAGGCTTGAATTCAAACTCTGTGTACTCTCCGTCTGGCCTTCCAAAGGTTTTATTGCACCCATCTGAAAGCCAGGCCCTGACGGCCTTCACCTGCGATGGCCCCACCCATACCCACATCCTGAGCAAACTGGCACCGTTGCTCTCACCAGTGAACCTGAATTCATCTCCTCCATTGCCACCAACTAAATGCAGAGTTGTTGTCATCTTTGAAACTATTAGATTTGAAATGTGCATGACAGATTAAAGTTAGAATTGGCCAAACAGTTGAAAAAATGTTACAATGCTTTCTAATCTCTCCTATCACCACTTTAGCAGAGTAAATAAGTCAGAATGCATGAAATAGCATTAGACCTCCCCTTTAATTTTTTTTTTAAATATGTCAAATTAGTGTGAGAGCACAATCGCATAAAACTACTGATGGAAGTGGAAAGTTACTGTAATACTGTTACTACAAACTCTGAGTAAACAGGTTCAAAAGCTGTCACTGGGGCAGTACCCTTTCAGAAAGAACACCTCTGTGCCTTATTCACCTCTAAATGGTATATCAATCTGTATATTGTTCGACATCCTTTGAAGGCATCTTGAGTAAAAACAGCTCTTTTTAATGAAGCACATGGAAGCAACACAATATATTTTACAGAATATTAATTTTCTTTAATCCCTATAGCCACTTGTAAACTATTATTACACTTACACTTATAAAAATACACCTACCTGGAGAACTGTAGTCAGAAGAAATTCAAAAGCCGCTTATTTGGTAACAGCCAGAAATGAGATCTGTTTGACCACAGTAATACTTAAATTCTAAAGGGGGCTGGAATTAACTGGCAAAACACACCCAGACTCTCTCGAGTCCCTCAGGAGAGAGAGAGGAAGTGTAATTTTTTTTGTAACTTTTTTGTAACTAATTTTCCCTTTTAATAGGGGATTTCCCACATACGGTCCTTTCTGGAAAATTGTTAATAAATCACTGTTTAGAGATGCGTGAATAAGTGCCAGTAAATAAGTTCTGTCTATTTTCTGGGATGAAAAGTAGCAGTACATTACAGATTTGAGGCTGTGTGTAAACAAAGCATAAATCTCAGGTCACACCAAGCTGACAGTTGACTGTCGGACAATGCCGGGTGGTTTTTGAGCGTCAGTCGGCTTTCGTTTTTTTCGGTGTATTCTGCACTGTTGGCTTGAGTCGGATGCCAACAGCTGTTTTTTGGTTGATTCTGCATGTTGAATCAGTAGCGGAGCTTGTCAGTAAGAAGGAGAACTCCAATTAGCTATTCAGCATAGCGAATGAGCTCACAAGAAAAACAAAACAAATTAATAAATAGAACTGATGAAAGCAAACCAATGAAGGTGTAAATAGGGAATGCACAGACACTTGCTGTCACTCACATTTTCACACACATTTCTTTCTTTCTTTCCACGAGAACATGACCAAGAGCTGACAATGCCAGTGCCATTTGCAACTTAGCTGACATGATTGAAAAAAGCTACACAAATCTGTCAGTAATAAATGGCTGGTGTAAACAATGGTAAAAGCAAGCACTGCTTGCTTTGTGTATCCACATTTCTAGCTTGTATGTGTTCCCTGTTTGAATGCTAAATACAGACTACTGCCACCTGCTTGTATGGGAGAGTTATGTTCTCTCCTGTAAGAGCAGAGTACACGTTAGTTGGCCATCAGCTGTAGTCTGTCCAGTGCGTTCTACCCTGTTGAAAAGATAAAAACAAACAAACAAACAAACAAAAACAGCATATGCTTTTGAAGCATGGCTGCTGGTTTAAGCTGGTTCTTAGCTGGTCATGTGCTGGTCCTAAGCAACCAGCTCCTGCTCAGGACCATCTTAGGACAAGCATATGACCATCATGACCATGACGAGGCACTCTTTAATTCAAATTCTTTACTAGTTCTTTGGTGTCGGTTTGATGTGTCCCTACCCTAGGAATAGCAATATGAGCATCATATTACATCAAGTCATGATGTAAGAAGTCTACTCTGGTTCAATCACAAAGCGTAGACTGAGATGTGATTACTTTAAGCCATTTACACAGAATACGGTTTTGGACTAAACCAGGGGTGTCCAAACCTGTTCCTGGAGGGACAGTGTCCTTCAGAGTTTAGTCCCAACTCTAATTAAACACACCTGAACCAGAGAAACAAGGTCTTCAGACTCAGAAAGTTCCAGGCAAGTATGTTGGAGCTGTTTGGAGCTAAACTCCGCGGGATAGTGGCCCTTCAGAAGCAGGACTGGACACACCCTGACTAAACAGATGTCTTTGTCCATTACCCAGCTGTCTTGCAGATTTTTCATTGTGTCGTGCATGAGTGCCACACTTTTAAAAACACAGTTCCAGTCTTTTCCATTCATCAGCACTGTGGCCCTGCAGTTGGATACTGTTGTGTAGCATCTCATGTCCAAAAAGTTTTTATACACAGTAAAAAATAGATGGGTTATTTTTTTTAACCCAATAGATGGGTTACACATATTGGGTCACTATGTTGGGTTATTTTCTAAAACTTTGGGATATTTTTTAAACATCGTTGGGTTGTTTTTAATAATAACCCAGCGTTGGGTTTAACTGGTTCCCGCGGCGACAGTTAAAATTTTAACGGACGACAGTGACTGACAACAGAAGAAACTGCTGCTGCATCAGTGTGAGGTGAGTAACAGGGTTTTGATAACTCTTATAACATTATACTTATAAGAAGAACGTGAAATGCACTTCAAAATTGAACTTTTGTTGTTGTAAGTTTGTTTTTTAACGAAGTTGTAGTTTCCTTCAGTCAGTGTATTGTAACGTTACTGCGGAGAATGAGCTCGATTGTAACGTTAAGGTTAACTTAGCTGTCCCAGTTAGGTCGCTAGCAGTAATGAAGTAAATAAAAAGTAGCAGAAAGTAGTAAAACTGTTTGGAGATGTATTACAGTAACCTAACGTTAATGATGTATGGTGAAATGTACATAGGACTACTTATGTTACTGAAATCACTGTCTACTATTACTACAGGTTTAGTATTATTTTATTTTATATTATTACAGCTGATGAAGGGTTCCAGACGTACGGTTTCTTACTACAGTTTGTTTGGTCGCACTAATGATGATCGATGCTTTTCGAAGTTTCGAATCAATTAAACGAATTGATTCGCAAAATGATTCACCGCTTCCAATCGTTCGTGACACAGCGGCGACGCCTGCTGCTCAAAACAGGGCAAGCGTCAGTTGTTTGGAAAGCGAGCACTAATTGTAATAATACTAAATGTGTTTTTATGGTTTATTAATATTTAATATTGTTATGCATATATTAGAATCACCCCTAATTACAGCCATTTCTCTTATAAAGCTATGACAGATTTGCATGTTTTTTAAATGTGTACTAAATGTGTTTATACTTATTTTTAGACATTGGGTTCTTCAGTGAAGGAAAAACTACAACAGTGGAATCTCATACATTAAACATCCACATGCCAATTAACTGAAACATTTCAAGGTACGTAAACTATTTATATTAGTGATCCATATACACTACTAGTCAAAAGTTTTTGGACAGCAAGATTTTTAATGTTTTTAAAGAATTCCCATCTCTGTAAGCCTACATTTATTTGATCCAAAATACAGCATTTAAAATAACTGCTTCCTATTTGAATATATTTTAAAATGTAATTGTCCAGTCTTTTCAAAGATGAATGTTAAAATAGAAAGCAGTTATTTAAAATAGTAAAAATATTTCACAATATTACTGCTTTTACTGTATTTTGGATCAAATAAATGCAGGCTTAGTGAGTAGAAAAGAATTCTTTAAAAAACATTACAAATCTTACTGTTCAAAAACTTCTGATTAGTAGTGTAGGTTTTCCAACAATTATGAAAAAATGTTTCTAGCTGATCTGTAAAATGTTTCTTCTTCTGCTTTATCTTATCACAGAGGAAGGAGTGAATGAAGAAAGTTTTATGCTACTGGATGACAACGGATTTCTGCACTAATTCCAAGAACTCCTCCCAGGTTTTTAGCATTTTCAACAGTGAAGCAATGAAGCAGAAGACCTTACTACAAGCAGTGGATCTGTGTTTCAAACATTTCTACATGAATGACATCAACTTCCCAAAGCTCCTCTGCACCCATTTGCAGCACACAGTCTTTAATATTCCAGGAGTTCTTTCAACACATTGCCTCTTCCTTAGAAACTCTGTATTTATTGATCAGTAAAAACTTTTTATGTTACTGATTATCAGCAAGTCCAGCAGCCAGCAGATTTACTTTGTTTTATTATAATTATTATTATTATTATTATTACTTGTGTTTATGATTTTTTATTTTTGTTTTATTGATAAAGGTTTGTATGTTATGTTTGTTTTATTTGTGCACATTTGTGTATGTGTTGATATAAATAAGTATGAATTGATACACATTTATGACCCTGGACAACAAAACCAGTCATAAGTATCATGGGTACTTATTGCATTGTATGGGTCAAAATTATAAATTTTTCTTTCATGCCAAAAATCATTAGGGTATTAAGTAAAGATCATGTTCCATGAAGATATTTTGTAAATCTCCTACCATAAGTATATCAAAACTGAATTTCTTATTAGTAATATGTATTGCTAATAACTTCATTTGGACAACTTTAAAGGTAATTTTTAGATATTTAGATATTTAGATTTTTTTGCACCCTCAGATTCCAGATTTTCAAATAGTTGTTCTATCCTAACAAACAACATATTAATATAACGCTTATTTATTGAGCTTTCAGATGATGTTTACATTTAAATACAAAAAACTTGACCCTTATGACGGGTTTTGTGGTCCAGATTCACATTTGCTGGTTTTGAATTCAGTGTACATCTTGGAAATATGTCAGTTGTATGTGCATATTTGTGTGTTTTGAATGTAATATATTTACACATTCTTGTACACTTATTTTGTAAACATTTGCAGTATGAATTTATTGTACTTACTAAAACTGTATTACATTTCAAAATATATTTGTTAAAAAAATCATTTGCATATTTAAATAAACAAAATATTTATTTGAAAACAAAGTAGTGTTATAATGTACTTTTATTTAAAAAAAAAAAAAAGCAAATTAATCTAAATTATTAACTTAACTGTTGGGTTACTTTTAACCCAACTGGATTTTAACCCAATTCATTGGGTTAAAATAACCCACAGATGGGAAGGTGCTGTACCAACCCATAGTTGGGTTACTAGTTGGGTTATTTTTAACATTTTTTTGTGAGTATGTATGCTAGGGTATTCCCAGTGCACTTAAATTTTGTCACACTTTCTAGTGTGAGCAATGTGTTAAAAACCTGTGTTTGACTTTACGCACAATTGTGTTTACTTTGAAACCCTTAGCAGTCTTGTCAAAAGTATGTCAGGCAGTTTTATCTGTAAATAGGCTATTGTAGTTTTGTCTTTATTATTTAAGCAGTAGCAGCCCATTACTTATCACTCAAAATACTGCTAAAAGACATCATTATTATCAATTGTAAAGTTACAGTAGTAATTTAGCAGACAAATAATCATATTATTTTATAATAGGTTTAGAGGGAGCTAGGACAGACAACAACACAACCCTTACAAAAATTAACAATGGTTTTACTATAAATCCAAAGACAATTGTTATATTGTTAAACCACAGTAACCACAAATTAACCATGGTTTTGCTACATTATCCATAGTTTAACCATGGAATTTGTAGTAAAACTAAATACAAATGGGAACCCAACTGCCCAAAAAACATGGTTACTGTACTTTTACTATAATAAAATCATGGTTAATTTTTGTAAGCATAACCACAGAAAATAAGCTTATAATCGACCCAGCAGTTCTGTGAGGTTTTACAAAAACAGGAACATACAGAACGGGGGCTCCCTAAACTGATTTAAATCACGTCATGCATGATCTAATTTTCCCACTTTTTTCTCCCCTTACTACCAGCGGTTTTTTTCCAGATCTCAAAATCAAAATCAGTCACGTATTTTGACCTTCAAAAGTTTACGGGTTTAATTGACCTCTGGCTCAAACAGGAACTGTAAATTGCTGAGATATAAATGCAAATATAAAAGGAACTATGTATTTTGAAGTTCCTTATTATTGAAAAAGACTGGATCATTCTCAAAAAGCATGCTTTACCGAAAGAATAAGCGAAAGAAGACAAACCAAAGACACATTATAGAGGACGAGGAACACGTAAAAACAGACCAACAAAAAACAAATAAAAAAAACAAAAACAATAACAAAATAACACTTTAGTATAATTCATATAAACATTTAAATATACAACATCGCAATAATCCATTAATGATGTAACAAAGAATTGCAGTTAGGGTGTAAAATACTTGCAAATATACTTGATTACTGTAAGTATTTATGTTGAGGGATTTGTACTTTTTACTCTTTGTTGGTGCTGTGCAGGTAAACCTCACTCCCCTGATCTCAAGAGGCGCACTAGCGACAGATGCTAGCGGCTGCAGTCTTTAGCCTCCTTGTTAGTGTGCCCACCTCCCATGCTGGAGATCAGGGTTTGAGACCCACTCTGAGCGGGTATGTAATTATAGAAAATGATTATCTGATAATTACCTGCTCTGGGGTTATATTCAAGGGTTAGTTACTACAAGTACTCGCCTCTCAGCTTCAGAGGAATTTGGTGCATGTGTACCCTTTATAAAGCATTATTACAACAGAACTTAAAAACAACTTTTTCTCATTTTACTCTTTGTTGAACAGCAATTAAAAGGTTGTCTTTCTTTTTGGTACAGCATGTTTTCTACTATAATATAAATTGTACTACTACTACTACTACAAAAAAAAAAATAAATAAATAAATAAAAAAAAAAAACGGCATATGCTGGTTAGGTATGTTTTGAAGCATGGCTGCTGGTTTAAGCTGGTTTAAGCATGGAGTTTGTAGTAAAACTAAATACAAATGGGAACCCAACTGCCCAAAAACATGGTTATTGTACTTTTACTATAACAAAATCATGGTTAATTTTTGTAAGCATAACCACAGAAAATAAGCTTATAATCGACCCAGCAGTTTAAATCACGTCATGCATGATCTAATTTTCCCACTTTTTTCTCCCCTTACTACAAGCGTTTTTTCCCAGGTCTCAAAATCAAGATTAGTCACATAGGTCTTTAGCCAGTCATAAGCTGGTTCTTAGCTGGTCATGTGCTAGTCCTAAGCTCGTCCTAAGCAACCAGCTCCTGTTCAGGGCCATCTTAGGACCAGCACATGACCATCTTAAACCAGCTCATGACCAGCTAAAGACCAGCTTAAACCAGCTCATATGGCATACCCATATGGCAAAAAATATATATATTTTTTGTGGCCAAAATATATTTGAAATATATGCTAAATATATGTTGCAAACAGTGAAGCTCAGTGAAATATATTTTTGAAATAGTAAATATATTTCATTTTAACCATCGTATACTAAAATATATTTCTAAATATATTTCTGTGGCAAGAAAGTCTTTTTTTTTTTTGGACTGTCATGTACAGAGGTCAAAATATATATTTTAAATGCTATTTAAAAATATATTTATATGTGGCCAAAATATATTTGTAGAAAATATATTTACGTAAATATATTTTAGCAAATATATATTTTTGGCCATGTTTTTTTTTTTTTTTTTTTTAATATATTTTAAATGTAGAAACATATTTTCAAAAATATACAAAAATACATCAGTAAAAATATATTTATGTAAATATATTTTGAAACATATTTCAGCAAATATATTTCTTGAACATTTTTGTATATATATTATTTTTACAATATATTTTGAATGAATATATTTTCAAAAATACATATTTGAAATATATTAATATATTTTCTAAATAAAGTCATTTCCCCAGTCATTTTAAATTTTATGCAAAAGAATGTAATTACTCAAATCTGTAACAATTCAGCTGTAATTTAAAGTATTATATCATTATAATTCTCATTTTTATACAGATAAATACAGTATTATTCACTGAGCATTTCTTTTTTTTTTTCTTAGATTTAACAGAAATGTACAATTACAAAAATAAAGGTGATAATAATATATGAAATCACCACCAGATGGTGCAAATCGCACCATTTCTCACACTATTAAAACAACAACACCTGTCTAACAAAACTGTAAAATGATACTTCTTCCAATGACAGTTTCTCTTGCTATTTTGCCATAACAAATGCGCTTCAGAAATGCAAAGTTTCAACTGCAAAAGTTTATCATATAAACTCAAGAGTCAACAGCCCAACTAAAGCAAACACTGACCTCCATCATGGTCACATCAAACTTGATTATTTTCAGTAAAAATCTAAACCTGGTATTTCTCAATAAAAACTTTTGTATGAAAGAAATCAGGTTTATCTAGTCAGTAATGTGTGAAGCTGGTAGTGTTGTTTATGGAGTTGTTTACATTTAATGAACATTTCCGCAAAAGTTTTTTTTTTTTTTTTTTTTTTTTTTTTTTAAATTAGGATTTTTACTTTTTATTCATTTTTTTTCAAAAAATTTTTTTTTTTTTACCAAAAGTTTTTAAATGTATTCAAAAATGGCCAAAAGTAAATATATTATATATATATATATACATAAATATATTTTGAAATGTATTTAACATGTACATGAAATACATAAATACATGTTGAAATGTATTTATTTGGCCATTCTCTGTATATTTTATGTATTATATGTATTTGAAAATATATTTAAAAATCTTTTCTTTTTTTTTTTTTGCTGTATGGGCTGGTTTAGTCATAAAGCGTAGAGTGTGATGTGATTACTTTAAGCCATTTACAGAATACGGTTTTGGACCAAACCAAGGGTGTCCAAACCTGTTCCTGGAGGCCAGTGTCCTACACAGTTTAGTCCCAACTCTAATTAAACACACCTGAATCAGAGAAACAAGGTCTTCAGACTCAGAAAGTTCAAGGCAAGTATGTTGGCGCTGTTTGGAGCTAAACTCTGCAGGATACTCGCCTCTCAACTTG
This sequence comes from Labeo rohita, assembly GCF_022985175.1. Taxonomy (NCBI): domain Eukaryota; kingdom Metazoa; phylum Chordata; class Actinopteri; order Cypriniformes; family Cyprinidae; genus Labeo; species Labeo rohita. Next base: position 217,591 of record NW_026129854.1, on the reverse strand, counting down.
GTGCATGTGTACCCTTTGCATTATTATAACAGAACTTAAAAGCAACTTTTTCTCATCTTACTCTTTGTTGAACAGCAATTAAAAGGTTGTCTTTCTTTTTGGTACAGCACATTTTCTACTATAATATAAATTGTACTACTACTACTACTACTACAAAAATACATAAATAATATTATTATTATTATTATTATTATTATTATTATTATTATTATTAATGATAATAATATTAATAATAATAATAATAAATAATATATGATATAAAATATATGATGCATCTCATCTTATTACAAATGTGGACGCAAAATGTCTAAACCTAATTAAACTAAACCTAAACTAAACAAACACATTATTTTTGCAACTACAGTTTTTTTTTTTTTTTGGTCTATCAAGTTTTTTTGTAAGCTATATGTTTTACAGGGCCAGAGTTTTGATTAAAAAAAAAAAAAATATATATATATATATATATATATATATACATATATATATATATATATTTTTTTTTTTTTTTTTTTTTTTCACACAATTAATGAAGAGTTCACACAGTTGTTTCAACTAACTCTTCACAGGTCATTTAAAAATCAACATACCCAGATTAAACAAGGTTCGGATTAATCAACTGAGAAGGGATTTGAACCTTCACCACTAATCTCTATTATTTTAATAGTCTAAAAAATTAGTTCTCAGTTCTGATCATCAAAGTCTACTTTTAAATATACTTGAACAGGCTAATCAGGGTCTTTAGGACTAATAGAACATTACAGGCAAGTGAGTTTGATCAAGTTTGGAGCGCATCTCTGCAGGGAGGAGTTGAGAAACCCAGTCTTAATTCTAATCTCACAAGAAAAGTTGCCATTGTGTACCATTTCATGTAAGAAAGACATCAATATAGTCCCCACACATTCCCAAGCACAGAGAGAAACACAATAATGGTGATTATGTAAAGAACAATGAAGGTCACATTTATAATTCTTGCCACTCTGGTCCAGCACAGAGATGTCTTCTCTTGTTGGTTTTGTTGAGTTGCAGCTCGACGCTCAGAGAGGATCTGCTTCAGAAGGTCCAGAGTACAAGATTGTTCTACATTCTGATTTCTGACTGAGTCTGGAGGACTTTGTGGGTCTCTGACACCATCTATGAGAAGAAATACAAAACTTGGTTTTTGGAAAATGCTATATTACTTGTTTTGTGTAATATTCCATAGAGTTCCTTGAGGTAACCTGACCGATTTCTTTTTTAGCATCTCACGCTTATGTCACATGAGCTGGGGGAAAATTTACATTAATTTGTAAAAGTGCATAATGATTCAGAATCCGATTTTGTATCAAGTATATTGGAATCTCTTTGATCAGTTGGTTTATTTCTTATATCTTGAACCAATCGAGAGTCTTAGCTGCACTGCTAATAAGTGCCCCACCACAAACAAACACTCAGTTATTATCAGGTTGTATAGTACAGTGGTTCTTAACTCCAGTCCTCGGGGCCCACTGCTCTGCACATTTTGTATGTTTCTGAATCTGACACACTCAGTTCAGTTAATGGATCTCTATCCTAATGAGCTGATGATCTGAATCAGGTGTGGTAAATGTGCAGAGCAGTGGGCCCCAAGGACCCAGTTGAGAACAACTGCTTTAGTCTGAAGCCATTACCTGGTCTGTATGCTTCTTCACATAAGAAACAGCTCTGGAAAAAATGGAGACCACTCCAAATGTTTCTTAAATCAGCATGTTATCAGACTCCATTCCAGTGTCTGTAAAATTCCAACACAGGCACATTTCATTCTTCTTAGTGAGATGCTGATTGGGTGATCACCTGCTGTGGTTATCACTATCCTCATGCAAAAGGAAAAGAGAGATGGCAAAAATGGCACTAGCAGTACCTCAAAAGTCATTTGAATCAAATCATAACTATTGAACTATTGACTATTAAACTATTGATAGTTGAAAAGAAAAGTTTTGATTGACGCAAAAGAATGAGTTCAATCCTGGCTTAACTTGCAGAGGGATAGGGCCCAGGACACCTGCCAACTCATTCGAATATCACTCAGCAACCATAAGATGACATCAAGTAACCTACAAAAAGAATGGCAAATACCCACATAGCAATTGACATCTGGCCCAGCTCTGGGCCAAGCAAGGAGTTACACTTGGCCCAAAGTGCACCTGCACAATGCACTTCAGATCATGCGCTTAGATAATTAAAATATGGCCTATATTCTTAAGGTAGTTTTTATTCATGTATGAAGTCATTTGACTCCAGTAATTGTTAAGGGTAGTACTTTAGATCTAAGAATCCTACTATATTCCTCATAATCAGATGCTGTGTCAATGCTGTTACCATCTCGGCCAGTAACAACAGCTGTGGTTTCCACTGATGCAGTTGATCTCCTCTCAGCTCCTCTAGTCATCAGAAAATTCACAAGGATGGTCTCCAGAATACTGATACCAATGAGACTGAAAATCACACTGCAGTACACCCCTGTGAAGACAGCAGACCATCACTGCAACAGATTTTCTGCACTAAAATGCTCTTGAAACAACTCCTCTATGACATATAATGTGTCTGTGTATTTATTCTAATTTGTCTTGTATTTTACATTAGAAAGTAGGGGAGCGCAGGGCACAACCTAACACTTTTTGAATCTCTCAGTTTGTGTAAATCCATGTGGGGTTCAGAGTATAATTTTTCATCCACGTTATTTTCACACTTGTCTAGTACAAATATGTAGCTTTGTTTCATAATTACAGTGTGTACGTTTTTTGATATTTACCTCAATAGAAAGGAAGTGAAAAGTGACAACATGCCCTGTATGTGGGGTACATTGTAACATGTGAGGGGCGCGTTGTAACATGACCATATGACAGCTTAAAATGTTGTCTAATTGAATGAAAAAAATATACATGACAAACTAAAATATTTTGTCAATAAAATAAAATGATTAACTTTATCAAATAAAATAATGGCGTTTTTTAGGAATTTAAAAAATGTCTATTTTTTGAGGTTCTCAATGAACGCATCGCAACCATGCATGGGACGGTTATGATCGCAAAACACAGCTATAGTATAGTTCAAAACAATGTGCGGAAAAAGATTAAACACATTCAGACATTCAAAAAAACACTCCCCTCCCTCCAAACACAGCTCTCATAGAACACGAGACACATAACTGGGTCGAAATGCTTTACATTTCTTGAAATAATAATTTCTCAACATTAAACATCGATTGTCAGTCTTTATTCAACTGCTTCTTGTGGTTAAATAGTGAAAATTACATCGCTAATGTCATAGAATAGCATAGTTTAATAATAGCGGGACACACTGTAACGCAGTGTTACAACGTTCCCCATCAGTGCGACTGGAATATAAAACTGGTTTGTGTCTTCTGCTGGTTTGCCAAGCATTAATAAACTATCTAACAGATTGGAGATTAAAATAATAGCAGATTTGTCTAATTTTAAATGAATACTAAAAACTGAGATGAAAAACTTACTTCATCCAGAAATGTACTTTTACTATGGTAAAATAAATATTTAGTGATATCTTCAAAAGGCTTTTGAATTTTGCCAATTTTTCTCTGTATAGTGTTGCTATGGCAACTAGTAAACGTCGTAAACTGACATGCTAGCGTGTGTGGAAATATTTAAACCATGCGTGTTACATCTAACCCTGCGTTAGTTTGTGCCCCGCTCACCCCTATTGATGCATGTCATTAGTCAATGGCCTTTTCTCAAACAGAAGGCTGAATCCTCCGGAGGTCGCATTTGCAGGCTGCTTACGTCATCAAGCCTGATTTATTTCAGTTAACTGAGCATTACATTTACAAGTCATAAGCATATTACAACAATTTACACTTAACTACGAATAATGGTCAAATTTATAACTGTTAATATTCTAAAATAAGATTGTCTTTAAGATGTATGCAGCCTGCAAATGCGACCTCCGGAGGATTCAGCCTTCTGTTTGAGAAAAGGCCATTGACTAATCTAACAAACAAGACACGGGTGATAATAATCAGGAAATTAAGGGATCACAGCAAATAGAAACTGAGCCAAATACAAACTAAGAGTCCTCATAATACATGCACTGCAATGAATACATAACAGGTGAAGTGGATTTATTTTTTTTGCAACCCTTAGAATGTATTACAACACATCAAGTTTGTCATGATGCTTTGCTTCAATTGTATATGTAGAATACATGCATTGTCTTAATATTAGGTCAAAGGCCTGTTTGCTTTCAAACTCTTTCCATAGTTCATCTTTCTTATATCCTGTGTTTATTTCCTGTTTCCTTGGTTGCCTGTACCTTGTTTAATTCCTCATTTAGTCTGTGTATTTATAACCCCCAGTTTCTGTTTCTCTTTTTTTTTGGTTGGTCTTCCAAGTGTTTCTAGTATTTTTTTATTGATTATTAAAATAATGCTTGCAATAGATTCATGCCTCAATTCTCTATGTTTTGTCTTAAGCTTCTTCATTTATTTTTAACCACTGCTCATCCAGTATAACTTTTTTTTTTTACTTCTGTCAGCTCACATTAAATTCAAATTTTATTAAACTTATTAGTATTCATTACTGTAATTTAACTATTAGGCTTTTGGATCCTTATATTCAGAGGTTTTTAGTTTAACAAACTGCATACTTTCTATGATGTGTTATCTCATTTGAGCTTCAATCACAGGATTGAATTTTTAAAAAATTAATCCATGATGATCATGTTCAAGTTAGACTCACCAATCAATGGGATTTTATCAGCTGTAGAGGGCAGTGTGTGATTAAGAATCAGCAGCAAAACAGAAATAGACAGAAGTAAAGTCACTTTAAAGCTCAGCTTGTCTGCTTCATTTACAACTATGAAGAAGGACATCACATCCAAAACAAGGAAGAAAAATATTGGAAGCATGAAATTGATGAGATAAAGTAGAGGTATCCTCTTGATGGTAATCTGTCACGTAAAAACAGAAGCTGTGTGATTTTTCCCCATCAACACAATATTGACTGCTAAATTTACAATTTAACTGACATTCAAGAGAAGATACTAAATTACCACATTAGGATACAAAAGTTGAAAGGGAGACCATCATTATCCTAAGTTAATTCCAAACAGATTTTGTCAAATGCTGTAAAAGTATTTAAGGTTTATTATTAAATAATTACATGCTGATAGACACAATCCTCACACCATGTTCAATTCTTTCTTTCAACTTATGTGTGTCCCCCTAATGTCGTGTCTAAGCACTACACACTGATTAACAGAATTGACATGTTGACTTTGAAAATGAAAAAGTTAAATTGTAAAAAGATGAAAGGGAAAAAAAAGCATTCTCATTGTGCTGTGCATGCTATACAAACCAGAACATTTAAATTAAAGCAAAGTTTTGGATATTATTTGGATTTTGGATATTATTATTATTATTTTTTTATTATTATTTTTTTTATTTATTTATTTTTTTTCCCATTTAATCATTTATGTATTTTGGCACATAATTTGCTATTTTTTTTGTTGTTTTTACATTTTATACAATTTTTTTTACTACACATTTATTGTTTCACACTCTATACTCTGAGAAAGTGACATCCCAGAAAGTGCTATACTGATGAGTTCCCACTCTCCTTGGGCCTGAAAGGTATGCTTTGACTCCAAAGTTAACCAATCAGAATGAAACAATGATTTTATTTTAAGCTCCGTAACTGTGCGAATAGACATTATAAAGTAAGTATGTTATCAGTTATTACGTATGTGTTTGTCAACACTGAATTATGAGTTTCAGATGTACCTGAATGCACTAACAATTGCAGGTTTGGATGTCAAAAGGAAACCTGCACAGATCCATCTTACAGGCTGTGATAACAGATAAAATGTCAGATGAGATTGTTCCACCATCATTGCCTAATTCCAGATAAAGAGACTCTTTTGTTCTAAACTCTGTTTTAATGCTAAATAGATAAAACATAAAATACAAATAATTGAAAATAACAAGCAGTGAAATCAGAGATGTAAAAATTACGATTTCATATGAATCTCAGCAATGGTGACAATCAACAAAATATTCAGATAAACATCTTTGAACTTCACAAAACATGCTACTAAAAAGTCACAACAAAAATAGTGAAAATTAAAGCAAATTGTAAGAATAAAAGAAAATACAAAGACAATTCAGGTGCATGATTTATTTACATTGCAGTGCATGGGTGAGTTTTGATTGGTTCACCCAGAATGCACTGCAGCATGAAGTTTTTTGTTTATTGTCACCATCCTTGAGATTCATATGCTGATATTGATGAATGTTTGCATGGAACTTTTTTTTTTTTTTTTAGCTTTGTTTGATCACAGGGGGAGAAAAAAGATATTTGATTTGTATTTTGTATATTTGCCCACTGACAAAAAAATGAGTAGTCTGTAATTTTAATAGTTTATTTGAACAGTGAAAGACAAAATAACAACGAAAAGAAGTTCAAGAAAGGTATAAACTGATTTGCCTTTTGTTGAGTGAAATAAATATTTGACTCCTTTGCAAAACATGATTTAATCTTGGTGTCAAAACATTTGTTGGCGGTCACAGAGGTTAGACATTTCTTGCAGGTCTTCTCAAAGTCATTTTCAGCCAAGGTTGAATTTGACAACTCGAACCTTTAGCTCCCTCCACAGATTTTCTATAGGATTAATGTCTGGAGGGGTGAGATAAACTTTTCTATAAACCAAACAAAATTAAAATGTCCATCCTTTCCCCTCCTTGTTAAACGTGATAGATTTCGAAAGTGAAAGTAAAACCAGTAAAACAGCGCACATAAGAAAGCGACTGCACGGTTTCACGATGGTCAGAAACTGCACACTTTGATACACTGTTCAGCAACTCTTGGTAAGAAATCCTGTATTTGTTCCATTTAAGTACAGTAAAACTTTTTAGTAGCACAATGCAATTAACTTCAGAGCTGCGTTACAGAGGGTCGTACTGTTGTTTTATCCCTTACTGCTTTGATATTAAGAAATTAGGGCGATATGATAATATGTGTTGATCAGCTGGCTGAGATCAAGCTATATTGTGTTTAGCATTTTATCTGGTAGATATATCTGTGCAACTTAGTTATTAGAAACTGCAAACGAGAAATCAATTTGGTTCGTGTGTGGTACGACAGAAGATGGCCGTATGATTTCTGTGAGTGAGTATGTGTCGTGCTCTGGCCACATGACTGAGCACTCAAATGAACGCAAGGAATGCAAATGTTAATCTGTTTATTCTAAGTAAGTGCAAGCAGCTATTAAAAGTATTACCGCAAATACTGGCGTTTTTACCTCTGGTGATTTGTATTAGCGTGTCCCAAAATTGAAGGCGCCAGCACATATAAACACCATATCAGATTAGATAATGTCCCCTGATAGCACACGTATATCTCTATTTGATGTCTGCATTTACATCTGCAAGACATAAAAAGTGTTAGCTCATCTGCAATACGTCTATAGGATCTTTATAGACGTCTATTAGATGTCTTTAAGATGTTTATGATTTAGTATGTATGTAAAACTGACATCTTACAGGCATCTGTCAGATGTTTGTACAAAGCAGATGCTTTCCAGATCAGGTGATCTTTAACAGACATCTTGTAGACATACGCATGCTATCTGGGGTCTCATGTAAACAGTCCACCGAATCTTTCAACTGGAATAATTTTAATCAAAATGACAAAAAAAAAAAAAAAAAGAAAAAGTGAATAGTATACATGTAAACTTGTCTATATCGGTCTGCTCAGCTCCACTTTAAGTCAAATACACCTAATGCCATCTGCTGGACTAAGCACGCTCATTGTTGCGTGTATATTAATTTTATTTTCACCACCTGTGAACTCACAAAGAGCGCATAAAAGGCACTTTGTCTCCTCGTTGCTCCATGTTTGCCCTCTGCTCATTTTGTTTTGAATACACCTCTTCGCATAGCGTTGCATCTTGTCATTACTTCCTGTTTTTGGTTCGTTTGGAAGTATTTGGTCTGTGTTGCATTCATATTTCTTTTTAACCACACCAGAGTTGTTTGGAAGTGCTCAAACTGAAAATTTAACACTGGGGAATTTGATGTGTATACAATAGGGACAATTTAATAGTTTAAAATATAAAAAAGTTTTGACAAGTAATTTTTATACCTTTCTACTACACTGTAAAAAATTGGCAGCTGTGGTTGCCAGCATTATACTGTTACTTTACAGCTCTCTACCGTTAATTTACAGCTCTTCATTTTTACAGTATGTTACCATTATTATACCATGTGGTAACTCATTTTATTCTTAAATAACTTGATTTGCTTGGTAAATCTGACTGTTATGTTTTACAGTATATTACTGTTTTTTTCTTGAATTAACGGTAATATACTGGCAGCTCTGGTTGCCAGCATGTTACTGTTTTTCTACAGTGTGTTGCCGTAAATTAATTACAGTTTATTACTGTTAAATTACATTTCATCCTCATTTTTACAATTCAATCCTCAGTTTTAAATGAACACTTATAATGTGTTAACACCAGAGATGGGACCAAGTCGTTCATTTCAAGTCACAAGCAAGTCTCGAGTCAAATCCCAAGTCCTCAAAGAGTTAAAGTTAATGAGATAATTAAGTGACTAATTAAGTGATGATTGTGCATTAGTGATGAACACCTGCTGTCAACAAGCAGCATCACTGAAGAAAAGACAAACACAAGAACTACAACTGACATCAGACACAGCCTTGGATAAAATCAACTGAAAAAACAAAACAAAAAGAGCTGAGACTGACTTTATTTTATCTGCAGAATCTCTTATTGAGAATTAAAAGAAACAAAGAAAGAAAGAACACGATGTCACCATAATTGTGGTCAAGGTGTGCTTTAGTTTGTCTCTTGACCCTTTGAGTAACTTAAAGTAATTTGCTTCTAAGCAATTGCAATGTTGTTTTACAGCAAACATTTGTGCGTTTCTGAATCAAAAGCTTGCAGTAGCAGATTATTTTACACTCTCTACTTATAACTAATTTGGATGAATGTCATGAATTGGTGTCTCTCTTTGATTTATTTGATTGCCATTCAGCTTTTGCACAACTGCAAAAAAAAAAAACCCTATAATGCCTCAATATCAATATGAAAAGAGAGAAGTATGTTGGCTCAGGTTTTTAGACATGAACATTTAGCATACGATCCTCAACAGTGGTGATAATAATTATTCATACTGCAGTACATGAAGAGAGTTTATCCTATGTTGTATACCCAGCATGCATTGCAACATGAAGTGGTTTGTTGATTGTCACCATTGTTGAGATTCATATGCTGGTTCTTGACATTTGTGTGTATCTAAATTATACAGATGTTCAGATTTGTGTATGCATTACAGATTTAAAAATTATTCCACTGTATCTGTTAGAAAAAACATTCTACTCGCATGCTACAAAACCTAAACATATAAGCAAGAAAAAAAAAAGTTATTTCATGATGACTACACTGTCATATTAAAACAGCTACCGACTGCTCGCTTGGCTGCTCTGATCTTACTGCTTCACAACAACACATGCATTGTTATAAAAAGAGATCTAACATAGCAGGTCAAGGGTCAAGAGCACAACTAAAGCACACACTGATCTCCATGATGGTAGCATCATTTTAACCACTAAAACATCAACATCTGATCCTCTGTAATTCTCAGTAACAGCAGGTGTTCATCACTAATGCACAATCATCACTTAATTAGTCACTTAATTATCTCATTAACTTTAACTCTTTGAGGACTTGGGATTTGACTCGAGACTTGCTTGTGACTTGAAATGAACGACTTGGTCCCATCGCTGGTTTTTAGTAAAGGGAAATAACGTTTTGGTGTTTAATGCTGTTGACATGAAATGTTTGCCATCTAAAAAAGTTTTTGTAATGTTGAAGTTTTTGTGGTTTCCATTGTGTTGAAGAGTAGACAACATGAAGATAATCACTACACTGAGTTTTGCAATGTAATACACAAGTAATGTCTTTTTTATGCATGTGTGCTTACATGCTTAAGTTTAATCTTTGGGTTATGACAGCTGCGCATATGAACAGAAGTAGATAAGATTGGTTGGTTCTTAGAATTGTAAGTCAGATGGTTGGAACAACTTTATTGTTTAGAGTAATGAACAAAGTAAAGTGGTTGTGGGTATAGTGTGTGGTTTTAAAAGGAGTTGTGTGAGTTAATGATTTAATTGATTAACAGATTTTAAATCAGAGATTTAAAAAAAAATGCTGTCATATTCACAAGACAAGAAGTGATTATAAAATTAGTTATTAATTTAATAAAAGCCTTCATGAAATATGATAGCTGTTTTTAATTGGCTAAATGACTTCTCCAACGTAGCTTTACTGTTGACAAAACCAAACAAATCTAACCCAATTTAAGTCATGTTCAGTGGAGTTCACAACCCTCACTACAAACACTGTCATTGATGCAGGAATTTATCGCATTTAGAAACCAAGAAAAATACAGCTGTTGTCATGAATGTCAGAGAAGACCTATGAAAGCAAAAAATTATCTGCCAATATTAATTCAAATGAGTAAACTGAATATATAAAATAATTTGCAGCAAAATTAGTTTAAAAAATGGGGTTAGCTCAATTTTAAGAATTGCTTGAGTAGCCACTGAATCCAGCTTCAGGGTTTTAGATAATTAAACTAAATGTCTTTCTGTTATGTATTTTTCCCAGAATATCATCATCTGACCATTTGCCTGCCAGTCGTGGTGTCAGACTTTCACTAAAGCCATCCTGAAAGGCTCTATGCTTACATGTGTATTTGCAGGTAAACACATAGACAATATGTCTTGAAATTCGAGAGTCCATCAGTTGAATTAATGCATTGTAATTTCTCACAGTTGTTTGTCTTCAGCTCTGTTTGCAGTGAAGAACAAACCTTTCGTCACTTTTCCCTGGTTGGAACACATTTTTGTTTATTTCAAATATTTACGTATCGCCACATAACCAGGGTTAGTGGAATTTGTTTGCATAACTCTCACACAATGCCATCATCATTAAAAGCAAAATGAATTCAATTACTTGATGTGTAAGTGGTGGTGTCCCTGCAGCAATGCAGGCTTAAGTGTCTTGCTCAAGGGCGAGATTCCCTTT